>NW_020537646.1:48636185-49068034 GCF_003426905.1 Ctenocephalides felis
AAACTACATATGTCTATAATTTACTGTCCACCAAAGCACAAAATTACCTGTGTAATTTAAATGTCTAAAAGTTTAGTTCAAATCACTTTAGTGCAAATTCGTTGCTGAGGGGACTAAAATTTAAAGAAAATTTTGTTTATCGAATCCAAATAAGTTTATCTATATCACACTTCGTTGAATTGCCATTTAAAACTCTATATTTTTGCATTTATAAATTCTAAGGGCAAAAATCTACCAAAATTAAGCTTTTCAAAAGCCAGCGTATAGTTTCCACAACTCGAATGCCTACATGCTACATCTTACACACTCTATATAAATATGTATGTTTTTTCTTTACTTTTTGAATCATTTCTAAATATTGCCAACTGTATTAAAGAGATTATTGTAAATCTATATATTATATTATCGTTTAATAAATAAATAGATTTTAACATGTGTGTTGTAATCCACTGCGTGGACTCCCATTTTCAATTCGTGGACCCCCAATTTTGTTTTTTGCCTTCGTGGACCCCCTGAAAGTTGCTATGGACCCCTGGGGGTCCATGTGACCACTTTGGGAATCACTGCTTTAACCGTAAAAATATTGTATGCGTCTTTTATCTGCATGATAGCTCACTCATTTTACACGCAGAAGTACTCATTTTAAAGCTTATTTTGAGCACTATAAAACCCCATTTTCATATCTAGCCTAATATTGTTCCTAGAACAATTATAGAACACCGATTTATTAACTTCCCGAAGGTTTATATTTATATATATATATATATATATATATTATATAGTATATATATATATATATATGTATTTATATATTATATATATATATATATCTATATTTATATTTATAATATATATATATATATATCTATATATAGGGACGGCCGGTCCTGAGTCCTTAGCGCCCGCATGCAACGTTTTTTCTAGCGCCCCCCCCACTATTAATTTTAATAGTTTCAAACAGTTTATCATTAAAATTATATAAATTCACATATTTTTTAAAAATTAGTTTTTAATTATTCTGGATTTAGTACACAAAAGATTAGATATAATTTAAACGCGTATAAATTATATTTACTTTCAATGACTTTAAATTATTTAGAAAATCGAGGCGATTTGCGGGTTGATTATAATCAAATGTTTTTAAATTTTCAATTATTTTTTGCGTATGTGCAATATTAATATTAGGGTTTTAAAATATTTTACTTATTTATGATCCGATTTTATTGAGCAAATTATGCCAAGGGAGCTAAAAAAAACTATCTTTTCATTTTCGATCATAACACTCGTATTTCATGTTCGATTTTTTAAATTTAATTGAATTTAATTTTTCATCATTTCATCATTTACAATATCCAAAATTGCGCCGTAAACTTCTCCTTATTATATCGTAAGAGCCAAATTGTATTTATCCTTGCTTTCCCGTCTTGTTCAGAGTATCAGTTTGTTGATTTTAAAGACAAAATTTTTAACGTATTTTAAAGTATTGTCCAAAAAGCAGTAAAAAATGCAAAGAAATTAAACATTTCTCCAACTATATTGAAAAAAAACTTATTATATTTGATATGTATTATTTCTGCATAGTTATAGTTATTAAATTTAGAATATGGACACACCTAGGTATAAAAAAAGCCTTATGATTTTCGTTCCAAAGTAAATTTGCTTCCATTTTTCATATTTGTTCCATTTCCATAACACTAACCACGCATATCTTCAACATTAAAGTTCATTAGAAGCGAAACATTTGTAACAAAAGCAAAAGTTACAGTTCATTCTCTCGGAAAAAACAGCCCATTTTCTGAGCACTGACACCTTATTTTTTATTTTCCCGATTATACTTTGTTTATATTTTTTTTACAAGTTCCATTTCAACTAAATCAGCTCGCAATTTTTTGTCATTAATGCCTAATAGTTAATTTAATCTTTCGCAGATTGCGCTTATCAGATTGAACACTAGATATTCTTTTTCGATTCCACGGTAACTTCAAACAATGAAAAAATTGAATAAGTACATTAAGCAATAAACAGATGTGTTATTTACTAATTTGCAGAGTTATTAATCGGTTAATTGTTTCTACTGATATCACATTGCAAAATAAATTTGCTTTTTTGTGTCTCCGTATCCCTAGTTAAGTCAAATTATTATTATAATTTAAGTATTCTTGATTTAAATAAATAATTCTAGATTTTATATAAAAATATATAAATTATATTATAAATTTAATTTCCAAACTAGTTTTGGCGCCCCTAAGGCGTGCGCCCGCATTTTTTGCATGCATCGCATGCAAGGCAGGAACCGGCCCTGTATATATATATATATATATATATATATATATATATATATATATATATAATATATATATGATAAAAATTGTTTCTTGGGCATCCATCCAATAATTAAAAAAACAGTTTTAAAGCAAAAATGTTTTAATTAAGAGAACATACGTTTCGGGTCCAGATTTGACCCATCTTCAGTGCTACAAATAAATATCAGGGTTACAAATTAAAACAATATAAAAAATAATATAAAAGATACATAATTACAGACAAAAATAAGTAGAAACAATGTATATGAGAAGTATATATGAAAAACAACATAAAATAAACAAATGTAAAGAAACTCACCATACAAATAAATTTTAAAAAAATACCACAAAGCACAACACAAAATTGCAACGAAAAAATAAGTATGAAAAAAAAATTGAAAAAACATCAAGTTATGAAAATTTTTGAAAATTGTAAAAATTAAAATAAATAATATGTTTTTTTATAAAAAAAAAGCTTATTCCAAAGCTCATCTTGTTAGTTTGGAGACAGAGTTGCGTGTGTGTAAACGAAAGTAAAATGTGGGCCTACGTGTTTGCAACGGAAAATAGTGGAAACTGTATCGTCATTGGATGAGAGAAGGGGATAGAGAGAATTTTAGAGGTTACAATTATGAAGAATTTTCCAGCGATCATGCGCAAGGAACATAGAAAAAATTGTGTGTATATTTTGATTTTACATATATGTTGTAATTGCATGTGTGCATGTGGTTGTTTATGTTAGTTATGTTTGGTGTATGTGTATGCATATGTACATTTATTGTGTTGCGTATATATACATATATATGTTGTGTTATAATTGTTTATATAATAACTTGTTTTTTAACTTTTATCGTTTTCAGTTAATATCTATACTTTTTCTTATATATTCTCTATTCACATATTTTTTACATTGTTCTATCTTGGTTTTATTATGTTTCTATATTTTATTTTGATCCACATATTTCATTTTGATCCAGCTTTGTCCAACGTCTGATTATGGATGACTTACACATTTAAAAATTTTTTCTAAGCAGAAGACAAGCAGAAAGTTCTTTGAATCATTTAAATCGGACGCTTAGTTCTCTCAAAAACTGCCATTTTTACATATTTAGCTCCGTATCTTCGAATGGCTGGGCCTGCCTTTGCCAAAAACTAATAAACACTTCTCCCAATCATTACTAATTGAATGTTTTTTAGATCATTCAAATCGGATACTCTGTTCGCTCAAAAATTCGATTTCTATTTTCTGCACTCTTTGCTCCATATCTCCGAAACGGCTGGACCTGCCTTTGCCAAAAACTAATCAGCTCTTTTCCCATCAATAGGAATCGAATGTTTTTTGAACCATTCAAATCGGTTGATCCGTGCGCCCTGAAACGTGACTGGAAATTTGTATCCACACATACATACACACACACACACACACACACATCCATTTTTTCTGAGGTATGCCAAAACGTTCAGAAACCTTCAAAACGTCGAGAAATGTAAAAATTTTCAATTCCGATTTTCGGCCCATTACAATAACTTACCCTACGGGAAGTTAAAAATAATTACCGCGATGCTTCGAATAATTTTTTCAATATGCGCAATATATCCTAATACTTCTTTTATGTATATATATGTATGTTATGTGTATATGTGTTTATATGTATATGTATATATTATACATGTTTATGTTTGTGAGTATATATGTATATGCATATATGTATGTATATGTGTATATATATATATATATATATATATATATATATATATGTGTTTACATATATGTTGTATATGTATGTGTGCATATGTTTGCATATATGTATGTGTATGTGTATACATATTTACATTTATTGTTTTGCGTATATATACATATATATGTTATGTTATAATTTGTTATATAATAACTTGTTCCATAACTATTATCGTTTTCAGTTAATATCTATACTTTTTCTTAATAAATTTCTCTTCATCACATATTTTTTCATTTTTACTTTGTCTATCATGGTTTTATTATGTTTCTATATTTTCAATTTGTTCCACATATTATGTTTAACCGTTGATTATGGATTGCTTACACATTTATATTATTCTATGTTACTACTGCGCATGATCGCTGAGAAAATCTTCGTAATATGAAACCACTAAAATTCTCTCTATCCCGTTCTCTCATCCAATGACGATACAGTTTCCACTATTTTCCGCAAACACGTACGCACACATTTTACTCTCGTACACACACGTCATACATATTCCAAACTGACAACATGTTCGTTTGGAAAAAGCTTTTTAAAATAAAATATATCATTTATTTTAATTTTACAATTTTTTTTTTTTTAATTTTCATAACTCGACGTTTTATCAATTTTTTTTTCATACTGTACATTCTATATTTAATTAATATTAGTCAAGTAACAATTATTATTTTAACAAACATTCGTAATATATTTACAAATTCGCTGTACGTAAATATTTAGTCAACGACGCACCAAAATACGCGTGACGTCACCAAAGAAAAAGTTTTACACAACAATGATAAACGTAGGGTCCTACGCGGAAGCAAGATGCAGCATACGCACTAGCGTAGGTACGACAAGGACGGAAGATTCTACTACGAATACTCACGATACCGTTAGACCTCAGGCGTACAGACAGAAAGGGATGAAGAACTTATGCAAACCGCGTCATCCGTGTAAGCAAGCGATAAGATGCCGTAATGCCGATGATCAGGCTAAGTTAAAAAAAGATAAAAGATTAAGACAATGATATATGCAACTTCGCCCTGTGACCAGCGAGGGTGTGAGAAAGATGATGATGATGTACACACTCTACGTCATCGGAGGAGAAATTTGTCATAGCCAATTACCGATGACCTCAAGCGAGATGAGTTCATCATAGACCAATGACCATCTCATCCCCGAAGATTTTGGCGAGATGAACCGACGACGACCCCCGAAACGACGCGAAGGAGCTTTCGGACGGACACGAAGGAAGATTCGGAACCACCACCCTCACCAAAAATTCTACCCCACTACGAGAGTAGGAGAAGAAGGAATCATATAAAAGCCTAGCGAAATCGGATATATTGTCAAAAGTGTTTAGTTCGCCCGCGGCTGAAAGCTTTATGGTTAAGATTTCTCACTGAAATTATTAACTAGTTGTTTCTAAACTCCATCGGTGGAAGGAACAACCCTGACCAACACTTGGGACTTCAGTCTAGTATTGAAGTTACAACGGTCCGGTAAAGTTGTTAAAAAATTCTTACTGAGCTCTTTGCAACCTGACGCCCGAATCATTTTTGCTCTCACTGAGCCGAATTGATTCACCATCCAACGCGCTGTTTCTAAGTTTAATTAAGTGTCTGTATTATTTTATCACATTTCTGTGATCCTACAAACAATTTTAATAAAATTAATAGTTTTATAATTGTGTGTTTCTCATTTTAATAATAAAACCGTTACAATATTTATTTTTTCGTTGCAATTTTATGTGTTTTTGTGTTATTTTTCAAAATTTATTTGTATGGTGAGTTTTTTTTACATTTGTTTATTTTATGGTGTTTTTCATATATACTTTTCATATACATTGTTTTACTTATTTTTGTCTGTAATTATGTATTTTTTATATTGTTCTAATTTGTAATCCTGAAATATTTAATTGTAGCACTGAAGATGGGTCAAATCAAGACCCGAAACGTATGTTCTCTAAATAAAAACATTATTCCATAAAACTCTAATTTATTAAACATTATTCCATAAAACTTTAATTACGGATTGATGCCCAAGAAACAATTTTATCATATTTTTCACCATCTGAAGAAAAATCCTCTCGTTATATATATATAATATATATATATATATATATATATATATATTAATTGTTTAATATGAACAAAACAGCACTCAGATTTGTTTAACACAACTTTATTTTATGATTACAGACGTTTCGAGACCATGGTGTGTCTCATCTTCAGTGTAATTTCAAAAACAGTTACTTATATACTACACATTCTTTAATAATTTATTTAAATTTCATTTAATTTTTTATATACAAAAAACACCAACTATTCCTTGCAATGCTTGACACAGTACTAAAGAAACATAAATAAACATCATAAACTTATATAAACATCATTAATAATTTATAAATTTTTTCATTTATCTTACTCTTTTCAATAAATTAATTTGTTTTTTCATTTTTATCGATTTTTGTATGCGATAGCACTCCTTTTGTTTACATTATAATGATACCCATTCTGTCTCCATCTAGATAAGTACTTCAAATTTGTTTAGAATATTTCTGTAAGTGTTATATGTTTCTTTAGTACTGTGTCAAGCATTGCAAGGAATAGTTGGTGTTTTTTTTGTATCAAAAATTAAATGAAATTTAAATAAATTATTAAGAATGTGTAGTATATAAGTAACTGTTTTTGAAATTACACTGAAGATGAGACACACCATGGTCTCGAAACGTCTGTAATCATAAATAAAGTTGTTTTAAACAAATCTGAGTGCTGTTTTGTTCATATTAAACAATTAATATTCGTTCCACTCATATCATAAAATTCTATATATATATATATATATATACTAGCCGACCCAACAGACTTCGTCCTGTCAAAAAATCGTAATGTGGCGGTGTTTTGTGCCTACATTTTTTCTTTTCTTTGCAAAAATTATCCTGAACAGAACCGTCACCCTGGTAATAATTCGGTGTGAATTAAAAATAATTAAATAAAACACTATAAGCATTTAAAAGTAAGTAATTTAATAATGTAAATCATAATTCAAAAATCAGTTCAATTTTCATTGTAGTGCTTTGTGATAAACGATGTTAATTGTTTGATTACCTGGCGCATAGACAAACAAATCTGATGGTTTTCCAATACGGGAACAGACAACATACAATTGGAAACGCATTGGGATGCATGGTGCGAGAACATCTTCTGCTTTATACTATCCTTTGAATATAGTTGGTCGATATTTCGCAACATTATAATTGCCGAT
The DNA here is from genome assembly GCF_003426905.1 of Ctenocephalides felis. NCBI lineage: Eukaryota > Metazoa > Arthropoda > Insecta > Siphonaptera > Pulicidae > Ctenocephalides > Ctenocephalides felis. The sequence goes on from NW_020537646.1 coordinate 48,643,480, forward strand.
CCAACCTTTAATTGAAGATTGTGAGGTAACAATCCTGGCAAATCCAGCGAGTTTAAAAACTCCGGTGGATCGTCTTGGTTAGTTGCCGAATCAACTGATTCGTCTGTAATTTGTTCTTGAATTTTGAAATTTAATTCATTTACATCAATGTTTTTGGCTGCCAATATAGCTCGTTAATTAATAGAAAGATATTTACATGTTTATATAAATATATTCAAAATCTGATTATCAAAAACTACACAAAATGTCATGACATAGATCATTGTTTTTTTTACAAATTGCGTTGCCTACTCGATTAAAGAAGAAAAGGGCTGTTTTGAGGGTTTTCCCGGCAATTATTCGTTTTTTTTTTCGCCGTAACAACCATCCTTGGACTTTAACAAACATTTTAAAAAAAGAATTGGCCAAATTGGTCCATGCGTTGTTGAGTTATGCGCTTACCAACACATTTTGCGATCCACTTTTATATATAAGATATATATATATATATATATCTTGATATTTTTTGTTTCGACTTTGAAACATTATATGATACGGTTTTTCAGCCACAAGTCGAAAAAATAAAACCAGAACGTAAATATAAATCTTTTTAATACATTTCGAGCTATTCTGCTAGCTCATCATTCAGCTAAAAAACAAACAGAGTAATAAAACAAAGTAACAAAATAAAATAAAACAGAATTAAAATTTTTATGTAAAATTTGACAAACATGAATATTTTGTTCTAAAAACAAAAAATATGTATATATATATATATATAAAATTTTGAAAAATGAAATCAAGTAATCGAAATATATCGAATTCTGAAAGATAAAAGAAAATAAAAGAAAATATCAAGTGGTAAAAAATTGTTCAAATATTAAAATAAATCAGATTTACATATATTAATTAAATTTTGATAGTGTCAAAAAGTAAGGAAGAAGAAGTTTTCTTATTAACACATTCAGAATTTAAAAAAATGAAAACAGATTCAGCAAACCTTCTCAGGTCAACATTTTGTTCAATATATAAAATAACTGGATTGTTTAGGTCAAATGTGTGTTTAAAATTTTGCTTGGTCTGAAAGCATTGTTTTATATTGATTTTTATTGTTTGAATTATATTTATGTTGATGCATTCTTTTATATATATATATACTGTGAACTCTCCCCAATATAGAATTTTTCACAATCATTACAATTCACCTTGTAAAAGGGGTCAACAATTCTATTTTGTGGTGTTTTTTGATTTTAAAGGAGTATACAAGGAATTTAGAGTATTTTCAAATTTAGAAACTAAAAGAAAACCTTCTTCAGAAAATATCTTTTTTAAAAAATAAGTAAAATTGCCTAAAAATGGTAAGGAAATAATACCTTTATAACGATTTAGAAAAGATGAAGAATTTATTAAACTAGTATCAATAGGTAACAAAAGGTTATTATTATTAATGTTAATTTTATTATTATTTAAATACTGCATACGGTTTTTTATAATATTATTAACTAATTTTAACGGATATGAATTGTCTACAAAAATTCGCGGATTAAATCTAAATTTTTGTCCCAAAAGATGTAATCACTTAAAAGAATAGCTCTATCAATTAATGAAATAATAATAGAAATTTTGATCGAACGGGAATGAAAGGAAAAATAGTTAATGTAACGACCGGACCAAGTTGGCTTTTGATACCAGGTTGTATAAATTTTGCTATTATTAAATCTAATAATTTTAATATCTAAAAAGCTAATAGAATTGTCAACCTCTTGTACACAAGTGAACTGCAAATGTTTACTGAAAGAGTTAAAACAATTCAATGTATGGTTCATATAGTTATTATCTAAACATAAAAGAATGTCATCAACATATCTAAAATATATGAAGGGTTGAACAGGAAGTTTAGGCAAAACAGAATTTTCCAGAAGTTGTAAAGTCAAATCAGCCAGAGGGGACTAACACTAGAGCCCATTGGCAAACCAAAAATCTGTGAATAAAATTTATTTTCAAAACAGAAATAAGTATTACTAAAAATGATTTTAAAATGTATTTGAACCAAAATAAGTTTATAGAAGTGTGGGGTTGGATATCATTCCAACGATCTGAGATAGCATCTAACGCTAAGTCCCAAGGAACATTAGTAAAAAGCGATATGACATCAAAACTGACAAAAGAAAAATCAGGAGGAATTTGTAAATTATTTAGACGTTTAACTAAATTGAAAGAATTGGAAACATTAAATTCCGACAAAATGGTAACCTTAGAAAGAATAGTGCTAATGTGCCTCGTAAGTTTACTTAAAGGAGTGTTAATATCAGAAACAATAGGTCTTATAGGTAAATCTGGTTTATGAGCTTTAGGAAGACAGTATAATTTAGGAAAATTAGGATGAAAAAACCTTAAGGAAATATCCTAATGATTTAGTAATTTGTTTTTTGTCAATTAAATTATTAATAAGTTTTTGTGTCTGTCTATTTAAGTGATCTGTGGGATCGTTGGCCAATTCGCTATAAAAAACTTCATCCTTCAACAAGTTATATGTTTTTGAAAGATAATCTTCCTTATTTAAAGAGAACAACAGTGAGATTAGCCTTGTCTGCTCTCGTAACAATAATATCAGGATTGTTCTTCAAAAATTTTTACATAAATTCAAATCTCTTAAAACTTCAAAATTCATAGGAATGAAATTTTTATTTAAATTTTTCTTTATGAAAGATAGAAGGTTCTTACAGCAAACGGATCTAAATTTAGATTTTTTTCAACATCCTTCATTCTCTAAACAACATATTCCATTCTCTAAACTTGTGGCTGAAAAACCGTATCATATATATATATATATATATAATATATATATATATATATATATAATATATGATTGATTTCTTGGAGGGCGTAACATCAAGTAAAAAAAGAGAGTGAAGTAAAGATTTTATTTTTCCATATGTTTCGACGTAAAATTCTACGTCATCTTCAGTGGTTTTGAATTATTTATTTATCACTAACACATATTAATATAACTCGTAAAATTAATAATTATAGGCAAGCATTAACTGTCAGTAATTTCTGACTGCTGTTTGGCACTGGCCTCGGATGCAAGTGTATACGTATAATATTTTATTATTAATCACTTTTATCTTTTATTCTTTTTATTAAAAAAAGAAATTACTGACAGTTAGTGCTTGTCTATAATTATTAATTTTTACAAGTTATATTAATATGTGTTAGTGATAATATAATAATTCAAAACCACTGAATATGACGTAGAATTTTACGTCGAAACGTATGGAAAAAAAAGATGTTTTGAAAAAAATCTTTACTTCACTCTCTTTTTTTACTTGATGTTAATCAAGTCCAAGAAATCAATCATACATTTCAACATCAAATTTAAACATTTTAAACATATATATATAATATATAATATTATATATATATATATATACTCGTATATTGTAGAGTTTCGAACAAGAATCCAAAAATAATACAAAATAAAAAAACAAGAAAGTTTTTAATAAACAATTTCTTTTTAATTATTTGTTTACTGTCAACGTTTCGGAACTAGGTACGTTCCATCTTCAGGACATCTGTCAAGAACACATGATCTTGATGAGATTTAAGCAAACAATATGTTTAGGAATAGAAAATAAATTTTTCTTAAATAATAAATTAATTGTAACAAATAATAATGTACAGAAATATGATAATATGATCAAAATGAAAATGATAAAAATAATGAGTGGATTATCAGAACAGATATTAAAAATGATAGAATTTTTTTTATGAAAGTTATGGAAATTTTTTTAAGAAAAGATTAATGATAAAATTGAATTAATTACCTGTATGTTTGAATATACGTTAGCACTTTTTCACTAAACAAAATTCATTTTTTGGTTAAAAATTCTTGTTGAGTGAAAAAGTGCTAACGTATATTCAAACATACAGGTAATTAATTCAATTTTATCATTAATCTTTTCTTAAAAAATTTTTTCCATAACTTTCATAAAAACATTTCTATCATTTTTAATATCCTGTTCTGATAATCCACTCATTTATTTTTATCATTTTCAATTTGATCATATTATCATATTTCTGTACATTATTATTTGTTACAATTAATTTATTATTTAAGAAAAATTTATTTTCTATTCCTAAACATATTGTTTGCTTAAATCTCATCAAGATCATGTTTCTTGACAGATGTCCTGAAGATGGAACGTACCTAGTTCCGAAACGTTGACAGTAAACAAATAATTAAATAAAGAAATTGTTTATTAAAACTTTTCTTGTTTTTTTATTGTATTATTTTTGGATTCTTGTTCGAAACTCTACAAAATATACACAAATCCAAGATTTTACCATTCAATATATATATATATATATATATATATATATATTTTGTATGATTCTGAATTTGATGTTGACATATGTATTAACAAAGTCTAATAATCGGGCATAACATCAATAAAAAACATGAATTTCTTTCAAAAATTTATTTTAAATCCATACGTTTCGGCTATAATCCTAGCCTTCATTCAGTGGAAAAATTAGTTAAAAGATGTAACATCTTCAACCAGTCTACGAATAACACACTATCCATTTGTGATTTTTTTCAAATCAGTATTTTGTGATAATATTGTGTAATTTCAAGTTAATGTTTATAATACATAGTGTAGTGCATTACCATATCCTAATACCATGGATTACTAAAGTTTTCCAAATTAACACTAAGATCAACTAATTTTTCCACTGAATGAAGGCTAGGATTATAGCCGAAACGTATGGATTTAAAATAAATTTTTGAAAGAAATTCATGTTTTTTATTGATGTTATGCCCGATTATTAGACTTTGTTAATATATATATATATATATATATATATATATATATATATTTATATATACAGTAGAACCTCGATTATCCGGACCTCGGTTATACGGATTCGCGATTATCCGGACATAATCGCGTCAGAACTTGCATATTCCGCCCGCGCCGCTGTTTTGCTGCCCCGCGCGGCATTATCGCTTTATGAAGTTCGTTTGCAATTTTACTAGTGTGTTCTGACGTGCATATATGCATTTTTAAAGGGTGGTGTTATCCCTTAAAGATAAAATAAATATTATAGAATCATTAAAAAGGCGAAACCGGCCGTAAGTTAGCTGATAGGTATGGTGTAGGTACATTCATTATAAGCGATACTAAAAAGAATGCCGATTCAATTTTGTCGCATACTTGCCAGTTAGATAGTAAAGACGGGAGTGAAAATCGGAAAATGATGAACAGACCGAAAAATTAACTCTTAGAAGAAGCTCTATATTGTTGGTTTTTACAAAAACGATCAACAAATTATTCGTAAGCAACTTTTCTTCTTTATTGATACTCTACGTACCACCTGAATATTTTACCTCATAATTAATATAATATGTATAATGTAATCTGATTGTGAGAAAATATGCAAGTGTTAATTTTCTAATAAACATAGATTTTTGTTGATATCTATGTATGTATTTGTTATTTTTGATAAACAAAACATTATTCTTCATCATTTGGATTATCCGGATTTTCGATTATCCGGATGCCTATCGACAACAATTAGTCCGGATAATCGAGGTTCTACTGTATATATATATATATATATATATATATATATATATATATATATATATATATATATATATATATATATATCAGTTCAGGTATATATAAATCAGTTCAAGCGTTCGTATAAAAAAACGCCGCCCGTTGATCCAATTATTATGCATTTTTAAAATTGTAACATTTATTAACATCTCAAACTGTATTCATTTCTTTTAGACCCCATGATCGACATAAAATGTTTCATTCAAACAAAATTTTTGCGCACTTCTAGGCCATGGTCTCTATCGCCATAAAAAGTATCATTCAAACAATTTTTTTTCAACAATTACTGCACAAGAAACAACTCGACCAATCGTCTCGCAAAACTAATCAAATGGCTTTAAAATTTTTGATATCAGTGCACTCGTTTTTGAGGAAATGTGAACAAAAGGTTAAATTTTGTCTCACATGCACATACTTACACACGTTTTCTTTGAAAGCTCTCGTTTTATTGCGCGACATGATGATGTAGAAACGGCGTTGAATAAATTAACTACACCAGTGTATTTAAGGTTAATTTCAAAGGCAGCTTCCAGCACATTTGCCAGAAGTTCCATGGAAACAAGAAAATAAAGAAAAAACATTGAAGGTAGCAGTGGAAAAATCTTGGAGCAAACAATAGCTACGATTACAGGAGGATGAGTATAACATCTAACACCGGCCATGCATGATGACTCAAAAGTAAGGTCGAGCTACATAGTGCGGAATAATTCGAATACAGAAAGAAGTATAACTATACATGATATCAAGTAACGTCCGGTGGAGAAAAATGATTTCAAAAATACTCTTGAAAATTTAGATGCTTCTGTTTTGTACATAAGCAAAAAGGCCTTCGATAGAGTTAAAAGCAACACACCTATAGAGATAATAAAGATTATTGGCTTCGATTGGAAATATCGTCTGATTCAAAACCTACACGAGAAACAGGTGCTAAATCAAATGGATACCAATAACGTGAAAATTAGAAGGAGTGGTAATTATGTCGAATGATACCGATTTTGTGGATACCAGACATTCTCGATTGAAAGAATTAACACTGTAAAGAACGTGGAGTACTTATTAACTTCCCGAAGGTGAAGTTTATGTTTTCATCAAAAAATCTGATCCGCTAATTTCATGTTTTCTCGACGTTTCAAGCCATTCTGAATCGAATGAGATTGAATTTGGAAAAAGTATGTGTGCGTGTATGTGAACAGATTTTTTGCCGTAAATCGACGTTTTCTCAAAAACGGCTGGACCGATTTCAAAAATTTAAAAGCCATTCGATGTATCTCGTTGAGGACTATTGTTTTGTGCGACGATCGGCCAAGCAGTTTCTTTATAAATCGCAGAAAAGTGAAAAATTTTTCGTCTACGTTTTAGTCCGCAATTCCGAATCGATTTTGAAAATTCAAAAACCGTTCGAAAGATATTAGTTGGGAATCGTGCTGATTAGCTTTTGGTAAAGATCGGACGGGCCGTTTTCTTGTAATAAAGTTTTCAAAAAAAAATTTTGATGACTTTCATCATTTTTTTTTTGATGGTAGATACCATAATCTTCTAGAAGATCATACTAAAATATTACGGCCCTACGACAACTCGTTTAGCTTTAAAAATTCGTCAAAGTTTGCAAAAATTAGTATGGTCTTTTTGGCATTTGTCAAAATTAGAACTTTCATCGACGTTTGATCACAAACGCCTGAACCGATTTTAGAAATTTAAAAACCATTTGATGTATCTCGATGAGGATGATTGTTTCTCAGTTTTGTGCGACGATCGGCCGAGCCGATTCTTTGTAATTTGGTAAAAAGTGTTCAGCTTTTCGTCCACATTTAATCTCATACTACCGAATCCATTTTAAACAATCAAAAACTGTTCGAAAGATATTAGTTGGGAATGATACTGATTAGTTTTAGGTGAAAATCTACCGAGCCGTTTTCTTGTAATTAACTGTTGAGAAAAAAAATTTAAGCCGATTTTCATGGAACTTTTTTGGCGATATATATCATATAGTTTAACTTTAAAAATTCATCAAAGTTTGAGAAAATGAGTAGTTTTTTTGACATTTGTTAAAATTAAAATTAGACGATTTACTTGGTATAACGTTAGAGTACTTGGTCTTAATGAACATATTGAACCATTAAAGTTCTACGGAAACTGGTTCAATTATACAAATCATTAATTTGTGAAAATTTGCTTTTAGAATATACTCCTGATTAACGTGTTCGTTCGTTTTCAATTATGTGTAATGAATCCACTCGGAATACTTTTAATCACTTATAAATTAATTTATTTTTATTGATTAAATCCATTATTTACACATATCGGGAAGTTCATGTAACTTGCACCAACGCAAAATACCAATACCAACTAGTTTACCAAAATGAATAACTCCATAAACAAAAATAAATTTACATTTGTAATACTTAGTTGTTTTTGTCTATTAATAGTTTTAAGAATTCCATTTATTTTTCTTAAATTTAATTTAATTTAAAAGTAGTAGTTTTCAACATTTCAGAATATCTTTCTTAAAGCCTTTAATTTAGTACAAACTATTTGAGGAAATTAATTAAATTTCAATTAAGATTTTTATAATTTATGTAGTATGAATTTTCAAAAGTTGAGAATATCTTTTCTTAAGGGGTTAGGGGTACTTGGGATTTTTGAAAAATCTATTTTTAATTTTTTGCATTTTCATTAAGGGTAACATCTTGAAAATATTCTCTGAAAATTTCAAGTTGATCCGATGATTACTTTTTGAGTTATTGGACTCTTACCAGCGCGTTGACGCAAGTGGAGAGCTCGATACTTATACTCAAGATTATTTTCCCTCACCTCTTGATGTTTTAAAAGCTTTCAAACCGACTTACGACGATCTCAGCAATGATAATTTACTCTCAAGATTTGTAGTTCAAGATTAAATCCATAATCAGAAAAAAATAAAAGCTTCAACCAACTAGTGTAAAAAATATACCTAGAAACCGTGAATACTAGTTTTACTATCGAGAACACTCAGGAGGCCATAATGCTTCGTAGGCAACAGCAAATGGAAATTTTGGAAACTTGCACAATGACTGATGAACTATTATATGGCCCAGATATAGATGACTCGGTTCAAGTAATTCAATAATTCAAATTTTTGTACGTAAATCCAATGTGAAACTTTAAAAGCGTTTTTCTCAAACCTATGTTTTTTGAAACGGTGACCACTGTAACTCGAAAACCACTTAGTAAATTTTAATGAAATTCATATAGCATCTAGAATACATAATAAACTCGGGCCTGATCGAAGGATTTTTATTTTTTCAAAAATTTCAATTTTTTAAGACCAATTAACTGTTGATTTTTTACCCAAAAATCTAGATTTTTTTTCTGATGCTGCCATTTTGTTAATTTTTGCAAAAAAAAAGAAAACCTTCGATCAGGCCCAGGATTATCTATTTATAAAACTATTTTTTTTATTTGATTGATTTTCGATGAATCTCTAAGGAGTTATGATGGTCACCGTTTTTTGAAACAGGGTCAACAAAAACAGCTATAACTTTGAGAATATTTAATTTTTTTTCTGAAATTTTTGTTACTTTAAGTCAAAACATTGTATAATAATACCGTATTAACATATTCGTAAAAACATAGTTTAATAACAAAAAAAAATACCGAAAATTCTCATTTTTTCGTGCCTCCAAGTACCCCTAACCTCTTAAATTCACAAAAAGTCACTTCTCGATTATTCTCGGTAATACAAAATAATTTTAAATAAATATTAAATTTTAATTTAATTTCAAATTAATTAAATGTCGTTCTAGATTTATATAATTTATGGAGTATGAATTTTCAACCTATGCGCACTTAAAAAAGACTTAGATGACTATTCTAATTTATCGCACAGATAATTTAAGAATCAACGTAAGCATCTCGGAGAAAATATTCAGATACTCAAACGAGGTTTCTTTTTAGTTAGTTGTACTGCGTTTATAAAAACCAAAAATAATATTTTAAAATGCATATTTCATTCAATGTACGTACTTATATATAGTAGATGATGAAGTACTTCTAGACCAAGAAACAATCAAATCATCCTCTTTAGTCCTTCGTTCCCGTTTTTCAATTATTACAGCACGGCTGATTGTGTCTGGATACAGAGTCACTTTCGCGATTTTGTACAGTAACCTAATTATTGAAAATTAAAAAAATCAACAACTGCAAATAAAGTATGTGTCTTGCATATATATATATATATATATATATATATATATATATATATATATATATATATATATATATATATATATATATATATATGTATATATATGTGTATATATATATATGTGTATATATATATATATATATATATAAATAGTCATGAATTTGATGTTGATATAATATGCTTAATTTGAGTGAAAAAGTCGGCCCTTACATCAATAAAATTAATATGAGAGTTTTTGGAAATTTGTTTATTTAAAATCCATACGTTTCGGCTAGCATATTAGCCTTCATTCAGTGGTAATCAATTTAGCTATAAAAATTAAAACTAAATGAATAATATGTAAGAAGTTTCATAGAAAAACAACAATAATAATAATAATAAAACACTTACAATTTTGTATCCTAATATAACATATGAAAAAATTATTAATCCATGGTATGAGTATGTGCACATTGATAAAATATATATTTTTTAACATCACAGATGGAAACACACAAATAAACATGATAACTTAACAAGTTGTAAATACGTTACATACATTAGTCTCGAAACGTTGTAAAATTATTATTTAATAAATTAGTGCAAAAAAGAGTGTTGTTTGTTCATATTTCTAAATTAATATATCTTATATATAAAAATGGAGCTCTCTTTCAAATGTCCGAATAAAACTCGAAAACGGCTGAATCGATTTGGCCAGTCTTAGTCTTGAAAAATTCGTGCCAATCCAGAGAATGTCCAAAAGGTGAGAAATTATTTCAAATCCGCGTAGAAACTTTACATTTATAATTTGAATATTTTTGTAGAAGCGTAATTTAAATAGAACAATGGACGCTGGCAATTTCGTGAAATGTCAAACGCTTTTGACAGATGATGTTCAATTACGTTTAATAGGATGTTTTACGCGAATATTATTTATTTGTGAAAAATTTGTAGTAAGTAGTTTTGTTTGTAGTTTTATTTATATACAAAAACGTTAGTAAACGGGCCCCAAGTGTTACTAGAGACTCAAAATATAAACTTTTTTGATATGTTAATATGAAAATGCATTTTTGGCATATTTTTCTCAAACACGGTGCTTTAAAAGATCTTATTTGTATAATTATATGCTCATTGGTATTTATAAAACATTTTCTAGGTTATATTATTTTTTATTTATGTTATTTAAATTCAGAACCTAAATTTGGTATCGATCAAATGGACCTTTTGTCGAATAACATTTTTCCAGTTATAATTTCCCAGAATTTATCGCAGAATAGATAGTAATATATGAAGGTCCGGGGTTAAAAAGGCCAACCACCGATTTGTCAAAAATCAGTAAAGTTAAGCATTGTTTAACAACAATATTTGAAAGTAGAGGAAAAAGATTTATAGCCAGCTACAAGCTTGATTTGAAAACGGTAATCTTTGAAATGGGGGAGATAAACGGTAATCTTTGAGAATCCATAATAAAAGTATTTTCTTCCGTTGGTAGTTTTTAAGCATTAGTTAAAAATGTAATTAAATAAGGCTTTAAATCTTTTTGCCACCTGCCTGTTTCAAGTTACCCCGCCTACAGGGTGAAATGTCTAGATACCAAATTTTTGAAAGACATCGAAAAGGCACATTTCTACAATGATGAAGTAGAAGGCAGTTTACTGAACTCAGATAATTGTTCGTTTGATATGTGTTATTTGCTGTGATATAATTGTTATGGTTTTCACAATATAGTTTACATTTGCTCAAAGTCAAATTGGATCTTTGCGCCTTGCCCTGCTCTACATATATACTTTATATTAAATTTACTTTTTTTCACCGAATGTTACTTGAAACTTTTCAAAAAGCAGGTAAAAAAAGAAATACTTTTTTGAATTTTAAATATTTTTTTTCTATCTCTCCTCACAAAAATTTGAAAATTTTGTATAAACTCAGTAGTATTATTTACAATTATACACAAAATCCAGAATCCAAAAACAATATGAAAAACTTGAAACGTAATCAATTAGTCGAAAGACCAAAAAAGACTTGGATGGTTTATTGTTTCCTATAGAAAGTGTATAAATCTTCCAGTTTGATTGTATTGACAAAATATAGATAAATCAATGGGGTTTATTGTTTTTATAATACTTCATTGTATATAGCATTCAAACAACACATCCTTATACACTTAAAGTATTAATATTTTTGATTCTCTAGAAATTGTCTAGAATATACCTTATTTAGCAAAACAACGTTTGCCGGGTCAGCTAGTATATATATATATATATATATATATATGAATTCAGTTTTCAGGGCAATACATAAATTAAAAAATTTGTATGACTTTAAAACATTTTTATGTTTTCCATTCGTTTCGACACATTGTTTTGTATCATCTTCAGTGGACTCTAGTTTGAAAGAACAGATAGAAATTATTAAATAAAACTAATATATGAGAAGTTATATGGTATAAACTTACATGTAATTGAATTAATCCTAATTATTTCATAATTATAAATGTTCACATTGCACCAAAAAACCAATCCTTGTCATTTTAAATTGAACAATATATAAATTTTCGAATGAGTTTTTTATGAAAATGTAAAGTACATCCCGCTATTCTGTGTTCCGATGCACGGGTGCAGACTGAATGTACATCAATGTGCGCACCACGTGTTGAAAGCTAGGTACAAGGCACACGAACTGACCAAAGAATTTAAGGTTTGACAACGCAAGGAGGGTACATATAGTGAAATATAAAAACATGACAATTGTGAGGATGGACATAGTTGGTAGAATTAAGATAAAAATTAAAAGAAAAAGTAAAAGAGAAATTAGTAATAAAATTAATATAATTAAAACGTCAATCAGGATAGGTAATTATTTTAAAGGTATGAATTTCGAGACATTGTTTAAAACTACTTGGTAATTCTCGCACAGTGAGGAAGTATCCAATCTTTTGTTTAAGCTATTTTTATAAAGGTGTATTAGACATGATTCTGAAAAGCGTCTCTGCGATGTATTCGACTCGTGATATAAAATTGTGGCAACATCAAAATTGAAAATATGATTGAAACTTTGTATGTGGTCAGTTATCATTGTTTGATTTTGATTTTTATTTTTGGAGTTGTTATAGTGTTGTCTAAGACGTTTTTTTAGATGTTGTCCAGTTTCGCCAATATAAGTGGCCTCACAATTTGTACAGTCAATTTTATACACGGTGTTAGAACTACGATCTAAACTTGTCGGTGATTTTAAGTTCGAAAATAAAAAGTTAAGAGTCTGATCAATATTGCAAACTAAACGCAAGCCCGCGAATTCAAATAGGAAAGAGATTTTTGATGTAAGGGAGACAAATAGTGCCAATAAACTTATTTTCTTCTTTTTTCTGGAACTCGAGGGAAGGATGATTATATTTTGTGTTAAGGACGGAAAGCCTGTTGTTAATTACTAATTTTATAAGATGTGGAGGATAGCAATTATTTAATAGGGTTCTGTGGATTAGAGATAAGTTAAAAGGCCAAAACTTTTTATCTGACAAGAGAATAGCATGATCAACTAAATTGATAATGGTACCGATTTTCATATTAGTGGGATGATAAGAATGGAAATTGAGATATCTGCCAGACAACGTTGGTTTTTGGTACCAGTTAGTAATAATTTTATTTTCTGGAGTTTTTATGATATTTACATCTAAAAAGCTAATTGACCTATTGTGTTCTTTTTCTAAGGTGAAGGTGAGGTGTTTATTAAAGGAGTTAAAATTTTTTAGTAAAGAATCAAAGTTATTTTTAGGAATGCAAGTAATTATATCAACATATCTGTAGTAAAGGAAAAATTCAACATTAGATAGTTTAAAAACGTTTTTTTAGAGGTGTTATAAAAAACAAATTTTCTTCATTAAGCCTCCATATGTTATCCATCGAAATCAAGAATTGTATCTGCAATGTCAATAATTTGAAAGTAGCTATTGATAAAACGTACGCTTGGCTCACTCATACTGTTGAAGCGGAGATTCTGCAAAGCTTTTCTGAATACGAATCGACGCGTAACAACAAATTTTTCATTAAATTAAAAAATTCTTATAAAATTAAATTCGATAAATTATTGCAGTCTAAACGCTTTCCAATTCCAGATAGATTACTTTACATTTTTGCACTAGGTCCCAACTTTGCTATCCCCAATAATTGCCACAATTTAAATTTTATTAAAGTTTTAAGCAGACTAGAAGCTGGCCTTCATAATACAGTTCCCATTTTTGCAAAAATTTTCTCTCCTACATCAAGTCTTTTAACTCCAAAAAAATTGTTGATTACAAAGATATTTTAAGAGACATAAAACTTTGTAAAAACTTTCTCAAAGATAATCCGAATATTTTAGTAACCAGAGCAAATAAAGGAAATGTCACAGTAATTCTCGACAAAACTACCTATTTAGAAAAAATCACTAGTCTAGTTAATGACACTAACGTTTACACTCCTATCAACAGCGATCCTACAGATCGAATCAACCGCACGTTCCACAAATTCATTAATGATTTAGTTTCTACTAAACAAATTCCACAAGACTTGTCCTTGTCGTTAAAAAACCTACATCCTAACAACCCAAAATTATACGGTCTCCCAAAAATCCACAAAACCAATGTACCTTTTAGACCTATAGTTGCAGATTTGAATTCTCCACTAAATAAATTTTCCAAATTTCTGAGCAAACCCCTCTCCATAGTTGCTGTTAATTCTCCTTTCTTCATTAAAAATTCCTTCGAATTTGTCAACAAAATACGTAATACACAATTGCCCAACAACTCCCTCTTAATAAGCCTAGATGTAGTTTCTCTTTTCACAAATGTTCCACTAGTACTAATTTTAGAGTCAATCACAGATAGATGGGATGAGATTTCTTGCCACACTACCCTTTCTCTCCATTGGTTTCGAGAGTCCATTAAATTCATAGTCGTGAATACTTATTTTGAATTCAATTCACATTTTTATACTCAAATTTTTGGTACACCCATGGGATCGCCTATCTCACCTGCTCTTGCTGAACCTCTTTACAACACCTCGAAAAAAACGTTTTTAAACTATCTAATGTTGAATTTTTCCTTTACTACAGATATGTTGATGATATAATTACTTGCATTCCTAAAAATAACTTTGATTCTTTACTAAAAAATTTTAACTCCTTTAATAAACACCTCACCTTCACCTTTGAAAAAGAACACAATAGGTCAATTAGCTTTTTAGATGTAAATATCATAAAAACTCCAGAAAATAAAATTATTACTAACTGGTACCAAAAACCAACGTGGTCTGGCAGATATCTCAATTTCCATTCTTATCATCCCACTAACATGAAAATTGGTACCATTATCAATTTAGTTGATCATGCTATTCTCTTGTCAGATAAAAAGTTTTGGCCTTTTAACTTATCTCTAATCCACAGAACCCTATTAAATAATTGCTATCCTCCACATCTTATAAAATCAGTAATTAACAACAGGCTTTCCGTCCTTAACACAAAACATAATCATCCTTCCCTCGAGTCCCAGAAAAAAGAAGAAAATAAGTTTATTGGCACTATTTGTCTTCCCTACATTAAAAATCTCTTTCCTATTTGGAAAATACTATTTGAATTCGCGGATTTGCGTTTAGTTTGCAATATTGATTAGACTCTTAACTTTTTATTTTCGAACTTAAAATCACCGACAAGTTTAGATCGTATTTCTAACATCGTGTATAAAATTGACTGTACAAATTGTGAGGCCACTTATATTGGCGAAACTGGACAACATCTAAAAAAACGTCTTAGACAACACTGTAACAACTCCAAAAATAAAAATCAAAATCAAACAATGATAACTGACCACATACAAAGTTTCAATCATATTTTCAATTTTGAAGTTGCCACAATTTTATATCACGAGTCGAATACATCGCAGAGACGCTTTTCAGAATCATGTTTAATACACCTTTATAAAAATAGATTAAACAAAAGATTGGATACTTCCTCACTGTGCGAGAATTACCAAGTAGTTTTAAACAATGTCTCGAAATTTATACCTTTAAAATAATTACCTATCCTGATCGACGTTTTAATTATATTAATTTTAATCCTAATTTCTCTTTTTCTTTTTCTTTTAATTTTTATCTCAATTCTACCAACTATGTCCACCCTCACAATTGTCATGTTTTTAGATTTCACTATATGTACCCTCCTCGCGTTGTCAAACCTTAACAGCTTTCAACACGTGGTGCGCACATTGAAGTACATTCAGTCTGCACCCGTGCATCGGAACACAGAATAGCGGGATGTACTTTACATTTTCATAAAAAACTCATTCGAAAATTTATATATTGTTCAATTTAAAATGACAAGGATTGGTTTTTTTGGTGCATTGTGAACATTTATAATTATGAAATAATCAGGATTAATTCAATTACATGTAAGTTCATACCATATCACTTCTCATATATTAGTTTTATTTAATAATTTCTATCTGATCTTTCTAACTAGAGTCCACTGAAGATGACACAAAACAATGTGTCGAAACGTATGGAAAAAATAAAAATATTTTTAAAAATTTTTTAATTGATGTATTGTCCTGAAAACTGAATTCACATATTTCAACATCAAAATTATATAAAAAATTTAATATATATATATATATATATATATATGTATATATATATATATATATATATATATATATATATATATATATATATATACTGAATGATGACACACATCAAGTGTCAAAACGTTTAATGGAATAAATAATTTTGTTATTTAATCTTTTTTTTTATTCGACGGTTGGGCTGCAAAATTATGACAAATATATATATATATATATATATATATATATATATATATCTTATATATAAAATTCTTCTGTAACAATGTAAGTTTCATTAATCCTCCTAAACTATAATTCGGATTTTCATAAATCTTCCTGAAGTTTGTTCGGGAAATTTTCTAGAATGTTTTGATTCATAGAAATATAGTTAAATTGTAGAATTAAATGGAAAAAATTACAAAAAACCGCTTATCATTGTTTGACCTTTAAAATATTTAAGGCATGGTTTGACATTAAAAACAAATGACAACTGTCGTTTGCCAAACATTTCTATTCACTTATAGGCTAAGGCAATATTAAAATATAATAAATTCATGATCAAAAATAAAGAAAATGTAATGTCTACATTATTATTGTCGAAAAGCAGCTGAGATGCGCCGTAATTAAAATAATATAAGATGCAAATAATATAACATGCGACTGACAGTCTGCGCATGCGTATGACGCGCACGGCGAATCGTGTTCTCAACACACTTTGCGAACAGATTCGCCGTACGAATTCGTGCAAAGGAGTCTAGCCATAAGTGATTGCGCTAAAAAATATTCAATTTGCGGTCGTTTTG
This sequence comes from Ctenocephalides felis, assembly GCF_003426905.1. Lineage (NCBI taxonomy): Eukaryota > Metazoa > Arthropoda > Insecta > Siphonaptera > Pulicidae > Ctenocephalides > Ctenocephalides felis. The sequence goes on from NW_020537646.1 coordinate 48,660,640, forward strand.
CTTTACTATACTAAGTCACAATACAAAAAAAATACTTATTCAAAAAATTATTTAGAAGTTTCATTGTGTCAAAAATTCATATGGTTGGCATTACTCAATGGAGCGCTTTGGGTCTGAACTTTTTTTTACTGTTTTCCAATTCGTTTGGAATTTTGGAATTTGGCTCATCTTATTCTTAAGTTCAAAAGTAAAAACAATTTAGATTCCTTGGCACTACCAGGGGGGATGCCATTTTTTTTCAGTGGTGTAATAACGTTGGGTGTGGATAAAATAACTAATTATAAGAGAAAAATGTTTAATAATGTTTTTCAAAAAAGCACATACTTTTCAAGTTACTGGGTACTGAAAATTTGTTTTTTTTTGCGTTTTTTATCAATAAAAATAAAATTATATCAATAAAAATCCTAATAAATCGCTATTTTACAGTGTTCTAGGAACAATATTAAGTTAATTATGAAAATGGATTTTTATAGTTCTCCAAATAAGCTTTAAAAGAAAGTACTTCTTTGCGTGTAAAATGAGTGAGCTATCATGCAATTAGACGCATACAATGTTTTTTTTTCATTTAAATCAAATAGTTTATGAGTGCTATTTCCACCAAAATTAAAAATAATCGTTTTCCATCTAGAATTAACTTGGTTTGAGAGATCTTGATGGATTCTAGAAAATACCATAACATTAGTACAAACGATTTTCAAAAAACTCATGATTTCATAAAAAAAATCCATTTAAAAAAAAAAAAAACAATTTCTCATTATAATATCTCTGAAAGAATACGTATAAAAGTATATATATATGAAAATTCAAGGTATTTTTCAGACTAATTATTGCTTTTTATTATTTTTTGTTTCACAAATATTGATAGAGTTCTAATTGTTTAAAGAGTGCGCGGCTGTCCAACCGGAGTGTCTTTCGAGTCCTTTAACCCTTCGCCGTTTCAAAATAAGAGAAGTTACGGTAAAATTTATGATAAAGAAAGTTGTAGCTCATTTAATCACCTTCAAAATAGTATATCACAAGTTATGATAAAATCAGAATTAAAAGAGTTATTATCCAATTAATGCGGGAGGTGGTGACGAAATGCAAATTGTTTTCACTTCTGAACTTTAGATTAAGATTAGCTGGGCATACGCTTTTTCCTCTCCATTTACTGCAATAAATTTGTTGATAGTAGGTTGAATAGAGCACATGTGAACAAAATTTGACAAATTAATTCACTTCAAATATGAACTTAAGTAATAATATAGAATTTAGTAATAATGTATATTGAATTATTAGTGTGAAAATTGCAATTTAGATATTAAAATACTAAAAGCCAGTATGGTACGAAATATGGTACGAAATTATAAAAATTGTAGCCAACATTATTGAAGCAATTATTTTGGGTAGAAAAATCCAAGGTGATATTGTACCTTGACCGAATGCTATATATTAATTCTTTCTGAATTTGTTATACTTTTTAAAAGATTTCAATTTTCAACACGTGTATCTATGCTATGACAATAAATACATCACAAAGGCAGACGATGATTTTTGTGTGATAAATTTGGAAAATCAATGTTTTAGCCGTGAAAAAACAAAAAATCATTCATTTAAACATCCACTTCTACAGGTATGTCTAAAAATATTGTATAACCCTTAAATTCAATATAATAAATTGAGCTATTGGAAATAAATTTGTTCTATAAATCGCAGTGTATAATTTTTAATATATAATTTTATTGAACATATTTTAATATTTGTTAAAGGGATAATTAAAGGAATTGAGAATAATCATTTTATTTGAAACAGTACTACATTTAACATCACTCATATATTGGTGTAAATAGTAACTCGAAAAACAATAATGATTATTTTTAACTGAACGGTATAAATATTAGTATAGGATATTAAAAAACGTAGAGGTGGGTACAGGACAACGTCTGTCGGGTCATCTAGTATATATATATATATATATATATATATATATATATATATATGAAATGAATAAAACAGCCAATGCGTCGAATGTAGAAAATTTATTTTAATTTTTTATACGTTTCGAGACTAGATGTGTCTCATCATTCAGCTAAAAGAAATTTACATTATAAAGAAAAGTTTTAACTAGTTGGTATTGGTATTTAGCCTTGAGGCAAGTTACATAAACTTCCCGATATGTGTAAATGATCGACTAAATCAATAAAAAATAAATTAATTTATGAGTGATTAAAAGTATTTCGAGTGGATTCATTACACATAATCGAAAACGAACGAACAGTCCATCGTTATACCAAGTGAATCGTCTAATTTTAATTTTAACAAACGTCAAAAAAAAACTACTCATATTTTCCCAAACTTTTATAAATTTTTAAAATTAAACCACTTATCGTAAGGCCGTAATATTTCAGTAGGTGCTATAAGACCATGATCCATATCGACAAAAAAAATCCATAAAAATCGGCTTAAATTATTTTTTCAACAGTTTATTACAAGAAAACGGCTCGATAGATTTTCAACTAAATCAGTATCATTCCCAAATGATATCTTTCGAACAGTTTTTCATTTTTGAAAATCGTTTCGGTAGTATGAGCTGTATGTGGCTGTATGCTGTATGTGTATGTGGACGAAAAGTTTACTTTTTTCCAAATTACAAAGAAATGGCTCGGCCGATCGCTGCACAAAACTGAAAAAAAATAATCCACATCAAAATACATCGATTGGCTTTTAAATTTTTGAAATCGGTTCAGGCGTTTTTGAGCAATCGTCGATGAAAGTTATAATTTTGACAAACGCTAAAAAACGACACTAATTTTTGCAAACTGTAACTCCAAAAATTTTTCACTTTTCTGCGATTTACAAAGAAACGGCTCGGACGATCGTCGCACAAAACTTAGAAACGCTAGTTCTCATCGAGATACATCGAATGGCTTTTAAATTTTTGAAATCGGTCTGGCCGTTTTTGAGAAAACGTCGATTTACGGCAAAAAATCTGTTCACACACTCACACATACTTTTTCCAAAATTGGTCTCATTCGATTCAGAATGGCTTGAAACGTCGAGAAAACATAAAATTACCAATTCGGATTTTTTTATGAAAACATAAACTTCTTCGGGAAGTTAAAAAATGAATTATATATTGGAAAAATTAATTGAAAAAACAACAAATTATACACACCAGATCAGGAAAAAACACACTTTACTAACACATTTTACAACACCACAATCACATGATACTACTGTAGTAAAACAAAAATAATTTAAGAAAAGACCGAAAAAGGTAAATGTAAAATTGTATAAAATACACAATTATTTGTTATTAACAGATAGCATAGCAACACGATTAGACTTAGATTGCGTCGAGAGACGTGTAGTGCGCTCTGCGACCAACACGCGAGCATGTGCAGGGGATATCAGCTGTGTTGTAGGGAGTCAGATTTACAGAAATTAATTATATTTTGATAACTTTCTGAGAGTAAGCAAGAAGAACTGCGTTTGTTTACACAATTTGAATTTAAAAAGATAAAACACGATTCGGAAAATCTTCTAAGGTCTACATTTTTTTCTTTATATAAAATAATAGGATGGTCAGTATTAAAATAGTGTTTGAAATTAATAATGTGCTCAGAAAACATTGTTTTAAATTGTCTATGGTTTTTTGAATTATAAATATGTTGATTCATTTTCTTGCTGATGTATTGGGAACTTTCGCCGATGTAACAACTGTCACAATCTAAACATTTAATTTTATAAACGGCATCGGTGATTCTGTCAGACGGAGATTTTGATTTTAAAGTAGAAAACAGGGAACTGAGTGTGTTATCAAAAGTAAAAACTAAAAAAAAAAATTCATCAGAAAAAAGTTTTTTTAAAAAATAAGAAAAGCTACCCAAATAAGGTAAATAAATTTATATATATATATATATATATATATATATATATATTAGCTGACCCGGCAAACGTCGTTTTGCCATCAAAAATATTTTGCCGCTTTGCAGTGGTTCTTATTATTTGAACAACATGGATCAACCTGCATCAATACTATTGATCAAGATTTCCTTAAAATTTATATTATTAAAAAAATTAAATAACAATAAATTAAAGTTTAGAAAAAGAGTATACAATGTTCTAGAAAGTTTTCAAATATTCTGCAAACGCTAAATGTAAGGGCAAAAATTTTGATATTGTGTCAATTAAGGGAGCATACTTAAAGACCGGGTAGTTTTTAAAAAGCAAGGGTTTAGTTATAGTTTTAACTAAACCTATTTGCAATAAAAACTGGATTAAAACAATAGATAGGTTTGAGCTATAATTAGCATACATTAAAAGTAGTTCAGGGTTTTGGTTACCTATGTTTAAAAAAACAATTATACAGAAACTATTCAAAGATTTATTAATGCAACTTTATTTATGATTGATTAGATAGCAAAATAACTATTAAATACAGAGTTAGTAAAGAAGAATGTGTCATAAATGAATTTTAATCCCAGGAATTGAGTTTTCTCTCAATTTTTATATCAATATATATATTTTATATTCTTAGGATTTTTTTGTTTGTGAAGTATTGTACTTTTTAACAAGTTGTTTTAACTTTTTAATTTTTTGCATTATTTGTCATTCCAAATTCGTTGTTCCGTTATAAATACTCCAACGCTTTTCTCTTCTTGGTTTTTAATTTCTTATTATATTATTATTGGTCATTAAGAAATCATTATTAGTCAGTTTTTGTGAATTTATCACTCTATTCTAAATGTCCTCGGCATTTCTGTGTAGTTTTTATACATTGTTGGTCATTAAGGGGTTAGGGGTACTTGGAATTTTTGAAAAATCGATTTTTATTTTTTTGAATTTTCATTAAGTGTAATATCTTGAAAATGTTCTCTGAAATTTTCAAGTTGATCCGATGATTACTTTTCGAGTTATATGACTCTTACCACGGCGCTTACGCAAGTGGAGAGCTCGATACTTATACTCAAGATTATTCTCCCTCACCTCCTGATGATCTCAGCAATGATAATTTACTTTCAAGATGTGTAATTCAAAATTCAATCCATAATCAGAAAAAATTAAAAGCTTCAACCAACTAGTGTAAAAAATATGCCTGAAAACCGTGATAACTAGTTCTACTATCGTACAAATAAATAGATATCGAAATAGATGACTCGGTTTAAGTAATTCAATAATTTGAATTTCTGTACGTAAATTCAATGTGAAACTTTAAGGGGGTTGTTCTTTTTTTATATATTTTTGTTTCGGTTTTGAAATTTTTTGATATTATGAAAGCTAAAAACCTTAGAATTATTTAAAAAAAAAATCATCTCAATATGTTATAGATATATATATCTCTATACGTATGATCCTCTGAAAGCGTTTTTTTATCGTTCCGCGAGCTATTGTATGCCAGCTGCCTCTTTTTCATTATAATACCTCATGCACATGACCTTTTTAATGTGTCAGCATCTTTGAACACCATGGTGTATTTCGTACAATAAATTAAACGGTGTATTTAGTACATTATATTAAAAACTTTAAATACGCTTTTCTCAAATTGACTTTTCTCAATGCGGTGCCACAAATTAAAAAAAAACTACAAGTCGGATCAACTTGCATTCTTTTTTAATTTGTTCACCACTGCAATACCTAGTCCCCCTACCTCAAACAACTTGATAACATTACGCAAAAAAATTTGCGAACCTTCTCGTCCCAAAACAAAGGCCTTTTTGGACACTTTTTTTTTAAATAGCTGCCATTTTTTTCCTTCTTGCTTTTTTTCTTTCATTTTGGTAGGGGGACTGGATTCAAACTTCTTCTTCAACGTAGTTTCGTTTTTTTTTGTTTCAGGCGATGCGCAACGGATTTATCTGTGGCACCGCAAACGAGATCGCTTTTGCAATGCCCACTTTGGCGCCCCCTGGTTAAAAAATGACGGCAAAGCAAAAAAAAAAAAAATAATAAATTCTTAATATTCTATGATTTTGTAATTTTTGTTTAAAAAAAAACCGCATGTCTTTATGATAAATACATTTCGAGAAAAACAAAAACAAATACCTTGCATGTTTTGTAACAAAAAAAAGAACAACCCCGTTAAACGCTTTTTTCTCAAAACTATGTTTTTTGAACCGGTGACCACTGTAACTCAAAAACCGCTTAGTAAATTTTAATGAAATTTATACAGATTTTAGAATACATAATAAACTCGGGCCTGATCGAAGGATTTTTATTTTTTCCAAAAGTTCAATTTTTTAAGAATAATTTGATTGATTTTAGATGAATCTCTAAGAAGTTATGATGGTCACCGCCAAGACCGTTTTTTGAAACAGGGTCAACAAAAACAGCTATAACTTTGGGAATATTTTTTTTTCTGAAATTTTTGTTACTTCAAGTCAAAACATTGTATAATAATGCCGTATTAATATTTTTGTAAAAAAACATCTTTTAATAACAAAAAAAAAATACTGAAAATTATCATTTTTTCGTGACTCCAAGTACCCCTAACCCCTTAAGTAATTAATATTACTCATTTCTTGTAAATTTGTCATTGCATTGTAAATACTGTTTCTTAATTACTTATGAATGTAAAATACTTTTTATTGTGTATAATAATTTTTACATTTATAACATGTCACTTCTAATTTTAATTGTTATGTAAAAATGTGTTTGTGATGTATTTGAAAATATATTTTGTACTTCATATATTTTGTTCTCATTTCGAATATAAGAAATTCTTTAGGTTTCCTTTTACTTTATTACGTATACAAACCATGTCTAGAAAAAATACCAGTCGTTAATTTACATACTGTACATGTGCTGCCATGTTGTGATCAATTCGTAAATTAAAATGGGCGTAACGTCAAATCGCCCGAGATAGCGATCTATTTATGCTTATTTATCTATGTCATGAACTGTCATGTTTATTCACCTTTGGTCTAGACTTTAGACTCCCGACAGAGCTCAAACTGATTCTATGATTCTAGGACTTCTCGGAGAAACCTCAAAATATTTTTTTTCAATAATATAAAATTTCGGTTATAAATTGTTACATATAGATATATACTAGATGACCTGACAAACGTTGTCCTGAACCTATGTCTACAATTTAAAAGTTCCAATTTTGTTTAATAATCTATACTGAAATTTATCAATTAGTTAAAGTTTATTATCTTTTTCACACTACAGCCTATACCGAAATGTAAATATATATATATATATATATATATATATATATATATATATATATATATGAGTAAGTTCTTGTGGGGCGATACATCAAAAAATAAAAAGCAAAGATTTATAAATTAATCTTTAATTCCAAACGTTTCGACATTCAATTTAATGTCATCATCAGTGGATCTGAAAACAGTATAAAAATTAGTATAACTAGGTAATTATAATATATGTGGATTGGTAAAGAAACTATAAATATAAGAAAAGAATTAACAAAACAGCAGCACTTAACAACAAACAAATTATAACTGATAGGAAAGGTAATACAACTAGATATTAAATAGATAAAAAAGAAAAAGAATCTATGAATAAATTTATAAGTACATATATACACATATACAGTGAATATGCATGCACGTTGCATATATATATATATATATATGTGTATATGTATATTTCCGTAGATGTATATATATATATATATATATATATATATATATATGTATGTATATGTATGCATATATATATGTATATGTATATGTACATATGTATGTATATGTGTATGTGTATAATTATATATGCATAGGTTTATATATATATGTGTATATATGTACTTATATATTTATTCATAGATTCTTTTTTATCTATTTAATATCTAGTTTCTATTACCTTTCCTATCAGTTATAATTTGTTTGTTGTTAAATGTTGCTGTTTTGTTAATTTTTTTCTTATATTTATAGTTTATTCACCAATCCACATATATTATAATTACCTAGTTATACTAATTTTTATACTGTTTTTAGATCCACTGATGATGACATTAAATTGAATGTCGAAACGTTTGGAATTAAAAATTAATTTATAAATCTTTGCTTTTTATTTTTTTATGTATCGCCCCACAAGAATTTACTCATATATCGCAACATCAAAATTAACAACTAAATCATATATATATATATATATATATATATATATATATATATATATATATACCATTTCACCATCATAAATATATATATATATATATATATATATATATATATATATATATATCTTGAGGATTTTTTGTTCGACGTTGGTACATATTGAAATGAATAAAACAGCCAATGCGTCGAATGTAGAAAATTTATTTAAATTTTTTGTACGTTTCAAGACTAGATGTGTCTCATCATTCAGCCACAAGAAATTTACATTATAAGGAAAAGTTTTTAAAAAATTTATACATTGGAAAAATTAATTGAAAAAAACAACAAATTATACACACCAGATCAGGAAAAAACATACTTTACTAACACATTTTACAACACCACAATCACATGACACTACTGTAGGAAAACAAAAATGATTTAAGAAAAGACCGAAAAAGGTAAATGTAAAATTGTATAAAATACATAATTATTTGTTTTCAACAGATAGCATAGCAACTCGATTGGACTTAGATGGCGTCGAGTGTTTTTTACTAATCTCACTGACATTTCCATTTACTTATAGGCTAAGACAATATTAAAATATAATATATTTATGATTATGAATAAGAAAAAAGTAATGACTACATTATTATTGCCAAAAAGCAGCTGAGATGTGTTAAAAATTAAAATAATATAAGATTTACAGTCAACATCTGACAGGTGATGCAGTCTGCGCATGCGTCTGTCAGTGATCGCACATCAAACCATCATCAAACTTAGCTTATAGTTTACTTTGGCAGATTATTATTTTTTAACTTTTAAATGCAGTCGTGTTTTGCCTTACTTTACTAATTCACGATACAAAAATAATTTACTTATTCAAACAATTATTTAGAAGTTTCATTGTGTCAAAACTTCATATGTTTGGCATTGGATACGAAATATTTACTCAAGACAATGAAACATTTTGGGTCTGAATATTTTTAATGTGCTCCAATTTGCATGAATTTTTGGAATTAGGTTCATCTTACTCTCAAGTTTAAAAGTAAAAATAATTTAGAATCATTTGCCACTTCCCGGGGTGGTGACATCTCTTTTCAGTGGTGCAATTGTATCTCTTTCAAACTAAGGTCGGATATCGATAAAAGAACTAATTAGAAGAGAAAAATGTTTAATGTTTTTCAAAAAAGAAATTACTTTCCAAGTTACTGGCTACTCAAAATTTGTTGTTTTTTGCGTTTTTTATCGTTTCTTGCAAACATTTCTAAAAATATACATTTAAACGAAAATCATGTAATGAACAAAATTATATCAATTAAAATCCTAATAAATCGGTGTTCTATAAATTGTTCTAGGAACAATATTAGGCTAGACATGAAAATGGGGTTTTATAGTACTCAAAATAAGCTTTAAAATGAGTACTTCTGCGTGTAAAATGAGTGAGCTATCATGCAGATAAAAGACGCATAAATATTTTTTTCATTTAAAGAAAATTGTTTTTGAGTGCCATTTCCACCAAAATTAAAAATAATCGTATTCCCTCTAGAATCAACTTGGTTTAAGAGATCTTGACGGATTCTAGAAAATACCATAACTTTAGTGCAAACGATTTCTAAAAAGCTCATGATTTCATGAAAAAAAAATCTATTTAAAAAAAATAAAAGATACGTATAAAGGTATATAAATGAAAATTCAAGGTCTTTTACTGACCAATTATTGCTTTTTATTATTTTTCTGTTACACAAATATTGATAGTGTCCAATCAGAGTGTCTTTCGAGTCCTTCAATCCTTTGGCATTTCAAAACAAGAGAATGTGCGGTAAAATTTATGATAGAGAAAGTTGTAGCTCATTTAATTACCTTTAAAATAGTGTATTGCAAGAACAGATAAAATCAGAATTAAAAGAGTTATAATTCAATTAATCCAGTGGGTGGGACAAAGTGCAAATTGTTTTCACTTCTGAACTTAAGATAAATTTTAGCCTATTTCCGACATATGCTTTTTCCTCTCCATTTACTGCAATAATTTTGTTGATGATAGATTGAATAGAGCACATGTAAACAGGATTTGATAAATTAATTCACTTCAAATATAAACTTAAGTAATAATGTATATTGAATTATTAGTGAAAAAAATTTGATTTAGATCGTTAATTACTAAAAGCCAGTTAAAATGTGGTACATAATTTTAAAAATTATAGGCAACATTATTGAAGCAATTATTTTGGGTAGAAAAATCCAAGGTGATGTTGTAACTATACCGCGAATACTATATATTAAAATTCTTTCTGAATTTGTTATACCTTTTAAAAGACTTCAATTTTCAACACGTGTGTCTTATGCTATGACCATAAATCACAAAGGCAGACAATGATTTTTTGTATGATAAATTTTAAAAATCAATGTTTTAGTCGTGAATATACAAAAAATGATTTATTTATACATCCACATCTACAAGTATGACTGGAAAATTGTTTAACCCTTGGTATTAAAATAAATTGAGCTATTGGAAATAAATTTGCAGTGTATAATTTTTAATATACAATTTTATTGAACATTTTTTAATATTTGTTAAATGGATAACCAATAATGTTTATTTTTAACTGAGCGGTATAAATATTAGTAAAAAACGTAGATGTGGGTACAGGACAACGCCTGTCGGGTCATCTATATATATATATATATATATTTGTAGAGTTTCGAACAAGAATTCATTTAAAGAAACTCCACAAAGACATTTTAGAAACTAAAGCTTTCATTAAATCTAATAATATTATAGTTTGCCCAGCCGATAAGAGTAATATCACAGTCATTCTTGACAAAGAATTTTACAACAATTCCGTCCTTAACCTACTTAAAGATGATACAACATATAATATTTTAACAGAAGATCCCACACAACGTTTTTCTAGAATAGCTTTTAAATTAATCAATGATCTGAAAAACAAAAAACTAATTTCTGAGAATTTTGCTTTTAACCTAAAAATACAACACCCTATCTCCCCTAAGATGTACTGTCTTCCAAAAATACACAAACCTGAATGTTCTTTCAGACCGATTGTCTCCTACATTGGCTCTCCTTTTTACAATATTTCGAAACTCATTTCTGATGTCCTAAAAAATGTTACAATCAATTCTCCCTATTATGTTAAGAATTCGTACCAATTTGTGAATTTAATTAATAACCGCAACATCCCTGAAAATCACTTATTTCTAAGCTTAGATGTGGTCAACCTTTTTACATGTGTCCCACATGAATTAATCCTAAACTCAATCGATAAACGTTGGCACACAATTTGTAACTTTACTGACTTTCCGAAAACAGTCTTCACTCATATTATCAACACTATTTTAAATTACTCCTATTTCCATTGCCAAGACAACTTTTATTCTCAAATTAAAGGCGCAGCTATGGGATGTCCCTTATCTCCCGGAATCATCGACTTAGTTTTACAAACACTAGAAATTTCCGTTTTCTCAACTTTAAAATTTCAAATTAACTTTTATATTAGATATGTAGATGACACTTTTTTTATCATTAACAAAAATCATATAAACACAGTACTAGATCTCTTCAATAATTTTAACAATAATATAATTTTCACACATGAACTACAAAATAACAACAGACTTAATTTCTTGGATGTATCCGTTTACAACACTAATAACTTTATTCGAACAAATTGGTATAGAAAAACGACATGGTCGGGTAGATACTTACACTATTCCTCATACTGTCCCAGAAACTATAAGATAAACACTATTATTTCCCTTACAGACCATGCTATTTTGTTGTCTCACCAAACTTTCCATCCACAAAATTTATCCCTAGTAAAAATAACTCTAATTGAAAATGGTTACCCAAAAAATCTCATTCATTCAGTTATTCAAAAAAGACGAACTTTCTTAAAAACACAAATTAATTCTCCCAATACCAGTACTAACATCAAAAACACCAATCTTATTTACTGCAGCATACCATACGTTGAAGATTTATATTATTATTTTGCCAAAATTTTGTTAGAAGAAAACATTTTAGTATCAGGCTCATCCTTACACTCCTTCAACCAATTCTTTACGAACATCAAATCCCCCACCCCATCCAATCTCAATACTAATGTAGTATATTCTGTTTCTTGTAATGACTGTGCTTTTCAATATATTGGACAAACCTCCCAATATGTACACAAGAGAATGAGACAACATGAACTAAGTGTGGTCCACCATAAACAAAAAAATTTCAAAAGTACCCTAGTACAACACTCTATAGAAAACGCCCATTCATTTAATTTCACTCCAAAGATTTTATATCACGAAAGTTGCATCTTTAGAAGGTTATTCGCGGAGAGTTGTCTCATCCTCATAAATGTTTCTAACAGTGTCAACATTAGATCAGATCACAACCTATTACATGATTCATATTTAAATTTTTTACACTTTTTGACAAACAATTAATATCGACTTCCTTTTAAGATCAACAATTTAAGTATTCACACCCTGACATATAAAAACACACACATACAATCTCACATCTCTCGTTCAAGTGTTTACACGTGTTACAAAGGGCACACCAGTTTCATTTAGTTAATTTTCGAAAACCAATCGAACAACATCCTAGAGAACAATATTATTTGTGTTTTCAAATAATAATTTTAAAAAAGACAAATTTTTTAGTAATTTTGATTTACAAAATCTAATTATTCGGCGGAAAATTAACTCACAAAATCATTTTTGTTAAAAAAGCTTGTTTAGTGAAAAAGTGCTAACAAATATTCAAACATACAGGTAATTAATTCAACTTTGTCATTAACCTTCTCTTAAAAAAAATTTCCATAACTTTCAAAAAAAATTTTCTATTATGTTTTAATATCCTGTTCTGATAATCCACTCATTTATTTTTATCATTTTTATTTTGAACATATTATCATATTTCTGTACATTATTATATTGTTTACAATTTAATTCATTATTTAAGAAAAATCTATTTTCTTTTCCTAAACATATTGTTTGCTAAAATCTCATCAAGATCATGTTTCTTGACAGATGTCCTGAAGATGGAACGTACCTAGTTCCGAAACGTCGACAATAAACAAATAATTAAATAAAGAAATTGTTTTTTTAAAAACTTTTCTTGTTTTTTATTTTGTATTATTTTTGGATTCTTGTTCGAAACTCTACAAAATATACACAAATCCAAGACTCTACCATTCAATATATATATATATATATATATATATATATATATATATATATAAAGCGAGAGGTTTTTCTTCAGATGGTGAAATAATATAATAAAATTGTTTCTTGGGCATCCATCCAGTAATTAAAAAACAGTTTTAATGAAAAATGTTTTTATTTATAGAGAACATACGTTTCGGGTCTGGATTTGACCCATCTTCAGTGCTACAATTAAATAATTCAGGGTTACAAATTAAAAACAATATAAAAAAATACATAATTAACAGACAAAAATAAGTAAAACAGTGTATATGAAAAGTATATATGAAAAACAACCATAAAATAAACAATGTAAAGAAACTCACCATACAAATAAACTTTGAAAAACAACACAAAAACACAAAATTGCACGAAAAATAAATAAAAGTGAAATAAAAAATTGATGAAACGTCGAGTTATGAAAATTTTTAAAAAAATTGTAAAATTAAAATGAATGATATATTTTATTATAAAAAAGCTTATTCCAAACGAACATGTTGTTAGTTTGGAAGTTGTATTACGAGTGTGTACGAGAGTAAAATGTGTGCGAACGTGTTTGCGGAAAATACTGGAAACTGTATCGTCATTGGTGAGAGAACGGGATAGAGAGAATTTTGGTGGTTCCATATTACGAAGATTTTCTCAACGATCATGCGCAGTAGGAACATAGTAAAAAATTTATACATGTGCAAGACATCCATAATCAAATCCCAAAAATATGTGAATGAAGAGAAAATTATTAGGAAAAAGTATAGATATTAACAGAAAAACGATAATAGTTATGGAACGATAAAAGTTACATAAAAAATTATAACATAACATATATATGTATATATAAACGCAAAACAATAAATGTAATATATGTATACACATACACATACACATATATGCATACACAAAAGAATATGTAGAATACATAGAAGAAATGTTAGGATGTATTGCGCATATTGAAAAAATTATTTGAAGCATCGCGGTAAATATTGCAAAGAGAAGCCGAATCAAATCGTTTGTTAATAGAAGGTAATATTTGTATGAAAATACTCTCAGCGAACTTCCTGCGTAAAATGTTAGATTCACGATGAACAACTCTTGGATTGGTGAAATTAAAAGAATGTTTAAATTTGGAGACATGCTCGGTGATCATGGTTTTATTTTGTTTTCTGTTCAAACTATTAAGTTCGTGTTGGCGCATTCTTTTTGAGAGAAATTGTGAAGTTTCTCCAACATAACAGCTTGAACAATCATTACAATCAATGACATATACGATGTTTGAAGTGTGGGAAATAGGGGTAGGAGTTTTTAAATTAGTGTATAAGTCTGAGAGAGTGTGTCCAGTCGAACACACTAGCTTCAGACCAACGGATGAAAAAAGTTTTTTCCATGAGTGGAAAAGGCAGTCAATGTACGGTAATGAGATGAAGGAATTGAGAGATAGTGAATTTTCAGGAGGCTTCACGAGGTTTTGTGAAATGATACTATTTTGTTGTGATTGGGAGGTAAATGAGGAAGCTGTACGGAATTTATTATGAAGAAAGGGTAATCTATTATTTATTACTGAGCGTAAAAGTTGTAGTGGATAGGAATTATTTTGAAGGGTAGAATATATCAAATTAATATTTTTTTCCCAATGTGATGGATGAGAAAGAAGGATGGCATGATCTAGTAAGTTGATGATGGATGCAATCTTGGTAGATTTGGGGTGATAGGAATGGTAGTTTAAATAGCGTCCAGACCAAGTGGATTTTTGATACCAACATGTAGTGATAGAGTTGTTATTTATGAAAAGAGTAATATCTAAAAAATTAATGGAGTTGTTAAATTGAGTCTCTAAGGTAAAACTAAGGTGTGAGTCAAAATTATTAAAAGAATTTAGGAAATTGGTTATGTTATAAGTAGGAATGCAAGTTAAAATGTCGTCAACGTAGCGTTTGTAAAAAAGAGGTACATATGACAAGGTATTAAGAGTAGAGTTCTCTAGGAACTGCATACAAAGTTCAGCAAGAGGGGCACTCAAACTGGAACCCATTGGGGTGCCAAATTTTTGTTTAAAAAAGGAGTCGTTGAACGAAAAATAAGTATTGGAAATAATGAATTTAATACATTTTAGGAACCAAGAAAATTTTAATTTTACAATTTTTTTAAAAATTTTCATAACTCGACGTTTCATCAATTTTTTATTTCACTTTTATTTATTTTGTGTGTTTTTTCAAAGTTTATTTGTATGGTGAGTTTCTTTACATTGTTTATTTTATGGTTGTTTTTCATATATACTTTTCATATACACTGTTTTACTTATTTTTGTCTGTTAATTATGTATTTTTTTATATTGTTTTTAATTTGTAACCCTGAATTATTTAATTGTAGCACTGAAGATGGGTCAAATCCAGACCCGAAACGTATGTTCTCTATAAATAAAAACATTTTTCATTAAAACTGTTTTTTAATTACTGGATGGATGCCCAAGAAACAATTTTATTATATATATATATATATATATATATATATATATAACTAGATGACCCGACAGACGTTGTCCTGTACTCACCTCTACGTTTTTTTAATATCCTACACTAATATTTATACCGTTCAGTTAAAAATAATCATTATTATTTTTCGAGTTACTACTTACACCAATATATGAGTGATGTTAAATGTAGTACTGTTTCAAATAAAATGACTATTCTCAATTCCCACAGTTAACACTTTAATTATCCCTTTAACAAATATTAAAATATATTCAATAAAATTATATATTAAAAATTATACACTGCGATTTATAGAACAAATTTATTTCCAATAGCTCAATTTATTTTATTGAATCTAAGGGTTATACAATATTTTCAGCCATACCTGTAGATGTGGATGTTTAAATGAATAATTTTTTGTTTATTTACGGCTAAAACATTATTTTCCAAATTTATCACCATGCATTTATTGTCATTGCATAGATACACGTGTTGAAAATTGAAATCTTTTAAAAAGTATAACAAATTCAGAAAGAATTAATATATAGCATGCGCGGTCAAGGTACAATATAACCTTGGATTTTTCTACCCAAAATAATTGCTTCAATAATGTTGCCTACAATTTTTATAATTTCGTACCATATTTTAACTGGCTTTTAGTATTTCAATATCTAAATTGCATTTTTCACACTAATAATTCAATATACATTATTACTTACGTTCATATTTGAAGTGAATTAATTTGTCAAATTTTGTTTACATGTGCTCTATTCAACCTACTATCAACAAAATTATTGCAGTAAATGAAGAGGAAAAAAGCGTATGCCCAGCTAATCTTAATCTAAAGTTCAGAAGTGCAAACAATTTGCAAATTCATCACCACTCCCCGCATTAATTGGATTATAACTCTTTTAATTCTGATTTTATCATAACTTGTAATATACTATTTTAAAGGTGATTAAATGAGCTACAACTTTCTTTATCATAAATTTTACCGTAACTTCTCTTATTTTGAAACGGCGAAGGGTTAAAGGGCTCGAAAAACACTCCGGTTGGACAGCCGCGCACTCTTCAAACAATTAGAACTCTATCAATATTTGTGTAACAAAAAATAATAAAAACCAATAATTAGTCTGAAAAATTACTTAAATTTTCATATATATACTTTTATACGTATTCTTTCAGAGATATTATAATGAGAAATTGTTTTTTTTTCAAATGGAGTTTTTTGAAAATCGATTGTACTAATGTTATGGTATTTTCTAGAATCCATCAAGATCTCTCAAACCAAGTTAATTCTAGATGGAAAACAATTATTTTTAATTTTGGTGGTAATGGCACTCATAAACTATTTGATTTAAATGAAAAAAAAAACACTGTATGCGTCTTTTAATTGCATGATAGTTCACTCAATTTACACGCAGAAGTACTTATTTTGAAGCTTATTATGAGAACTATAAAAACCCATTTTCATAATTAACTTAATATTGTTCCTAGAACACTGTAAAATAGCGATTTATTAGGATTTTTATTGATATAATTTTGTTCATTACATGATTTTTGTTAAAATGTATATTTTTGAAGATATTAGCAAAAAACGATGAAAAACGCAAAAAGGAAACAAATTTTCATTAGCCAGTAACCTGAAAAGTATTTGCTTTTTTGAAAAACATTATTAAACATTTTTCTCTTATAATTAGTTCTTTTATCGATACCCAACATTATTTTGAAAAAAGTAAAATTACACCACTGAAAAGAAATGTTATCCATCCGAGAAGTGGTAAAGGAGTCTAAATTGTTTTCACTTCTGAAGAGTAAGATAAACCGAAATCCAAAATTCCAAACGAAATCGAAAACAGTAAAAAAAAAGTTCAGATCGAAAGCGCTCCATTGAGTAAATATTCCGTACCCAATGACAAACATATGAAATTTTGACACAATGAAACTTCTAAATATTTTTTTTTTGTATTGTAACTTAGTATAGTAAGGCAAAACGACTGCAAATTGAATATTTTTGAGCGCGATCACTTATGACTCTCTCCTTTGCACGAATTCGTACGGCGAATCTGTTCGCAAAGTGCGCAAACAAAATTATTGCAAGCAAAAGCAAACCACGCGCACGTCAGACGCATGCGCAGACTGCATCATCACTTGTCAAACGCATGTTATATTATTTGCATATTATATTAATTTAATTTTTGGAACATCTCAGCTGCTTTTCGGCAATAATAATGTAGACATTACATTTACCTTATTTATAATCATGAATTTATTATATTTTAATATTGCCTTAGCCTATAAGTGAATAGAAATGTTTGGCAAATGACAGTTGTCATTTGTTTTTAATGTCAAACCATGCCTTAAATATTTTAAAGGTCAAACAATGATAAGCGGTTTTTTGTAATTTTTTCCATTTATTTCTACAATCTAACTATATTTCTGTGAATCAAAACATTCTAGAAAATTTCACCAACAAACTTCAGGAAGATTCATGAAAATCCGAATTATAGTTTAGGAGGATTAATGAAACTTACATTGTTACAGAAGAATTTTATATATAAGATATATATATATATATATATATATATATATATATATATATAGATATATATACAGGGTGCGCCATTTAGACCTGCGGTATTTCAAAGTTGAATAACTCTGTCGGTAGTTATCAGACAAATGAGCATGATTCTGAAACGTCATTTATTGCCATTTTAGACATGAGTCAATACACACCGAAAGAACGCGCTGAAATCGTAACGCTTTACATTGAAAACAATCGTTCAGTTGTGAAAACAGTGCGTGCATATCGTAAGAAATATGGGAGACATTCAGCACCTGCAGAAAACACAATTCGTAGTTTGGCGAAAAATTTCTTCGGGTATGGCTCTGTAGCAACTCGCCAGCGTCCCGTTCGACCGCGTCTATATATATATATATATATATTGAATAGTAGAATCTTGGATTTGTGTATATTTTGTAGAGTTTCGAACAAGAATCCAAAAATAATAAAAAATAAAAAAACAAGAAAAGTTTTTAATAAACAATTTCTTTATTTAATTATTTATTTACTGTCGACGTTTTGGAACTAGGTACGTTCCATCTTCAGGACATCTGTCAAGAAACATGATCTTGATGAGATTTTAGCAAACAATATGTTTAAGAAAAGATAATAGATTTTTCTTAAATAATAAATTAATTGCAAAAAAATATAATAATGTACAGAAATATGATCATATGATCAAAATGAAAATTTTGATTTTAATGAAAAATGATAAAAATGATAAAAATAAATGAGTGGATTATCAGAACAGGATATTAAACATAATAGAAAATTTTTTGAAAGTTATGGAAAAATTTTTAAGAAAAGGTTAATGACAAAGTTGAATTAATTACCTGTATGTTTGAATATATGTTAGCACTTTTTCACTAAACAAGCTTTTTAACAAAAAATGAATTTGTGAGTTAATTTTCCGCCGAATAATTAGATTTTGTAGATCAAAATTACTAAAAGATTTGTCTTTTTTTAAAAATTATTATTTGAAAACACAAATAATATTGTTCTCTCGATGTTGTGCGATTGGCTTTTGAAAGCTAACTAATTGAATCTGGTGTGTCATTTGTAACACGTGTAAACACTTGAACGAGAGCTGTGAGATTGTATGTGTGTGTTTTTATATGTTAGGGTGTGAATACTTAAATTGTTGATCTTAAAAGGAAGTCGATATTAATTGTTTGTCAAAAAGTGTAAAAAATTTAAATATGAATCATGTAATAGGTTGTGATCTGATCTAATGTTGACACTGTTAGAAACATTCATAAGAATAAGACAACTCTCCGCGAATAATCTCCTAAAGATGCAACTTTCATGATATAAGATCTTTGGAGTGAAATTAAATGAATGGGCGTTTTCAATAGAGTGTTGTACTAGGGTACTTTTGAAATTTTTTTGTTTGTGGTGGACTACACTTAGTTCAAGTTATCTCATTCTTTTGTGTACATTTTGCTAGGTTTGTCCAATATATTGAAAAGCACAGTCATTACAAGAAACAGAATATACTACATTAGTATTGAAATTGGATGGGGTAGGGGATTTAATGTTTGTAAAGAATTGGTTGAAGGAGTGTAAGGATGAGCCTGATACTAAAATGTTTTCTTCTAACAGGATTTTGGCAAAATAATAATATAAATCTTCAACGTAAGGAATGCTGCAGTAAATAAAATTGGCGTTTTTGTTGTTGGTAGTGGTATTGGGAGAATTAATTTGTGTTTTTAAAAAAGTTCGTCTTTTTTGAATTACTGAAAGAATAAGATTTTTTGGGTAACCATTTTCAATTAGAGTTGTTTTTACCAGGGATACATTTTGTGGATGGAAAGTTTGGTGAGACAACAAGATAGCATGGTCTGTAAGGGAAATAATAATGTTTATCTTATAGTTTCTGGGACAGTATGATGAAAAGTGTAAGTATCTACCCGACCATGTAGTTTTTCTATACCAATTTGTTCGAATAAGGTTGTTAGTATTGTAAACGGATACATCCAAGAAATTAAGTCTGTTCTTATTTTGTAGTTCATGTGTGAAAGTTATATTATTGTTAAAGTTATTGAAAAGCTCTAGTACTGTGTTTATATGATTTTTGTAAAAGATAAAATGTATATATATATATATATATATATATATATTATATATATATACATTTCGACATCAAATTTAAACACTGTCAACATATATATATAATATATATACTAGATGACCCGACAGTACCTCTACGTTTTTTTAATATCCTATACTAATATTTATACCGTTCAGTTAAAAATAATCATTATTATTCTTCGAGTTACTATTTACACCAATATATGAGTGATGTTAAATGTAGTACTGTTTCAAATAAAATGATTATTCTTAATTCCCACAGTTAACACTTTAATTATCCCTTTAACAAATATTAAAATATGTTCAATAAAATTATATATTAAAAATTATACACTGCGATTTATAGAACAAATTTATTTCCAAAAGCTCAATTTATTTTATTGAATTTAAGAGTTATACAATATTTTTAGACTTTTTAGTTTAAATGACTGATTTTTTGTTTATTCACGGCTAAAACATTGATTTTCCAAATTTTTCACCATGTATTTATTGTCATAGCATAGATACACGTGTTGAAAATTGAAATTTTTTAAAAAGTATAACAAATTCAGAAAGAATGAATATATAGCATGCGGTCAAGGTACAATATCACCTTGGATTTTTCTACCCAAAATAATTGCTTCAATAATGTTGCCTACAATTTTCATAATTAACTTCCCGAAGGAGAAGTTTATGTTTTCATCAAAAAATCCGAATCGCTAATTTTATGTTTTCTCGACGTTTCGAGCCATTCTGAATCGAATGAGACCAAATTTGGAAAAAGTATGTGTGTGTGTGTGTGTATGTGCGTGTGTGTGTGTGTGTGTGAACAGATTTTTTGCCGTAAATCGACGTTTTCTCAAAAACGGTTGGACCGATTTCAAAAATTTAAAAGCCATTTGATGTATCTCGATGAGGACTATCGTCTCTGAGTTTTGTGCGGCGATCGGCCGGGCCGTTTCTTTGTAAATTGCAGAAAAGTGAAAAATTTTTCGTCCACGTTTTAGCCCGCAATTCTGAATCGATTCTGAAAATTCAAAAACCGTTCGATAGATATTGGTTGGGAATCGTGCTGATTAGTTTTTGGTAAAGATCGGCCGGGCCGTTTTCTTGTAATAAAGTTTTTAAAAAAAAAATTTTGACGATTTTTATGATTATTTTTTTAACGAAAGATACCATAGTTTTCTAGGTCATACTAAAATATTACGGCCCTACGACAACTGGTTCAGCTTTAAAAATTCGTCAAAGTTTGCAAAAATCAGTATGGTCTTTCTGGCATTTGTCAAAATTAGACTTTTGATCGACGTTTTCTCAAAAACGCCTGAACCGATTTTAGAAATTTAAAAGCCATTTGATGTATTTCGGTGAGGACTATCGTTTGTCAGTTTTGTGCAACGATCTGCCAAGCCGTTTCTTCGTAATTTGAAAAAAAGTGTTGAACTTTTCGTCCACATTTAAGCTCATCCTACCGAACCGATTTTAAAAAATCAAAAACTGTTCGAAAGATATTAGTTGGGAATGATGCTGATTAATTTTAGGTGAAAATCTACCGAGCCGTTTTCTTGTAATTAACTGTTGAAAAAAAGTGTTAAATTTTCGTCCACATTTAAGCTCATCCTACCGAACCGATTTTAAAAAATCAAAAACTGTTCGAAAGATATCATTTAGGAATGATGCTGATTAATTTTAGGTGAAAATCTACCGAGCCGTTTTCTTGTAATTAACTGTTGAAAAAAAGTGTTTTTTTCGTCCACATTTAAGCTCATCCTACCGAACCGATTTTAAAAAATCAAAAACTGTTCGAAAGATATCATTTGGGAATGATGCTGATTAATTTTAGGTGAAAATCTACCGAGCCGTTTTCTTGTAATTAAATGTTGAAAAAAGTGTTAAATTTTCGTCCACATTTAAGCTCATCCTACCGAACCGATTTTGAAAAATCAAAAACTGTTCGAAAGATATTAGTTGGGAATGGTACTGATTAATTTTAGATGAAAATCTACCGAGCCGTTTTCTTGTAATTAACTGTTAAAAAAAAATTTAAGCCGTTTTTCATGGAACTTTTTTTGGCGATATACATCATGGTCTTATAGAACTTACTGTAATATTACGGCCTTACGACAAGTAGTTTAATTTTAAAAATTCGTAAAACTTTGCTAAAATTATTATCGTTTTTTTTAAGTAGGATTGATGAAGTATATTATTTACACATTTTTTTGATCAAGTCGATTATTTACACATATCGGGAAGTTCATGTAATTTGCCTCAAGGCTAAATACCAAACCAACTAGTTTCGTACCATATTTTAACTGGCTTTTAGTATTTTAATATCTAAGTTGCATTTTTTACATTAATAATTCAATATACATTATTACTTAAGTTCATATTTGTAGTGAATTAATTTGTCAAATTTTGTTCAAATGTGCTCTATTCAACCTACTATCAACAAAATTATTGCAGTAAATGGAGAGGAAAAAAGCGCATGCCCAGCTAATCTTAATCAGAAGTGAAAACAATTTGCATTTCGTCACCGCCCCCCGCATTAAGTGGATTATAACTCTTTTAATTCTGATTTTATCATAACTTGTAATATACTATTTTAAAGGTGAGTTACAACTATCTCTATCATAAATTTTACCGTAACTTCTCTTATTTTGAAACGGCGAAGGCTTAAAGGGCTCGAAAGACACTCCGGTTGGACAGCCGCGCGCACTCATTAAACAATTAGAACTCTATCAATATTTATGTAACAAAAAATGATAAAAAGCAATAATTAGTCTGAAAAATACCTTGAATTTTCATATATATATATATATACTTTTATACGTATTCTTTCAGAGATATTATAATGAGAAATTGTTTTTTTTAAATGAATTTTTTTATGAAATCAAATCGTTTTTTGAAAATCGTTTGTACTAATGTTATGGTATTTTCTAGAATCCATCAAGATCTCTCAAACCAAGTTAATTCTAGATGGAAAACGATTATTTTTAATTTTGGTGGAAATGGCACTCATAAACTATTGGATTTAAATGAAAAAAAAAGACATTGTATGCGTCTTTTAATTGCATGATAGCTTACTCATTTTACACGAATAAGTACTTCTTTTAAAGCTTATTTGGAGAACTATAAAAACCCATTTTCATAATTAACTTAATATTGTTCCTAGAACACTGTAAAATAGCGATTTATTAGGATTTTTATTGATATAATTTTGTTCATTACATAATTTTCGTTAAAATGTATATTTTTGAAGATATTAGCAAAAAACGATGAAAAACGCAAAAAAGAAACAAATTTTCAGTAGCCAGTAACTTGAAAAGTATTTGCTTTTTTGAAAAACATTATTAAACATTTTTCTCTTATAATTAGTTCTTTTATCCACACCCAACGTTATTACACCACTGAAAAGAAATGGCATCCCCACGAGTAGTGCAAAGGAGTCTAAATTGTTTTCACTTTTGACCTTGAGAGTAAGATGAGCCTAATTCCAAAATTCCAAACGAATTGGAAAACAACAACTCTTTTTACAAAATTAAATCAAAACTTAACCCAAGAATCTTAAGTAATCTAGTTTATAAGCTTAATTGTCTAGATTGTAATTGCGTCTACATAGGTGAAACTAGTCAGAACCTGCACAAAAGAACATCTCAACACAAAAACAATTCTAAAAATAAAAATCAGTATAAAACACAATTAACAGATCATATTAATCAGCTCAAACATAACATTGATTTTTCCAATCCCACGATCCTACATTTCGAAAATAATTTATTTAAAAGACGATTTAGCGAAGGATGCTTAATATCTTTACACAAGGATACAGCCATAAATCTAAGAACTGACAACAATTCGCTTTGCAATGACTATAAAATAACCCTAGACCATTTTCAAAAACACCACCATATCTGAATGAAGCGTGTATTTTTATTATATTATTATTTTACAAAAAACATATGTTTGCCGCTCTTTTTTACACTTTCGCAAAAATTGTAAATACAATTCATTCAGTTTTTAGACGTTAGTCAAATTGTACACACTAGAATTTAAGCAAAAAATTGTCAAAAAAATTAATTAGTTTAAATGTTCCAATTATTAATAGCCTGGTTTATCACAGTGTAATAGTGTAGTGTATTTTTGTATAATTAATTTCTGTAAGTACTTATATATAAGTTATAACGTTATATTATTTTCCCCCTACATCATATAAAATCTTTTAGTTTTCCACTGAATGCCGGTCTCGATGAAGACCGAAACGTATGGATAAATAAAGTATTTCAAAACTACTTTAGTTTTTTTTTTTCTTTACTTGGTGATACTGCCCGATTCTAAATAACTCATCAATATATATATATATATATATATATATATATATATATATATATATATATTCAATAGATAAGTCCTGGATTTTTTCAATATATTGATTGTTTCTTTTCCGAACAGTAAATCCAACAATAAAAAACAATTTGTTTTTTTGAAGATGTTTAATACGACGTTTCGGAACTAGGTACGTTCCATCATCAGGTTTATTCTGTAATAATTTACATGTCCATATCACTAATATTTTTTTGTTAAAAACACTCGATTTTTTTGGAGGATATTTGTAGATGTTATGACTACACAAGACTTAAACACACTGATTGTTTGAAAAAACAAATTGTTTTTTATTATTGGATTTACTGTTCGGAAAAGAAACAATCAATATATATATATATATATATATATATATATATATATATATATATATATATATATATATATATTATATATATATTATATAATATATATATATATATTATATATATTATATATATATATATATATGTGTGTGTGTGTGAAATAAATGGATACGTATTCTTTCATTCTTATTTTATTTACATTGTAAAATAGTGTGATATTACATCTACATCTACGATTAATAAATATTTTATTATTATTTCATTATATGAAGGAGGGGGTCGTTAAAAATTTTTTGAGCTTGAAGGGGGTCGCTATATAAAAATGTTTAAGAAGCCCTGCCCTAGACCACTTTCAAAAACGCCACCATATCTGAATGAAGCGTGTATTTTTATTATTTTATTATTTTACAAAAAACATATGTTTGCCGGTCTTTTTACACTTTCGCAAAAATTGTAAACAAAATTCATTCAGGTTTTAGACGTTAGTCAATTTGTACACACTAGAATGTAAGCAAAAAATCGTCAAAAAAATTAATTAGTTTAAATGTTCCAATTATTAATAGCCTGGTTTATCACAGTGTAATAGTGTAGTGTATTTTTGTATAATTAATTTCTGTAAGTACTTATATATAAGTTATAACTTTATATTATTTTCCTCCTGCATCATATAAAATCTTTTAGTTTTCCACTGAATGACGGTCTCGATGAAGACCGAAACGTATGGATAAATAAAGTATTTCAAAACTACTTTAGTTTTTTTTCTTTACTTGGTGTTACCGCCCGATTCTAAATAACTCATCAATATATATATATATATATATATATATATATATATATATATATATTAATTTGGAAATATGAACAAACAACACTCTTTTTGCACTAATTTATTAAATAATAATTTTCACAAACGTTTCGAGACTAGGTTTGTCTCATCATCAGTGTGTTATAATTGAAAATTTTTTTTAAAATATGGAAATCTAAATTAGCATGTTGTGTTTTTCATTACAAGTCGTTCACTGCACGGTGCTCTTTTAATACCACTGTCTTCGGTATTCGTATTCTCTCCTACTTGAAAACCACTTGAAATTGTAAAGTCACTCAATCAGATAGGAAAAAAAGGATTAGGGTCCAGTTGAAAAATAGCCCATACAAGTAACACAGTAAATTTACGGACAGATACCAATATATTACATGATACATACCTGAATCTCATTCATACTTTGTAGCTTATATATAGATGTACATACACTTTTAATTATAACAATGTATAACAAATCTTATAAACAAACCATCTCATCATAGAATATTTTTTCTGCTAACGATATCTATTTTTCAACTGGACCCTAATCCTTTTTTTCCTATCTGATTGAGTGACTTTACAATTTCAAGTGGTTTTCAAGTAGGAGAGAAACGAATACCGAAGACAGTGGTATTAAAAGAGCACCGTGCAGTGAACGACTTGTAATGAAAAACACAACATGCTAATTTAGATTTCCATATTTTAAAAAAAATTTAATTATAACACACTGATGATGAGACAAACCTGTCTCGAAACGTTTGTGAAAATTATTATTTAATAAATTAGTGCAAAAAGAGTGTTGTTTGTTCATATTTCCAAATTATCTATTATTATCCACTCAGAATACATTGTTAATTATATATAGATATATATATCTATATATAATATATATATATATATATATATATATATATATTGATTGTTTCTTTTCCGAACAGTAAATTCAATAACAAAAAACAATTTGTTTTTTGAAGATGTTTAATACTTTTTTTATAGTTAGTTTCGGAACTAGGTACGTTCCATCATCAGGTTTATTCTGTCAAATACAATGTTTTTTTTAAAAAATTGATTAACATTAATTAATGATGGTCAATACAGATTAATTAGAAAAAAATTTTATAAAGGAATGGATTATGTACCCGGTAAAGAGTAATAAGAATTAACTAAAAAAGTTTTATATAAAATTGAGAACCAAAAATTATTTACCTGTAATAATTTATATCCATATCACTAATATTTTTTTGTTAAAAACACTCTATTTTTTTGGAGGATATTTGTAGATGTTGCGACTACACAAGACTTAAACACACTGATATGGAGTTCTGTCGGCCAGATGTAAAGGAAAAACGTACGGAATTCCTGGCAAAACCATATATTAATGTATCCACAATTATATACATGAACATATATGCAAGTGCATGTATATAGTGTACACACAAAAACATACATATAAGCACATATATGGATGTGCATATATTATAACACATATACATGTATATATATATATATATATATATATATATATATATAGATACATATTCAAAAATTGTTAGGATTAATTGTTTTGAATCAGGTTTAAAAAATTTAGATATGAGTCATGAATGATATTGTGATCTGATCTTTTATTAACACTATTTGACGAATTCAAAAGATTAAACTGCTTTCAGAAAAAAGTCTTTTAAAAGTACAATCTCTCTATATAAAATATTGGGTTCAAAGGTGAAATTATGTGAGTTTTCGATGGAATGGCTGGACAAGAGTGCTGAGTTTTCGATGGAATGCTGGACAAGAGTGCTTTGGAAATTTCGGCTTTTATGATGAGTGACGCTTAATTCATGTTGTCTCATTCTCTTATGAATGTATTGTGATGTTTGACCAATGTATTGTTTTTGACAATTTTTGCAAGGGATGGAATAAACTATGTTAGTATTGAATTTAGGAGGGGTGGTGGATTTAATTTTTGAAAACATTTCTTTAAAATAATATAGAGCTGTTCCTGAAATAAAAATATTTTCTTCTTTGAGTAATTTGGCAAAATAATCAAATAAGAATTTTTTATTTCTAATTTAAGTACTGAATTTTGTAAGTATGATATTTGCCGCTCAATTTTATATATATTTGAAGTTGTTTGCAAAAACTGTTTGTTGATAATATTTTTGCAAACAACTTCAAATATATATAAAATTGAGCGGCAAATATCATACTTACAAAATTCAGTACTTAAATTAGAAATAAAAATTTTTTTTATTGACATAAAAAATAAAAAAACATGAATAGTTCAGATAATAAATACACTCCGAGAAACAATAGATGAAAATACTTTTAATAAATTTTTAGAATTCGAAAATAAAAAATACGATAAACACTTTCATATTATTAAAAATAAACAAATACAGAAATTGAAAAATCTTATAAAATTCGAGATAAAAATTATCCATTTCATGTTTCTAAATTTTCGATAGACAAATGGCTAATAAATAAAACCAATATATAGTCAATCCAGAAAATATCCAATACATTTCAGTACTTGGTCCAAAATTCAATTACGCACCTAGTAAATACAGAAATAATGACTTCATAAAAATTTTAAGTAACATAGAATACAATATCAGGAACATTGAGACTGACAAGCAAAATCGAATCAGGTCAAAACTATGTGAAAAACTAGTTAAACATTTAAAAAAAGTTGATAATAGTTTCCAACATATTCATCTTAAAAGACTACACAAAGATATAGCGGAGACCAAATTATTTATTAAATCTAATAATATAATTGTTTGTCCAGCAGATAAAGGCAATATGACGGTAATCCTTGACAAATAATTTTATACTAACACTACATTACGAATGCTAAAAGATGATACTACTTACAAAATCATTACAAATGATCCAACACAACAGTTTTCTAGACAATCAATTAAATTAATTAATGAATTAAAAAATAAAAAATTCATTTCTGACAAATTTGCCTATAATTTAAAAGTACAACATCCTATTTCCCCAAAAATGTATTGTCTCCCCAAAGTCCACAAACCTGAATGCTCCTTTAGACCCATTGTATCCTACGTTGGCTCCCCATTCTATAATATCGCTAAACACATTGCCAATATTTTAAAAAATGTCACAATTTCCTCTCCTCACTATGTAAAGAACTCTTACCAATTTGTGGATCTAATCAAAGACCGAAACATTACGGACGATCAAATTTTTCTAAGCCTTGATGCAATTAACCTTTTCACATGTGTTCCTCATGATTTAATACTTGATTCAATTGAAAAACGCTGGCCCACTATTTGTAACTACACCGACTTTCCCATAACTACTTTCAAACACATCATTAACACTGTCCTGAATTGTTTCAATAATTTTTATCTACAAATCAAAGGTACTGCTATGGGTTGCCCATTATCCCCTGGCATTATAGACCTAGTTTTACAAACCCTGTTTTTTTTACAAATTTCTGTTTTCTCCAAATTAAATTTCCAAATATATTTTTATGTTAGATATGTAGATGACACTTTTTTTATAATAGACAAAGAACAATCAGATATGATACTCGATACCTTTAACAATTACAATAAAAGCATTCAGTTCACACATGAAACACAAATCGACAACAAATTAAACTTTTTAGACGTGACTGTACACAAAATTGACAACATTATTTGCACAAATTGGTACAGAAAAACTACATGGTCAGGAAGATACCTTCATTACGCGTCATATTGTCCCAAACGCAATCATGTTGTCTCACTCTTCTTTTCATACCCAAAACACAACATTAGTAACTAAAACTTTATTAGAAAACGGATATCCCCTCACCATCATCAATTCCATTACCAATAAAAGATTTTCCTATCATAAAAGTAACAATTATCAATCCATCTTGAAGTTATTCCAAGACAACAATATTAAACCAACTTTTCACAGCATGCCTTACATTGAAGGCTTATTTGATTATTTTGCCAAATTACTCAAAGAAGAAAATATTTTTATTTCAGGAACAGCTCTATATTCTTTTAAAGAAATGTTTTCAAAAATTAAATCCACCACCCCTTAACTCAACTAACATAGTTTATTCCATCCCTTGCAAAAATTGTCAAAAACAATACATTGGTCAAACATCACAATATATTCATAAGAGAATGAGACAACATGAATTAAGCGTCACTCATCACAAAAGCCGAAATTTCCAAAGCACTCTTGTCCAGCATTCCATCGAAAACTCACATAATTTCACCTTTGAACCCAATATTTTATATAGAGAGGATTGCTTTTTGAATTCGTCAAATAGTGTTAATAAAAGATCAGATCACAATATCATTCTTTACTCATATCTAAATTTTTTAAACCTGATTAAAAACAATTAATCCTAATAATTTTTGAATATGTATATATATACATGTATATGTGTTATAATATATGCACATCCATATATGTGCTTATATGTATGTTTTTGTGTGTACACTATATACATGCACTTGCATATATGTTCATGTATATAATTGTGGATACATTAATATGTGCATATGTATGTATGAGTATGTAAGTGTGCATATGCATGTGCATGTATATATATACATAATATTTCTCAACATTTACTAAAGCAATATTTCCTCTTTTTTCGTAAATTACCAATACAAGAGCCATAAAAAATCATTTTTGCCAGGAATTCCGTACGTTGTCCTTTACATCTGGCCGACAGAACTCCATATCAGTGTGTTTAAGTATTGTGTAGTCGTAACATCTACAAATATCCTCCAAAAAAATCGAGTGTTTTTAACAAAAAATATTAGAGATATGGATATATAAATTATTACAGGTAAATAATTTTTGCTTCTCAATTTTATATAAAACCTTTTTTAGTTAATTCTTATTACTCTTTACCCCGGTACATAATCCATTCCTTTATAAAATTTTTTTCTAATTAATCTGTATTGACCATCATTAATTAATGTTAATCAATTTTTTTAAAAAACATTGTATTTGACAGAATAAACCTGATGATGGAACGTACCTAGTTCCGAAACGTCGTATTAAACATCTTCAAAAAACAAATTGTTTTTTATTATTGGATTTACTGTTCGGAAAAGAAACAATCAATATATTGAAAAAATCCAGAACTTATCTATTGAATATATATATATATATATATATATATATATATATAGTGTTATATATATATGTATATATATATATATATATATATATATATATATATATAATATATATATATATATATATATATATATATATATATATATATATATATATATATATATATATCTTATATATAAAATTCTTCTGTAACAATGTAAGTTTCATTAGTCCTCCTAAACTATAATTCGGATTTTCATGAATCTTCCTGAAGTTTGTTCGGGAAATTTTCTAGAATGTTTTGATTCATAGAAATATACTTAGATTGTAGAAATAAATGGAAAAAATTACAAAAAACCGCTTATCATTGTTTGACCTTTAAAATATTTAAGGCATGGTTTGACATTAAAAACAAATGACAACTGTCATATGCCAAACATTTCTATTCACTTATAGGCTAAGGCAATATTAAAATATAATAAATTCATGATTATAAATAAGGAAAATGTAATGTCTACATTATTATTGCCGAAACGCAGCTGAGATGTGCCAAAAATTAAATTAATATAAGATGCAAATAATATAACATGCATTTGACAGTCTGCGCATGCGACCGACGCGCACGGCGAATCGTGTTCTCAACGTGCGCGTGGATTGCTTTTGCTTGCAATAATTTTGACTGCGCACTTTGCGAACTGATTTGCCGTACGAATTCGTCAATGGGGGCGAGCCATAAGTGATTGCGCTCAAAAATATTCAATTTGCAGTCGTTTTGCCTCACTATACTAAGTCACAATACAAAAAAATTACTTATTAAAAAAATTATTTAGAAGTTACATTGTGTCAAAAATTCATATGGTTGGCATTTTGAACGGAATATTTACTCAATGGAGCGCTTTGGGTCTGAACTTTTTTTTACTGTTTTCCAATTCGTTTGGAATTTTTGAATTAGGCTCATTCTACTCTCAAGTTCAATAGTGAAAGCAATTTAGACTCCTTTGCACTACCCGGGGGGATGCCCTTTCTTTTAAGTGGTGTAATAACGTTGGGTGTGGATAAAAGAACTAATTATAAGAGAAAAATGTTTAATAATGTTTTTCAAAAAAGCACATACTTTTCAAGTTGGCTACTGAAAATTTGTTTCTTTTTTGCGTTTTTTACCAATAAAAATAAAATTATATCAATAAAAATCCTGATAAATCGCTATCTTACAGTGATCTAGGAACAATATTAAGTTAATTATGAAAATGGGTTTTTATAGTTCTCCAAATAAGCTTTAAAAGAAAGTACTTCTTTGCGTGTAAAATGAGTGAGCTATCATGCAATTAAAAGATGCATACAATGTTGTTTTTTTTTTCATTTAAATCAAATAGTTTATGAGTGCCATTTCCACCAAAATTAAAAATAATCGTTTTCCATCTAGAATTAACTTGGTTTGAGAGATCTTGATGGATTCTAGAAAATACCATAACATTAGTACAAACGATTTTCAAAAAACTCATGATTTCATAAAAAAATACATTAAAAAAAAAATTTCTCACTATAATATCTCTGAAAGAATACGTATAAAAGTATATATATATATATATGTGAAAATTCAAGCTATTTTTCAGACTAATTATTGCTTTTTATTATTTTTTCTTACACAAATATTGATAGAGTTCTAATTGTTTAAAGAGTGCGCGGCTGTCCAACCGGAGTGTCTTTCGAGCCCTTTAACCCTTCGCCGTTTCAAAATAAGAGAAGTTACGGTAAAATTTATGATAGAGAAAGTTGTAGTTTATTTAATCACCTTTAAAATAGTATATTACAAGTTATGATAAAATCAGAATTAAAAAAATTATAATCCAATTAATGCGGGGGGTGGTGACGAAATGCAAATTGTTTTCACTTCTGAACTTTAGATTAAGATTAGCTGGGCATACGCTTTTTTCCTCTCCATTTACTGCAATAAATTTGTTGATAGTAGGTTGAATAGAGCACATGTGAACAAAATTTGACAAATTAATTCACTTCAAATTGAGTTCAAATATGAACTCAAGTAATAATGTATATTGAATTATTAGTGTGAAAAATGTAATTTAGACCTTAAAATACTAAAAGCCAGTTAAAATATGGTACGAAATTATAAAAATTGTAGGCAACATTATTGAAGCAATTATTTTGGGTAGAAAAATCCAAGGTGATATTGTACCTTGACCGCATGCTATATATTAATTTTTTCTGAATTTGTTATACTTTTAAAAGATTTCAATTTTCAACACGTGTATCTATGCTATGACAATAAATACATGGTGATAAATTTAGAAATTCAATGTTTTAGCCGTGAATAAACAAAAAATCATTCATTTAAACATCCACATCTACAGACATGTCTAAAAATATTGTATAACCTTTAAATTCAATAAAATAAATTGAGCTATTGGAAATAAATTTGTTCTATAAATCGCAGTGTATAATTTTTAATATATAATTTTATTGAACATATTTTAATATTTGTTAAAGGGATAATTAAAGTGTTAACTGTGGGAATTGAGAATAATAATTTTATTAGAAACGGTACTACATTTAACATCACTCATATATTGGTGTAAATAGTAACTCGAAAAACAATAATGATTATTTTTAACTGAACGGTATAAATATTAGTATAGGATATTAAAAAAACGTAGAGGTGGGTACAGGACAACGTCTGTCGGGTCATCTAGTATATATATATATATATATATATATATACGTATATATATATATATATATATATATATATATATATTGAAATATGTGAGTTTGGTGTTGATATATATTTTGATGAGTTATTTAGAATCGGGCTGTAACACCAAGTAAAAAAAACTAAAGTAGTTTTGAAATACTTTATTTATCCATACGTTTCGGTCTTCATCGAAACATTCTGTGGAAAAACTAAAAGATTTTATATGATGTAGGAGGAAAATAATATAAAATTATAGAACTTATATATAAATACTTACAGAAAATTAATTATACAAAAATAGACTACACTATTACACTGTGATGAACCTAGCTATTAATAACTGGAACATTTAAACTAATTAATTTTTGACAATTTTTGGTTACATTCTAGTGTGTACAGATTAACTAAAGTCTAAATACTGAATAAATTGTGTTTACAAATTTTGCGAGAGTGTAAAAAACTGACAAACATATGTTTTTAGTGAAATAGTAAAATAATAAAATACACGCTTCATTCAAATATAGTGATGTTTTGAAAAATGGTCAAGGATTATTTTATAGTCATTGCAAAGCGAATAGTTGTCAGTTCTTATATTTATGGCCGTTGTGTAAAGATAATAGGCATCCTTCGCTATATCTAATCAATAAATAAATTATTTTCGAAATGTAGGATCGTGGGATTGGAAAAATCAATGTTATGTTTGAGCTGATTAATGTGATCCGTTAGTTGTGTTTTATTCTGGTTTTTATTTTTAGAGTTGATTTTATGTTGTGATGTTCTTTTGTGCAAGTTTTGACTGGTTTCACCTATGTAGACGCAATTACAATCTAGGCAATTAAGCTTATAAACTAGATTACTTAGGATTCTTGGGTTAAATTTGGATTTTAATTTTGTAAAAAGAGTTGAAATAGTGTTACCGAAAGTACAAACTACTCTAATATTATTTTTACTGAAAAGTTTTCTCCACGAGTAATATAATTCTTTAATAAAAGGTAAACTTATACCTCCGGCGTAGTTTTCAAGGTTTGTATTTTCAATTGAATTATTGTGACGGTTTTGGAGATATAGGATTCTATTTTTTGTTATGGATTGGATGAGGTGTTGTGCATAGGTGTTTTTGGTTAGGATTTGTGAAATGAGAGAGAGATTCTCTCTTGAAAATTTACTGTGTAATAATAATAATGCGTGGTCTATTAAGTTTATGATTGTGCCTATTTTGATAGAGAGGAGGTGGTAAAAATGGTAATTAAGATAACGGCCTGAGTATGTTGGTTTGTGATACTAATCAGTTATTATATTATTATTTTCGCGAAAGATTTGGACATCTAAGAAACTGATAGATTTATTACTTTCTAATTCAGAGTGAATTGTAGGTGTTGGTTGTAGGCATTAAAAGAATTTACAAGAGTTGTTGTATCACTGTTCGGGATGCTTGTTATGATGTCATCAACATATGGTAGTAAAAAATTTGTTTATTGTAGGAATTTAAAATTGTGGATTCTATGTGTTGAAGGGCTATTTCAGCTAAAGACGGGGAAGCTGGAGATCCCATTGGTGTACCAAATGTTTGGAAATAGAATTTACTATTGAACTCAAAATATGTGTTGAAAATTAAAAATTTTATTGTTTCTCGAAACCAATGTAAGGGAATTGTGGTATGGAAGGATATATCATGGCTTCAAGGAAAAGGTCTAATGGAACGTTTGTGAACGATGATACTAGGTCTAAACTAATTAATACGTTATCAATTAAGTTTTTTGACAAACTGGAAAGAATTTTATATGTGAAATGGGTATTGTTTGGTGACAGGAGTTATGGAATTATTTATATATCTTGATAATTTATAAAATGGTGAGTTAATGTCTGATACATTGATTGACTGAACATTGGTTAACCGACTCTAAGCTTTTATTA
Source organism: Ctenocephalides felis (assembly GCF_003426905.1). Classification (NCBI taxonomy): domain Eukaryota; kingdom Metazoa; phylum Arthropoda; class Insecta; order Siphonaptera; family Pulicidae; genus Ctenocephalides; species Ctenocephalides felis. The sequence goes on from NW_020537646.1 coordinate 48,696,208, forward strand.
ATCAAATTAAATGGTTATAATTTATGCTCCTTCTTTGCCCGGAATGTCTTCAAACACGGCGGTGTTTGTATCTTTGCTTCAACAAAATTGAAATGTAAAAGATCCAAAACTAATATTTTGCCTATAGAAAAAGTCTTTGAATTTTGTGCCATCGAAACCCATTTTTCTCACAGCATGTTTTGTGTTGTTTGTGTTTACAGATCTCCTGACCAAGATGTTAAGAAGTTTATAAGTTTAGTACATAATCTGTTAGATGAACTTTTTATTAAATATGATTCAATAATTGTTTGCGGTGACTTCAATATCCATTTAAACAAAAGAGACCGGATTAGTGATAGTTTCAAATTTAACATGGAATCATTCGGATTATTTCCTACTATTAAAGACCCTACGAGAATAACTAACTCCTCCTCATATTGTATTGATAATTTTTTCACAAATATATCTACGGTAAATTCTTGTGTAATTAATACCGGTCTTTCTGACCATTATGGAATTTCGCTCTCTTTGCCTAATACTACTAATTCTACTTCCCATGTGTATCGGTATAAAAGAAAATTTAATATAAAAAATAAGTTATTTTTCAAGGAACTACTAGAAAAAGAGACTTGGAATATGTTGGATCAATCCAATGATCTTACATTTGATACATTTATAAATTCCCTTTTACATATTTTCAACACTGCTTTCCCTATATCAAAACATAAAATAAACATTAATAAAACTCAAACGTGGTACTCTCAAGGCCTATGTATTTCATATAATAAATTATTGCGTTTAGAAAGAGAATCCAAACATAATAGTAATTTTAGTTTTATGATTTATTTTTTGAAATATAGAGAAATTTTCAACGATTTATGTGAACTAGCAAAAATTAAGTACAATGATAATATTATTTTCACTTCTCATAATAAACAAAAAGCGATGTGGTCACTCATAAAATCGGAAGTTAACTTTAAAGCAAATTCTACCAATATTGAATGCCTTAATATTAATAATATAAAAATTTATGATCAGCTATCAATTGCCAACGCATTTAATAAGTTTTTCGTTAATGAATCTTTTAATTTGACTTCAAATATAACTATTGATCCGGTCATTTCAAATGCAATATTTTCTAAAATAAAAACTAATTCAAATTCCTTTCATCTATATCCTATATCCTCCGAGGAATTGTCGCATGCAATTTTTTCTCCTAATAATTCTTATTCCTCAGGACCAGATGAAATTTCATCTGACATTTTAAAACAATTTTTTTCCATTATTTATTGATAAACTTCTCATATGCTTTAATAACGCTATCGATAAAGGCACAATCCAAATCATCTTAAACATTCAAAAGTTAAGCCTCTTTATAAGAAAGGAGCCACTGATTTAATTAATAATTACAGACCAATTTCACTATTAAATACTTTTGATAAAATTTTTGAAAAAATCTTACATAGTCGCCTTAATAATTTTTTAACAAAAAACGGTATTCTATTTAAAAATCAGTTTGGATTTCGACAAAAATGCTCAACATCCCATTCTATATACACTTTATTACATGATATTGTTGATTCTTTTGAAGATGGTAGCTTTTGCATTACAATTTTTTGTGACTTGTCCAAAGCCTTTGATAGTATCTCCATGATATCCTTTGTAATAAGCTTGAAAAATACGGCGTACGTGGTTTAGCTCTTGACTTATTTTCGTCTTATTTATCAAACAGGACTCAGTCTGTTTACTTGAGCGATGATGATGGTTCGGTAATAATATCAGACAAATTAAATATCAAACTCGGTGTCCCTCAAGGTTCAATACTTGGACCTTTATTATTTCTTATATATATAAATGATCTTCCAAATTGTTCAGATCTTTATTATTATTGTTAAGGGAAATTCTTTGGAAGAAATAAGTAACAAATTAAATTTAGTAATGACTTCAATTTCCAATTGGTTTAAATCCAATAATCTTTTACTCAATAATGATAAAACCCAAATAATGTCATTTCGTACTGTTAATAAAATTAATAATGAGATAAGCTCGCTGAACGTAAATGATACTATTTTCAAATTTTCTTCTATCTCAAAGTTTTTAGGCATACAATTGCATAAAAACTTAAATTGGGACTATCACATTGATTCTATACTAACACCCAATTTAACGAAAATGTGTTTTATGTTAAGAGTTCTTGAATCTAAGGTTAGTTTAAATTGTCTTCTCTCAATTTACTATTCCAATTTTTACTCACACATCGCATATCGAATCCAGTTTTGGGGGTTCTCTCCATCTCTTAACCGCATTTTCAAACTTCAAAAAAGAACTTTGAGAATAACTTTTTCTATTAGTTCTTTATTTTCTTGTAAAAACATTTTTCGTGAACATAGTATCCTTACCATTCCCAGTATATTTTTGCTCATTACTTTATCGTTTATAAAAAATAATCCCAAACGTTTCAATTTGTCTTCAATGTCAAATTCTCATTACAAGACAAGAAACTTAACTATTACAGCACCAGTATTTAAACTTGCAACGTCTTTTAACTCAATTGACGGATTTGGAATTCAACTTTTTAACTTACTACCACTTCACATACGAAAACTAAATAATCATAAATTCCACAATACTATAGTAAAATTCTTAAAAGCTCAATATTTTTATGATATCTCAGAATTTGTTAATTTTGATATTAAACAATACTTTGCTAAACAATGATAATTTAGTAATCATCTGCCTCTCATTCATGTTCATTTATTATTTAATAAATTTTACTAACCCTTTCTATATAAAATATCTTTTATTCAAATTCATTTATTAGTATATTTCTTTTTTGATACTGCGCTTCTTCCTTTTTGCAGATCTACATTAGAATTTGACGCACATTGACGGACTGGAATGATTCAAGTCTATTCTCTATCAGCAACTGTCGACATTGCATTTATTATTCCTGATCTTTTAACGGTGCCCAAAACGAAGATATTAAATTGTGCATCATATTCTGAAAACATGCATTGATTACCTAAAATGTTTCAGTTAGTCTCAACTGAACATATCTAATTTTTCTTTTCATTCCAGACTTGGGATGAACTCGGATCGCCTCACTTGCGGTTTCATGATCTCCGATATATATATTTAATTTTTTGTTTTGTTTTTTCATATTTTAGCGTAAATACGGGTTACCCATGTTCAAAGTCACTCAGAAGTTGAGTGGTAATGTTCATGATTATGTAACGTACAATAAAGCGTTTAGAGGTGAAATTTCTTTATGTCTGAGACTTTTCACCAAACTATAAACTATAAACTATAAACTATACAATAGGGCGGAAAGGTAAGTCAGGTCTAGGATTTTGGATGTAAGTTTTTAAATTGGAAGCTATGTCTTTGGGTAACTGTTTATTAGTAACGAGTTTGTCAATAAACTTGTAGCAACTACGGTTTATGTGATCTGTAGGATCATTAACAGCGATGTTGTAAGTTTTTTTTGTCTGAGAGTAAATTCAAAACTTTATCTAGGTAATCTTTTTTGTTTAACACAACGGTTAAACGGAGCCGATAAAGGAAAAGTAATAATTTTTTTATTTTTTTGTTTTTGTTGAACAAAGCATAGCAAAATATTTGTGAAATATAATATATTTTGCAAGGAAAAAGTAGTTTATGCGTACGATTATTGATTATTGCCTCGGAATCGTACGCATAAACTACTTTTTCCGTGCAAAATATATTATATTTCACAAATATTTTGCTATGCTTTGTTCAACAAAAACAAAAAAACAAGTTAGCGTATATATGATAGTGCCAAATTATGAGCCATGCGCTAGTTACTAATGTAAGACCATATTTATATCCACTGATGATGACATAAAATCCTATGTCGAAACGTTTGGAAAAAATTAAAGATTTACTTCTAAATCTTTGCCTTTTATTGGATGTATTGCCCTTGAATAACTTACTCATATATATATATATATATATATATATATATATATATATATTATTGTTTAATATGAACAAAACAGCACTCAGATTTGTTTAACACAACTTTATTTTATGATTACAGACGTTTCGAGACCATGGTGTGTCTCATCTTCAGTGTAATTTCAAAAACAGTTACTTATATACTACACATTCTTTAATAATTTATTTAAATTTCATTTAATTTTTGGTATACAAAAAACACCAACTATTCCTTGCAATGCTTGACACCGTACTAAAGAAACATATAACACTTACAGAAATATTCTAAACAAATTTGAAGTACTTATATAGATGGAGACAGAGAGGGTATCATTATAATGTAAACAGAAGGAGTGCTATCGCATACAAAATCGATAAAAATGAAAAAACAAATTAATTTATTGAAAAGAATAAGATAAATGAAAAAATTTATAAATTATTAATGATGTTTATATAAGTGTCATGTAAAATATTTGTGTCGGTTCTTAGATTTATGCTATTGTTAGTCCGAACTATTAACATTGATTCTGCCATGCTCCAAAATTACTTGAACCTTTTGATAAGAAACCGGAAGAGCCTGGCAAAACAAGTGTTCCTGAAAAAACTTTTTTCATTAATTTTCCATATCTTGACAATAATTTTAACCAATTATCAAAAAGACTTTTCAAAAAACACAATATTCGTATTACTTTTTCTCCATTAAAACAATTAAAATTTTTATATTCCAAAATTAAAGATGAAACTCCATTAACAAAAAAGAAAGATATAGTTTATAAAGTAAATTGTTTGGATTGCAATTGCTCTTATATTGGCCAGACCTGCCAGAACTTAGAAAAGAGACTCAGGCAACATGAATTACAATGTGAAAAAATAGATAACAAAAAATTTAAAAGTACACTTGTGGATCATGCTAATATCAACAACCATAAGTTTGATTTTGACAATCCCCAAATTTTATTCCATGAGAAAGACTTATTTAAACGGAGCATGGCAGAATCAATGTTAATAGTTCGGACTAACAATAGCATAAATCTAAGAACCGACACAAATATTTTACATGACACTTATATAAACATCATTAATAATTTATAAATTTTTCATTTATCTTATTCTTTTCAATAAATTAATTTGTTTTTTCATTTTTATCGATTTTGTATGCGATAGCACTCCTTCTGTTTACATTATAATGATACCCTCTCTGTCTCCATCTATATAAGTACTTCAAATTTGTTTAGAATATTTCTGTAAGTGTTATATGTTTCTTTAGTACGGTGTCAAGCATTGCAAGGAATAGTTGGTGTTTTTTGTATACCAAAAATTAAATGAAATTTAAATAAATTATTAAAGAATGTGTAGTATATAAGTAACTGTTTTTGAAATTACACTGAAGATGAGACACACCATGGTCTCGAAACGTCTGTAATCATAAAATAAAGTTGTGTTAAACAAATCTGAGTGCTGTTTTGTTCATATTAAACAATTAATATTCGTTCCACTCATATCATAAAATTCTATAATATATATATATATATATATATATATATATATATATTAATTGTTTAATATGAACAAAACAGCACTCAGATTTGTTTAACACAACTTTATTTTATGATTACAGACGTTTCGAGACCATGGTGTGTCTCATCTTCAGTGTAATTTCAAAAACAGTTACTTATATACTACACATTCTTTAATAATTTATTTAAATTTCATTTAATTTTTGATATACAAAAAACACTTCGCCATACTACTTTTTAGCAAAATATTTTTCAGATATTTTAAAGAATGTCACCATAGATTCTCCATACCGTTTAAATAACTCTTTCCAGTTAATAGAACATATAAAACATAAAGTAATTCCTCCTGATTGTTCCTTTATGAGTCTGGACGTCATTAATTTATTTAATAATCTTCCGCATTATCTAATTATTACAGCTATAAAGAAAAGATGGATGCAAATAGTTGAATTCACATGTTTACCGATGGAAATTTTTATTTCAGGAATAGAATTACTTTTAAAAGCATCATATTTCACTTTTAATAAAAAATATTATACGATGAAGAGAGGTTGTCCAATGGGCAGCCCATTAAGTCCTGTTTTGGCGGATTTAGTATTACAAGATTTGGAAAATCATGTCTTAAATTCTTTACCTTCCAAACCTATGGTTTATTTCAGATATGTTGATAACACATTAATATTACTTAATAAAAAAGATATAGATAATGTTTTCAACAAATTCAATGAGTACAATTCTTTTTTACAATTCACTCAGGAACTTGAAAATGATTCGACGTTACATTTTCTTGACGTAAAACTCATTAATAGAGGCGGTGTATGTATACAGACTGGTACAGAAAAGATAGTTGGTCCGGGAGATACATTAATTTTAATTCGCATGTTCCTCTCAATATAAAAATTTCTACCATTCTAAATCTTGTAGATCACGCTATTTTATTATCTGATCCTCTGTTTTATGATACAAACATAAAATTAGTTAAAACGATCCTACTTGGGAATAATTTTCCATATAAGTTAATTTGTCCAATTATTAAAAATAGAGTCGCAAAATTACTTGAACCTTTTGATAAGAAACCGGAAGAGCCTGGCAAAACAAGTGTTCCTGAAAAAACTTTTTTCATTAATTTTCCATATCTTGACAATAATTTTAACCAATTATCAAAAAGACTTTTCAAAAAACACAATATTCGTATTACTTTTTCTCCATTAAAACAATTAAAATTTTTATATTCCAAAATTAAAGATGAAACTCCATTAACAAAAAAGAAAGATATAGTTTATAAAGTAAATTGTTTGGATTGCAATTGCTCTTATATTGGCCAGACCTGCCAGAACTTAGAAAAGAGACTCAGGCAACATGAATTACAATGTGAAAAAATAGATAACAAAAAATTTAAAAGTACACTTGTGGATCATGCTAATATCAACAACCATAAGTTTGATTTTGACAATCCCCAAATTTTATTCCATGAGAAAGACTTATTTAAACGGAGCATGGCAGAATCAATGTTAATAGTTCGGACTAACAATAGCATAAATCTAAGAACCGACACAAATATTTTACATGACACTTATATAAACATCATTAATAATTTATAAATTTTTTCATTTATCTTATTCTTTTCAATAAATTAATTTGTTTTTTCATTTTTATCGATTTTGTATGCGATAGCACTCCTTCTGTTTACATTATAATGATACCCTCTCTGTCTCCATCTATATAAGTACTTCAAATTTGTTTAGAATATTTCTGTAAGTGTTATATGTTTCTTTAGTACGGTGTCAAGCATTGCAAGGAATAGTTGGTGTTTTTTGTATACCAAAAATTAAATGAAATTTAAATAAATTATTAAAGAATGTGTAGTATATAAGTAACTGTTTTTGAAATTACACTGAAGATGAGACACACCATGGTCTCGAAACGTCTGTAATCATAAAATAAAGTTGTGTTAAACAAATCTGAGTGCTGTTTTGTTCATATTAAACAATTAATATTCGTTCCACTCATATCATAAAATTCTATAATATATATATATATATATATATATATATATATATATATATATAATTGTTTAATATGAACAAAACAGCACTCAGATTTGTTTAACACAACTTTATTTTATGATTACAGACGTTTCGAGACCATGGTGTGTCTCATCTTCAGTGTAATTTCAAAAACAGTTACTTATATACTACACATTCTTTAATAATTTATTTAAATTTCATTTAATTTTTGATATACAAAAAACACTTCGCCATACTACTTTTTAGCAAAATATTTTTCAGATATTTTAAAGAATGTCACCATAGATTCTCCATACCGTTTAAATAACTCTTTCCAGTTAATAGAACATATAAAACATAAAGTAATTCCTCCTGATTGTTCCTTTATGAGTCTGGACGTCATTAATTTATTTAATAATCTTCCGCATTATCTAATTATTACAGCTATAAAGAAAAGATGGATGCAAATAGTTGAATTCACATGTTTACCGATGGAAATTTTTATTTCAGGAATAGAATTACTTTTAAAAGCATCATATTTCACTTTTAATAAAAAATATTATACGATGAAGAGAGGTTGTCCAATGGGCAGCCCATTAAGTCCTGTTTTGGCGGATTTAGTATTACAAGATTTGGAAAATCATGTCTTAAATTCTTTACCTTCCAAACCTATGGTTTATTTCAGATATGTTGATAACACATTAATATTACTTAATAAAAAAGATATAGATAATGTTTTCAACAAATTCAATGAGTACAATTCTTTTTTACAATTCACTCAGGAACTTGAAAATGATTCGACGTTACATTTTCTTGACGTAAAACTCATTAATAGAGGCGGTGTATGTATACAGACTGGTACAGAAAAGATAGTTGGTCCGGGAGATACATTAATTTTAATTCGCATGTTCCTCTCAATATAAAAATTTCTACCATTCTAAATCTTGTAGATCACGCTATTTTATTATCTGATCCTCTGTTTTATGATACAAACATAAAATTAGTTAAAACGATCCTACTTGGGAATAATTTTCCATATAAGTTAATTTGTCCAATTATTAAAAATAGAGTCGCAAAATTACTTGAACCTTTTGATAAGAAACCGGAAGAGCCTGGCAAAACAAGTGTTCCTGAAAAAACTTTTTCATTAATTTTCCATATCTTGACAATAATTTTAACCAATTATCAAAAAGACTTTTCAAAAAACACAATATTCGTATTACTTTTTCTTCATTAAAACAATTAAAATTTTTATATTCCAAAATTAAAGATGAAACTCCATTAACAAAAAAGAAAGATATAGTTTATAAAGTAAATTGTTTGGATTGTAATTGCTCTTATATTGGCCAGACCTGCCAGAACTTAGAAAAGAGACTCAGGCAACATGAATTACAATGTGAAAAAAATAGATAACAAAAAATTTAAAAGTACACTTGTGGATCATGCTAATATCAACAACCATAAGTTTGATTTTGACAATCCCCAAATTTTATTCCATGAGAAAGACTTATTTAAACGGAGCATGGCAGAATCAATGTTAATAGTTCGGACTAAGAATAGCATAAATCTAAGAACCGACACAAATATTTTACATGACACTTATATAAACATCATTAATAATTTATAATTTTTTTCATTTATCTTATTCTTTTCAATAAATTAATTTGTTTTTTCATTTTTATCGATTTTTGTATGCGATAGCACTCCTTTTGTTTACATTATAATGATACCCATTCTGTCTCCATCTAGATAAGTACTTCAAATTTGTTTAGAATATTTCTGTAAGTGTTATATGTTTCTTTAGTACTGTGTCAAGCATTGCAAGGAATAGTTGGTGTTTTTTGTATATCAAAAATTAAATGAAATTTAAATAAATTATTAAAGAATGTGTAGTATATAAGTAACTGTTTTTGAAATTACACTGAAGATGAGACACACCATGGTCTCGAAACGTCTGTAATCATAAAATAAAGTTGTGTTAAACAAATCTGAGTGCTGTTTTGTTCATATTAAACAATTAATATTCGTTCCACTCATATCATAAAATTCTATAATATATATATATATATATATATATATATATATATATTTAAATAGCATTATGAGTCTCAGAACCCACACTTAACTCTTTAATTGTACTGTGAAATTAAAATCAGCCACGTAAAACCATCAAACAAACAAATATTGAAATATGTTCAATAAAATACTATATTAGAAATATACAGTACAATTTATTGACCAAATTTATTTCCATTAGCTCAATTTATTTTATTGTCTAATCTATTGGGTAATCTAATGTTTTTAGGCATACCTGCAGATGTAGATGCATGAATAAACGATTTTTAGGGCACAACACGACTGCATTAGTTAAAAAATAATAATCTATCAAATTTAATTATAGGGTATTATGGATGCGCAATTGTGCAATCACAATCGGAATGGGTCAAGTGGTTGGATAGTTATTACTGTTCAAAAATGGAACTAGTTGGTTTAGTATTTAGCCTTGAGGCAAGTTACATGAACTTCCCGATATGTGTAAATAATCGACTTAATAAAAAAATGAGTAAATAATATACTTCATTAATCCTACTTTTAAAAAAACGATAATAATTTTAGCAAAGTTTGACAAATTTTTAAAATTAAACTACTTGTCGTAAGGCCGCAATATTACAGTAAGTTCTATAAGACCATGATGTATATCGCCAAAAAAAGTTCCATGAATATCGGCTTAAATTTTTTTTCAACAGGTAATTACAAGAAAACGGCTCGGTAGATTTTCACCTAAAACTAACCAGTACCATTCCCAACTAATATCTTTCGAACAGTTTTTGATTTTTTAAAATCGGTTCGGTAGGATGAGCTTAAATGTGGACGAAAATTTTACTTTTTTTCAACAGTTAATTACAAAAAAACGGCTCGGTAGATTTTCACCTAAAACTAATCAGCACCATTCCCAACTAATATCTTTCGAACAGTTTTTGATTTTTTAAAATCGGTTCGGTAGGATGAGCGTAAATGTGGACGAAAATTTAACACTTTTTTTCAACAGTTAATTGCAAGAAAACGGCTCGGTAGATTTTCACCTAAAACTAATCAGCACCATTCCCAACTAAAATCTTTCGAACAGTTTTTGATTTTTTAAAATCGGTTCGGTAAGATGAGCGTAAATGTGGACCAAAATGTAACACTTTTTTTCAACAGTTAATTGCAAGAAAACGGCTCGGTAGATTTTCACCTAAAACTAATCAGCACCATTCCCAACTAATATCTTTCGAACAGTTTTTGATTTTTTAAAATCGGTTCGGTAGGATGAGCGTAAATGTGGACGAAAAGTTTAACACTTTTTTCCAAATTACAAAGAAACGGTTCAGCCGATCGTCGCACAAAACTGAGAAACGATAATCCTCATCGAGATACATCAAATGCTTTTTAAATATCTGAAATCGGTTCAGGCGTTTTTGAGAAAACGTCGATGAAAATTCCAATTTTGACAAATGCCAAAAAAACCATACTAATTTTTGCAAACTTTGACGAATTTTTAAAGCTAAACGAGTTGTCGTAGGGCCGTAATATTTTAGTATGATCTAGAAGACTATGGTATCTACCGTCAAAAAAATAATCATAAATCGTCGAAATTTTTTTTTTAAAAACTTTATTACAAGAAAACGGCCCGGCCGATCTCTACCAAAAACTAATCAGCACGATTCCCAACTAATATCTATCGAATGGTTTTTGAATTTTCGAAATCGATTCAGAATTGCGGGCTAAAACGTGGACGAAAAATTTTTCACTTTTCTGCAATTTACAAAGAAACGGCCCGGCCGATCGCCGCACAAAACTCAGAAACGATAGTCCTCATCGAGATACATCGAATGGCTTTTAAATTTTTGAAATCGGTCCATCCGTTTTGGAGAAAACGTCGATTTACGGCAAAAAATCTGTTCACACACACACACACACACACATACATACTTTTTTCAAATTTGGTCTCATTCGATTCAGAATGGCTTGAAACGTCGAGAAAACATAAAATTAGCGAATCGGATTTTTTGATGAAAACATAAACTTCTCCTTCGGGAAGTTAATAAGGTAATGAAATAATGTGCTACATTCTGCAACATTAATATGATAAAGGAAAGAACCGCAAAGTGAAAATATAAGTTGCGGGGAAAACAGGTCACATAAAAATTTAGAGAAAAATACATCCAGTAAATACAAATGTTATTTCATGATATTTCACGAGTCTTTGGTCACAAAAGCGTTCACAACATGAGCTTTATGCGACGATGCATAAATTAGGCCGTTCGCTACGCAGAATCTCTACCAAATACCGCATAACATTCGAACAGTTGTTTCTATTTAACGCCGAATCCTATAAAATGATTTCCGAATGCGCAGTTCCACTATAATAAAAGAAAACGAACGGCAAATCTTAATTGTTGGCCAAATCCGACATGGTCAAAAGTTAAAGTCTTGGCGAAAGAGCAATGTTATTTTCTTGCTGGAATGGGGCAAAGAAACTTTGGGGTTAAAGGGTGTTGCGCTTTTAACTTTAATAATATGGATATATTGATATGTCCTCTTTTCACTAATAAATTTATATATTTGAAAACCTGTCTATGGTGATAGTTATTTGGATCCGATGCCAATTCTTCATATAGAAATTCATCGCCTTGCTTCTTCATCTTTTTTTAATAAAACCACTGAAATGGTTTATAGCGCTTAAACAGAGACTAGACCTTTAACAACGGTCGAAACGGCTCCGCACATCAAATTTGCGGTCCGCAGACGCAGTTAATTTCAAACAGTCTCTTTACCCTTCGTTAGATGGAAAACGTCGAGGCGAATCCATTATTCTGTTATATAACTCCCTTTCATTCCCTCTCGGAGAGTATTGAGTTGATTGCAATTATATGTTAGATTTCCGCATAAGAATCTTTGCGTCAACGATTCATGCCCGCGGATTTGCTGTACAATATGGTTGAACACTTATAAATAAGGTCCAGAATCCGGTCGTAAACCGACATCCAAACATATACGGCGTATATAATTCTAGACAAGATCTACGACATTTTTAAAAGTAACACCCTATATGTTTAACAGACTAAAATTATCAAATATAATATACAAAATACACCGGGGAATTATCGAATCTGCCTGAACAACACAGCGTACTTTCGCCGAAGCTTGTTCGCATGGCATTCGATGCGACCTATCTGCCTATATAAGGCGCGCGGCCACAGCGCAGGTATTTGACTGAGTCCCAAGCGTCGTGCATTTGACCTGCGGCGAGGGGTTGCGCCGGCTTACGGTGTAAATCGCCAAGACAAAACATTTATTATTTAACAGTTGAATTTTCACACAGATTCCACACTACAAGCTAAACGGTGATACTACAAGCAATTGAGCAGGGATCAAAAATTTAAAAAACATGGACTATGGAGCAACCCTCTAATCACAGGTCTTCCGTTGGCTACTTAAAAGGTACGCACACTCCATGCGTCATCGCGAGCTAACGCATTTACTAGCCCTGACACCGGACTTCCGTCAGCATAATTATTAAGTATGTCCAGACCTCGGGTTATCGCTGACACCATATTTAGTTCTGACTACTAGTCTTCTACGGGCCTATTTACGTCAAGACTTTGGGTCATAAATTGAAATTACCGCCAAGAACTCCATTGTAATTGCGATTCAACCTCTCCTTGTCCTTTAACTCACCAAATCGTCTTTTGGTGCTCAAGACTTTAGAACTGGATCTAGATTGTATGTTGTTTTTAGAACTTATTTAGTTCTAACTGCATCCAAGTTGTTTTCGATGTAAAGGGAATTGTCCAAGATACTCCATCGACAAGTTCGTATAATGTTTTACTAACTTCGATGATTATGCCAGATGAAGCTTATCAGGTTGTGGGGGTTTACGATTGTGTTGATACCTTCATTAATTTTTGTAAGATTTCACGTGCTAAAGGATATCAAATTCACAACACCGCTACAATCTGCCTTCACACCAAATAAATATAATGTGTTTCCGTGCATCATTGAACTAGTTTGAGGTCAACACTAAGAAGGGAGTATATGAGGGAATAAAGTGAGCTGGGAGTAAATTTGAAAGAAACAAATGGTCATGACATTTTGAAAAGTTTTATAATCGACGAAATTTCATATATATATTTTTATACATGGAAATATCTTTTTATATATTTATTTATTTCTATATAATTCCATTCGAATAATAGAAAAAATCATGTATACTTGATAAACGTCTTTTCTTGATAAATAAGAATCAGCATGGATCCTATAAGAACCATTCTACTTCCCACTCAATTAATAATTTAGTTCATGACATTATTGACTCTTTCGAAGAGCCACATTTTGTACAACAATATTTTGTGATCTGCCTTAAGCATTTGATAGTATTTCTCATGAAAGACTCCTTGACAAATTAGAAAATGGTGGTATTCTCGGACGTTCACTGAAACTATTTGCATCTTACCTGTCTAACCGATCACAAAAAAGTCAAAGTCAAAAACATATATATTTCGATAAATGTAAGTATGTACATTGCATTTTCTAACATGAGGCTTTACCCGTAGGTATATTATCCATCATTGGATATGATTTTGCAAATAATAATTATTTCTGAATATAAAAATAAGTTCATAATAGTGTGACAAAAAAGAGGAAAGAAAATTTATCCTCAACAAAAAAACACATAGCACTATTTATAATAATACATGATTATACAAAAAAAGAAAAACAGAATATAAGATTTATTCGCACTGAGGGTAGATCTGTGTCGAGCCAAGTATCATTTGCCGCTATGGGTCGATCAGTATATAGTTTGGCATGGCGTGATTGCCATAACCGATCACAAAGCGTTTTCTTAAATAATGATCACGAACAAATAATTTCGGATAAATTGACGAGTACATTGGTTATGCCTCAAGGATCGATTTTAGGGCACCTTTTATTCCGCATCTATATTAATGAGATTTACCTCTTTGTACATATATATATATATATATATATATATATATATATATATACTAGCTGACCCGGCAAACGCTGTTTTGCCATCAAAAATATTTTGCCGCATTGCAGAAGTTCTTATAATATACATGATATATTAATAATAATGTTATATTTTTATTACACAAATGTCTTTACATTTTGATAATTAATTCGAACGCATCATAGTGTTTTGCTTATTTTAATTTTATTTATGTCAAATAGTGAAATATTTTTAAGCAATGAATAAATTAGATTTTAGTCTGAATCATCGCAGTACCATTATCTAAATATATAATTTTTATATAAATATCAGATTTTTTACTTTTGCATTTAATTTAAAAATATTGAATGTCAATTTCATATATTCAATATGCACTAAATTTTTAAATGCCAATATTGCCTATAACATAACTTGGAATAATTAATTTATTTGTATCTTATTGAAGTCGTTAAAAATTCATTTTTTTTGAACTGTCAGAATTTTGTTTATGATTAATGTTAAATTCAATATGTCGCTTTTTTATTGTATCTATGGGTATGAATTTGTAATAAAATATATTCTTTCTGACAAATAGTTAAAAACTTGTTATAATTTTCAAAATTTCTTCACTTCCTCACAACTTCAAAAATTAATTCACTCGCATCATAGCGATTTGTTTATTATACTTTTGTCATGTCAAGTACGTCAATATTTATTTTTTATAAATTAATAATTATTTTAAGTCATCAATGAATATATTATATGATTGTTAAATTCATAAAAAAAGTGCAAATTCAACACAGGAATATTGTGGAAATAAATATTTTTTTACATAAAGATCTGATTTTTGACATTTGCATTTCATTTCAAATTAATTATAACTGTCAAAATATTTTCTTTTGGATCGAAATTTAATATAATATGATATAATATTTAGTTTGTCTAGTTTGTTTTTGTCAGATTGCAATGATACCTTCAGATTGTACTATTCCACTTAAGAGGTTACAATTTTCTGTATGATCTCAACTCATATAATAATAATATTTTATTTTAATTACACAAATTTCTTTACACTTCGATAATTAATTTCAACGCATGATGCAGGTGTTTTATTTATTTTTATTTTGTTTATGTCATTTTTTTTAAATTAATGAATAAATCAGGTTTCAGTCTAAATAAACAAATCAGTATCTTTATCTGAATATACAATTTTTTATATAAATATTTGATTTTTTACATTTTCATTTAATTGAAAAATAGTGAATGTCAGTTTCATATATTCAATATGCAGTATATTTGTAAATGTCAAAATATTTCCTTTTTGGTCGAAAATTAATATATGATATTTATTTTACAATATTGTGTTGTATTTATAATTTGTTCGGCAATATAACTTGGAATAATTAATTTATTTGTTTCTTATTGAAGTCGTTAAACATTTTTTTTGTGAAATGTCAAATTTTTGTTTATGATTAATTTTAAATTCAATATGTCGCTTTTTTATTGTGATCTCTGATCTATAAGGTTTTGATGAAGTTTTGGTATCCGAAATAATTTGGTAAGCTAATCAAATAAATATAAATTGCAAATCTATTTATATAATTATTTTCATAAATATTGACAAATGACATTTGACGATTTTCATGTCAACAATTATTCAAATTTATAAACATTGACTTTTAATTAGATTTAAAACTATAAATTGTGATTTTGAATCAAGCATTTCATCTAATTTGGATATAAATGCTGGGTATAAATATATATGTATATGTTTTTGAATTAAATTTTTTGAACTGTCAAATTTTTTTTTCAAAAATCATAAATCTTTTTTTCTCGAGTTTTCCATAAATTTTGACATTTGTCATTTTAGTGTTTTGTTTTCTTTTGGCCATTTTCTGTCAAAATTTTTAGAAATTTATAAAAATTATATATTTATATTTTAAATTTACTTTTCAAAATTTCCTATAACCTAAGTTGGATATATACGTATGCACACGTTGAGCCAATAAAATTTAAAATCGGTCCAGTAGTTTGGGCGTCCATCGCGAACCAACATCGTGACACGAGATTTATATATATCTATATATATATAAATCTCGTGTCACGATGTTGGTTCGCGATGGACGCATGTTATATATATTCAATAGATAAGTCCTGGATTTCTTCAATATATTGATTGTTTTTTTTCCGAACAGTAAGTCCAATAATAAAAAACAATTTGTTTTCTGAAGATGTTTAATAACGACGTTTCGGAACTAGGTATGTTCCATCATCAGGTTTATTCTGTCAAATACAATGTTTTTTAAAAACTATTGATTAACATTAATTAATGATGGTCATAAC
Source organism: Ctenocephalides felis (assembly GCF_003426905.1). Lineage (NCBI taxonomy): Eukaryota > Metazoa > Arthropoda > Insecta > Siphonaptera > Pulicidae > Ctenocephalides > Ctenocephalides felis. The sequence goes on from NW_020537646.1 coordinate 48,713,004, forward strand.
AGATTAATTAGAAAAAAATATAAAGGAATGGATTATGTACCGGTGTAAAGAGTAATAAAAATTAACTAAAAAAGGTTTTATATAAAATTGAGAAGCAAAAATTATTTACCAGTAATAATTTATATATCCATATCACTCATATTTTTTGTTAAAAACACTCGATTTTTTTGGAGGATATTTGTAGATGTTACGACTACACAAGACTTAAATACACTGATATGGAGTTCTGTCGGCCAGATGTAAGGGATAATGTACAGAATTCTAGGCAAAAATGATTTTTTATGGCTCTTGTATTGGTAATTTACGAAAAAAGAGGAAATATTGCTTTAGTAAATGTTGAGAAGTATTATGTATATATATACATGCACATGCATATGCGCACCTACATACACATACATACATATGCATATATCTATATATTCATGTACCTACAAATATATACACGAACATATACGCAAGTGCATGTATATAGTGTATATACAAGAACATACATTTAAGCACATATATGGATGTGCATATATTATAACACATATACATGTATATATATATACATATACATATACCCAAAAAATTATTAAAGGATTAATTGTTATTAATTAGGTTTAAAAATTTAGATACGAGTCATGAATGATATTATGATCTGATCTTTTATTAACACAATTTGACGAATTCAAAAAGATTAAACTGCTTTCAGAAAAAAGTCTTTTAAAAGTACAATCCTCTCTATATAAAATATTGGGTTCAAAGGTAAAATTATGTGAGTTTTCAATGGAATGTTGGACAAGAGTGCTTTGGAAACTTCGGCTTTTATGATGAGTGACGCTTAATTCATGTTGTCTCATTCTCTTATGAATGTATTGTGATGTTTGGCCAATGTATTGTTTTTGACAATTTTTGCAAGAGATTGAATAAACTATGTTAGTATTGAATTTAGGAGGGGTGGTGGATTTAATTTTAGAAAACATTTCTTTAAAAGAATATAGAGCTGTTCCTGAAATAAAAAAATTTTCTTCTTTAAATAATCAAATAAGCCTTCGATGTAAGGCATGCTGTGAAAAGTAGGTTTAATATTGTTGTCCTGGAATAACTTAATGATGGATTGATAATTGTTATTTTTATGATATGAAAGTCTTTTATTGGTAATGGAATTAATGAGTGTGAGGGGGTATCCGTTTTCTAATAAAGTTTTAGTTACTAATGTTGTGTTTTGGGTATGAAAGGAAGAGTGAGACAACATGACTGCGTGGTCTATCAAAGAAATGATTGTATTAACTTTATAATTTTTGGGACAGTATGACGCGTAATGAAGGTATCTTCCTGACCATGTAGGTTTTCTGTACCAATTTGTGCAAATAATGTTGTCAATTTTATGTACAGACACGTCTAAAAAGTTCAATTTGTTGTTGATTTGTGTTTCATGTGTGAACTGAATGTTCTTATTGTAATTGTTAAAGGTATCGAGTATCATATCTGATTGTTCTTTATCTATTATAAAAAAGGTGTCATCTACATATCTAACATAAAAATATATTTGGAAATTTAATGTGGAGAAAACAGAAATTTCGAGGGTTTGTAAAACTAGGTCTATAATGCCAGGGGATAATGGGCAACCCATAGCAGTACCTTTGATTTGTAAATAAAAATTATTGAAACAATTAAAATAAGAACAATTCAGGACGGTGTTAATGATGTGTTTGAAAGTAGTTATAGGAAAGTCGGTGTAGTTACAAATAGTGGGCCAGCGTTTTTCAATTGAATCAAGTATTAAATCATGGGGAACACATGTGAAAAGGTTAATTACATCAAGGCTTAGAAAAATTTGATCGTCTGTAATGTTTCGGTCTTTGATTAGATCCACAAATTGGTAAGAATTCTTTACATAGTGAGGAGAGGAAATTGTGACAAATAAACATAAGTTCATGAACTCACTCATATTATGCTATGACAATAACTACATCACAAAGGCAGACGATGATTTTTTGTGTGATAAATTTGGAAAATCAATGTTTTACTCGTGAATAAACAAAAAATTATTCATTTATACATCCACACCTAAACGTATGAATAAAAAATTGTATAAACTTTGGCATTAAAATAAATTGAGCTATTGGAAATAAATCTGTTTTATAAATTACAGTGTATAATTGTTGATAGACAATGTTATTGAACATATTTTAATATTTGTTAATGGAATAATTAAAGTATTAACTGTGGGAACATCACTCATATATTGGTGTAAATAGTAATTCAAAAAACAATAATTATTATTGTCAACTGAATGGTAAATATTAGTATAGAATATTGAAAAAACGTAGGGGTGGGTACAAGACAATGTCTGTCGGATCATCTAGTATATATATATATATATATATATATATGTATATATATATATATATATATATATATTACAATGACAATTATTTGATGTTGAAATGTATGATTAATTTCTTGGAGGGCGTAACATCAAGTAAAAAATAAAAATGTAGTATAGATTTCTTAAAACATCTTTATTTTTCCATACGCTTCGACGTAAAATTCTACGTCATCGTAAGTGGTTCTACAATTTACAAGAGATTTAACTAAAGAGACAGACTAATTATATCTAAAACTTAAATTAAAATATTGCATAAAACATTACTTACTTAAAATTCTTAGATTATTACTTACACATATTAATAACAGCTTGTAAAAAATTAATAATTGGAAACAAGCACAACATGTCAGTAATTTCTTTTTTATAAAAATAAACAATAATTAATAAATAGAATATTATATATTACGTAAGCACCCGTGTATCCGAGGCATGTCACCAAGAAGAACGTTTCTGTAAAAATTCGAAATGCGAGACCAACATTTTTTTTGAAAAAAAAACACATGTGGTCACAATAACCATAAGTAAAGCCGGCCACAGACGTAACTGTATACATGTGCAACTGAATGTTCTGTGATAATTTGTTTGCCCTTGATTTTTGTTTTTTGAGTTATTATCGTGTTGTTTTAAAAGTTTGATAAGCTTCTGTCCTGTTTCGCCAATATAGGTATCACAGAATCACAGCCATTGCAAGATATTTTATAGACCACACTGGATAATCGTTTCAAACTAGTGCGCGGCTTTAAATTTGAGAAAAGGAAATTGAGCGTTAAGTCGATGTTGTATACTAAACGAAGATTTGCGTCATAAAAAGTTTTTTCCGCATCGGATAAAGTTCCTTGATGTAAGGCAAGCAAATGGTACCTTCAAAATTATTATCTTTTGTGGAAATTAAACTCAGGTTGGGGTTAATTATTTTGTTTTTTAAAATAGTGAGTCTATTGTTTGTGACGGATTTTATAAGATGTGGGGGATAGGAGTTTTGCGTAAGGGGTTTGAAAATTAAATCTAAGATTAAGGTCCAAAATTGTTTGTCAGAAAGGAGGATAGCATGGTCTACTAGATTAATGATAGTACATATTTTTATACTAAAGGAGTGGTAAGAGTGAAAATTTAAATACCTACCTGACCAAGTAGGTTTTTAGTACCAGTTAGTGAGAATGCGTTTGTCTGTGTTTTTAATGATTTTGACATCCAAAAAGCTGTTAGAGTTATTTTGTTCTCTTTCTTATGACAAGAAATTTCATCCCATCTAGCTGTTATAGAATCTAACATTAATTATAATGGGACGTTGATAACAGCTAGATTCCCTGTACCTATGTCCCATAACTCCTGAGGAGCTGTCAAAAACAATTCTATCCCTTAAAAATTCATACTCATCTGGTCCTGATGAAATTTTGTCTGATATTTTAAAACAATTATATCCACTATTCATTGATGATCTCTTTGCCTGCTTAAACAATGCACTTAGTAACGGTATCTATCCGAATCATTTAAAACATTCAAAAATTAGGCCTCTTCATAAATGAGGGCCCACTGACATTATTAATAATTATAGGCTAATTTCTTTATTAAACGCAATTGACAAAATTTTTTAAAAAATATTACATAATCGACTAAATTTTTTAACAGTTAATAATATATTATTTAAAAATCAATTTGGGTTTCGTCGAAATCACTCTACCTCTCACTCAATTTACACATTAGTCCAAGACATTATTCACTCTTTCGAAGATGGTAGTTTCTGCGTTGCAGTTTTCTGTGACTTGTCCAAAGTTTTTGATTGTATCTCTCATGAAATTCTTTTAAACAACCTCGAAAAATACGGTGTGCGTGGTATAGCTCTTGAATTATTTTCATCTTAGGCATCTAATAGGACTCAACCTGTTTATCTTAATGATTGTGGTTCAGTAATTATCTCAGACAAACAAAATATTAAGCTCGGTGTCCCTCAGGGCTTAATTCTCGGACCATTGCTATTTCTCATCTACATAAACGATCTGCCAAATTGTACAGATCTCTGTAAATTTATTCTTTTTACCGACGACACTAGTGTGATTATAAAAAGCAATTCTTTAGAAGTGAATAATAAATTGAATCTAGTTATAAATTCAATTTCGAATTGATTCAATTCTAATAATCTTTTGCTCAATAATGACAAAACCCAAATTATGTCTTTTGGAACAGTAAATAGGATAAGTCATGAGATCAATTCTTTAACTATCAATAGCATTCAATTTGAATTTTCCTCAGTCTCTAAATTTCTAGACATCCAATTACAAAAAAAACTTGAACTGGGACAATCATATTTATTCCATACTTGTACCTAAGTTAACAAAAGCCTGTTTCATGTTGAGGATTCTAAAATCTAACATTAGTTTAAATTGCCTTCTTTCAAATTATTATTCTAATTTCTATTCGTATCTCGCATATGGAAAACAATTCTGGGGATTCTCGTCATCCTTGAAGGATGTGTTCAAAATACAGAAAAGAGCATTAAGAATAATTTTTTCCTCAGTTCCTTGTCCTCATGTAGAAATCCTTTCAGACAGTTTGACATTCTCACTGTTCCTTGTATATTTTTGCTAATTACGTTGTCATTCATAAATAATAATCATGAACGCTTCAACCTATCCTCTATGTCGAATTCCTATTATAAAACAAGAAAGCTGACTATAAGAGGACCAACTTTTAAACTTGAAACATCTTTCAATCCCATAGACGGAAGAGGAGTTCAGTTTTTTAATCTACTCCCACTACATGTTAGAAAATTGAATGATCGTCAATTTCATAATACCATTGTTAAACTTTTAAAAGCCCAAAGTTTCTACGATACTTCTGAGTTTTCCAATTTCGATATCAAACTTTATTTTGATAATGAAATGCCTACTGATAATATTTGATACTTTTTTCCAACAGTTACAATTAGTTTCTCCCTTTTCCAAACTTTTTCTAATTTTCATTCCAAATTATTTTAACATTTTTCTACCCTTAGTATTTTATCATTACAATTATTTTCATAATATATTCTTTTTTGATACTGCTCTTAATTATTATTTTCCAGATGTGGAACCCAAATAAAAACTGCATAACCGATATTTAAAGGATTTTTTTACTATAAGAAGAATATCAAGATCTACAAACCTTAAATAAACTATTTCAATGAGAATACAAAAACAATAAACCCCATTAGTTTGTCTATTGTTATATATTTGCCTTCAGCGATGGAAGTATTTCAAACCACAACACAAGTTTTATAAATTTATTACAGAACTTATTATAGAATTTCATTAAAGCTTATTATAAGGTTATGTGTGTTTCTTGACGTACAGATAGAGACTGTCCCTTGTGTTTTTTTGTAGAGGTCCTCTGTCTAGCCGGAAATATAGGGTCCATAGAAGATAGAGTGAAACTCAAGAGATATAGAGTCCATATAGTAATGAGTATGCACATAGAGGCATAAATGCGACGGTAAAAAGGTAAGAGTGTCGGTGCATAACACTAAATTTTGTCTGTATACACTAATTTTTGTTTGTATAAAACTGGAAGTTTTATACACTTTCTATAGAAAACATAGTATAATCCAAGTTTTTTTTTGGTTTTTCGACTTATTGATTATGTTTCAAGTTTTTCAGATTCTTTTCGGATTCTGGATTTTGTGTATACTTGTAAATAATAATACTGAGCTTATACAAAATTTTCAAAGAATTTTTCTTTGACCTGCTTTTCGAAAAGTTTCAAGTAACATTCGACGAATTAAAGTAAATTTAATAAAAAGTACATATGTAGAGCCGGGCGAGGCACAAAGGTCCAATATAACTTTTAGCAAATATAAAATATATTATGAAAACAAAACTAATTATATCACAGCAAATAACAAATTTCAACCGAACAATTATCTGACTAAGTTCAGTAAAACTGTCAGCTACTTTATCAATGTAGAAATGTGATTTTTTGATGTTTTTCAAAAATTTGTTATCTAGACCTTCTTACCCCATCGACGGGGTAACTTGGAATGGCCAGGTGGCAAACAGGTTTAATGTCTTATTTTAATTTTAAAGTATTTTACAAAATAATTACATTTTTAACTAATGCTAAAAAACTACCAACGGAAGAAAATACTTTTATTATGGATTTTCAAAGATTACCGTTTATCTCCCGATAGCAAAGTTATGAGAATCAAGGTCATAGCTGGTTATACATCCTTTTCCCTCTACTTCCAAATAATGTTGTTAAACCATGCTTAACTTTACTGGTTTTTGACACATCGGTGGTGGACATTTTTAACCCCGGACCTTCATATATTACTAGCTATTCTTCGATAAATTCTGGAATATTATAACTGAGTAAATGTTATTCGACAAAATGTCCCTTTGATCGATACCAAAGGGTATGGGCGTGTTTCCATACAGAATTGGCCCCACCCTGGTATTTAAATAATTTTGATGCCATTTTATTTTTATTTGTAATTTATAACATAAGATATACGTGTTGGAAATTGCGGTCTTTTAAACAGTATAACAAATTCAGAAAGAAATAATATATAGCATACGCGATAAAAGTACAATATAACCTTGGATTTTTTTACTCAAAATAATTGCTTCAATAATGTTGCCCATAATTTTTATAATCTCGTAGTCTATATTAATGGTTTTCAGTAATATTGATATCTAAATTACATTTAGATATCTCTATTATTCCAAGAAAGTACTTTTTTATTAATTGTTTTTCCGTCTTTTTCCATTGATTCAGTATTATTTTTGACTATGTCGCGGAGTCGTGAGCCCATCTTCTTTTGAACATGACTGCGTATAACCCCTTTATAAATTCTAACTGCGTATAACCCCTTTATAAATTCTAACTGCGTATAACCCCTTTAGTTCATATTTTAAGTAAATTAATTTGTCAAATCCTGTTCATATGTCATCAATGAAATTAGTACAGTAAATAAATAGAGGAAAAAGACTGTAACATGTGAACTTTTTAACTAGATCCTATTTGCGCGATATTTTAGAATCTCTTGAACGAAGTTAATTCTAGATAAAATAGTTCATTAATTGTAATTTTGGTAGAAATGGCACTAATGAAACTATTTAATTTAAATAAAAAAACATACCCTTAAGAGTACCCATTTTAAAGCTTATTTTGAGCACTATGAAACCCCATGAAATATATAAAATGTAACACCTCGCCGCTAGACGGCTACAAATACAACAATTAAATCTCGAACGAAATGAAAAAAAACGACTTTGCTTTTTTATATCTATCAATAATGTTCCTACAACACATCGTAAAATACCTATTTATTAAGATTTTAATTGATATAATTTTGTTCATTACATGATTTTCGTTAGAATGTATATTTTTTGAGATATTTGCAAAAAACGATGAAAAACGCCAAAAAGAAACGAATTTTCAGTAGCCAGTAACTTAAAAAATATTTGTTTTTTTTTTCAAAAACATTAATAATTATTTTTCTCTTATAATTCTTTTCTTCTTTCATCGATATCCGACGTTATTTAAAAAAAAATAAAATTACGCCACTGTGAAGGTATGTCATTCCGCCGGGAAGTGCAAAGAAGTCTAAATTATTTTTACTTTTGAACGTGAGAGTAAGATGATTCCAAAATTAATAACTAATTCCAAAATTTCATACAAATTGGAGCACAGTAAAAAAATTCAGACCCAAAACGCTCCATTGACTTGAGTAAATATTCCGTGCCCGATGCCAAACATTTGATTTTTTTTGTATTGTGATTTGGCAGAGCAAGGTAAACCACGACTGCATTACTTAAAAAATAATAATCTGTCAAATTGACAATCCACAACCCATACCGTCAGACGCATGCGCATACTGTTCATGTGCCAAATATATACTGTATCTTAATTTTTGGCACATCTCAGCTGCTTTTTGGCAATTTTCACATTCACATTACATTTTTCTAATTCATAATCATGAATATATTATATTATAATATTAGTAGTTTGATGATAGTTTTCATTTATTTTTAATGCTAGACAATGCCTCAATATTTTCAATGTCAAACAATGATAAGCATTTTTTTGTAATTTTTTCCATTTATTTATACAATCTAACTATATTTCGATAATCACATAATCCTAAAAAAAATCCTTAACAAATTTCAAAAAGATTTATCCAAATCTAATTAATCCTTTCATACATCATTACGAAAGAATTATATATATATATATATATATATATATATATATAAATATATATTTATATATATAATATATATAGATATATATTATATCTTTTTATGGTTACTCCAAAAATTAAGTTTGAAAAACGGGCCACTTTGGCATATTATCAATGATATCTCGGTCATAAGGTGAGATACAAAGTTGAAGTTTGGTATAAAAACACCTTCAAAATGGCGTATGAATTATTTAAATACAAGAGTGCAGCTGATTATGTACGGCAATGCGCCCACACCCTTGCAACAGTCAGAATAATCTAGCTGTTTATATATAGTTTCTGAACAGTTAAAAGAATACACCCTCAAAATTTGAGCCTTGTGGGAGCAGGTTATGAATTTTTTTTACATTTTCAAAAATTGAAGGGATGATAACGCAACCGCGGAATGACTGCCAAAATAGCACTTTCTTAATGGGCGAATAATAAAATATCATTAAAAAAATTCTAGCTTTGTGAAAATAGGTTAGTCAAATAGTTCACTGGCTCTTACTAATAATACACTATCTCGTCAATAATGTTACCTTGAAATTTCAGTATTGGAAGTGTTCGAGCAGAAACTGATGTACAAAACCTTTCCTTTTGATTTCTTTATATTAAATTATTTTATTTCTTTTTATCATTATCGTCACATTCTATATATGTTACTTTTAACACAAGCATGAACTAAGTCATCTTGTGACGCGGTGTTACGCTTTTGATTTTAATTAAATCTTGAAGTTGACGACATAATTTTCAATGACATACATTTGACGTTTCGAAATTAATATGGTTGCCGTATAAGGCGATATATAAGCGTTGCAAGGGACCATATCCAGTAACTCATTTTGAATGACGACATCGCGGGCCAATTAAGAATCACTTTTCTGAGTAACGCATTTTCATCCAAAATTTTCTGTGTTACTCCTTAGTCGGGCCAAAAGAAGATTTACTTAAAAAAGCACAGTAACATACATTTACCGAAAAGTGGTCTATTTTACGGCAAAATTGACCTATTAAACTCAAGGTTAATGCTACAAACAAAATTTTTCAGTCGTATTGGTAGGGGAGCTAGCAATGTTTTCGAGAAAAAACATTCAATATTCCTCGTACATTTCGTTACGGTACGGGAAGTTCCAGCAATTTGCCTTAAATCACGATTCTGTAAAATGAGCAATGTTTTTTAAAAACCGACGTAAATTTAACAATTCAACAATTCAAAGGGGATTATTTTAGATTAATATGTACGATTAAAAGCCACTGTATAATGATTGTTATTCGGCCTAGGCCTCTTAAAGTAAGATTGCAATGGGGATTATCTTTATTCAGACAGATTTATTCGTCTTATGGCTTAACGATACAATAATGTATGAGGCATCTACAGTTTATCTTCCATCTCATATGTTGGTACTAGAAACTGGCACATGTATAATCAATATAATAAAAATGTTTAAACACTTTGGATGGTTATAACATGCCTCGCATTCATTTATACATAATTATTGTGTTTTGATTAAAACAATTATTCATGTCATGAGATTTTTATAGTTTTGTAATCATAATTTTTAATACATTTTTATAACACATAGAAATATCTTTTTATGAATTTATATTTTCTATACTACGACATCTACAATGAAGATTGAACATGGATACAAGAATTGATAAAAGAAAATATTGACTTTGGTGCAACGCCCTAATCACTGGTCTTCCGTTCGCTACTTAAAAGAAACGCCCAGTCCTCGGGTCATCTCGGGTTAACTCATTTACTCTAGTCATGACACCGGACTTCCGTTGGCATACACATTCTGCATGTCCAGCCCTCGGGTCATCGCTGACACCAAAAAGTTTACTGGGATCGTAATTCAATCACTCCTTGTCCTTTAACTCACCAAAACGTATTTTGATGCTCAGGACTTTGGAACTGGATCTGGATTGTATGTTGCTTTTAGAACTGGATTTAGATACTCTATCCAAGTTGTTCTCATCGACTCCAGTCATTCAAACAGTAAGCTCTTATGAAGATTCAGGCAATTCAATCTTGCACTATTGAATCAACTGCCCTCGTCGACCCAACTATCCGAGATACTCCATCGACAAGTTATAAGATATAAGGTTTTACAACTTCGGTGATTAGGCCAAGATTATACAAAGATTTCAAATTCACAACTCTGCTACAATCTGCCTTCCCACCAAATAAATATAACATGTTGACGTGCATATTTAAACTAGTGTGAAGTCAACACTGGGCAGGGAGTACATGTGGGAATCAAAGAGGCCATGTGTTTTAAATTAAAACAATTATTCATGTCATGACATTTTTATAGTTTTGAAATCATAATTTTTAATACATTTTTTATAACGCATAGAAATATCTTTTTACTTATTTATATATTTTTATAATTCCTTCAAAGCAATCAGACATGCGATCCTCCCACACTAGGACAATAAATCTGGTAGGTATTGCTCCAGGAAGATGGTAATTAAGGGCTGACACTACAGTTTGAAAACGACTCATTAAATTCAAATTTCAGCACAAATCAATAGATTCTTATCTTTCAATTATAATAGATGTTCGGTGATGTATAAAGTCTGCATATTATGAAGAATATTAATTTTTTAAATTTTCAGATGGCAAATTGTCTGGAACGGTGATTCTAATAAAAAATGGGATGAACACAATTTTGCAGAAAAGTTTATGATAAACCAATCTGTCTAACATGGTTTATTGATTTTTCTTACTGGAATCGCAATTAAACCACTCCTTGTCCTTTAACTCACCAAAACGTCTTTTGATGATCAAGACTTTGGAACTGGATCTGGATTGTATGTTGTTTTTAGAACTGAGTTTAGATACTTTATCCAAGTTGTTCTCATCGACTCCAGTCATTCAAACAGTAAGCTCTTATGAAGATTCAGGCAATTCAATCTTGCACTATTGAATCAACTGCCCTCTTCAACCCAACTGTCCGAGACACTCCATCGACAAGTAAGTATAAGGTTTTACAACTTCGATGATTTGGCCAAGATTATACAAAGATTTCAAATTCACAACTCTGCTACAATCTGCTTTCCCACCAAATAAATATAACGTGTCGACGTGCATAATTAAACTAGTGTGAGGTCAACACTGGGCAGGGAGTATATGTGGGAATCAAAAAGGCCATATGTTTTGAATCAAAACAATTATTCATGCCATGACATTTTTATAGTTTTCAAATCATAATTTTTAATACATTTTTTATAACACATAGAAATATCTTTTTACTTATTTATATATTTTTATAATTCCTTCAAAGCAATCAGATATGCGATCCTCCCACACTAGGACAATAAATATGGTAGGTATTGCGCCAGGAGGAAGGTAATTAAGGGCTGACAATAGAGTTTGAAAACGACTCATTAAATTCAAATTTCAGCACAAATCAATAGATTGTTATCTTTCAATTATAATAGACATTCGATGATGTATAAAGTCTGCATATTATGAAGAATATTATTTTTTTAAATTTCCAGATGGCAAATTGTCAGGAACGGTGATTCTAATGAAAAATGGGATGAACACAATGTTGCAGGAAAGTTTATGATAAACAATTCTGTCTAACATGGTTTATTGATTTTTCTTATGGATAATACACGTAATGTGCTCTAACTAGTATAAAGTTTATTGTTCCATTCACACCAATGTATTTGGCTATTATTTCACTCCGTCCACTAGTATCATATTGTCAGACTTTTCTCATTGCCAGACATGCTTAACAACCACAGAAAAATCTGAAAATTAATTTTATGACTTATCACCCCTAATAAACATAATATTAAAATTACAGATAGACTAAAATGATTTAAATTTTAAAAAGAATTAATAAATAAATTGGTACCTGGTACATATTTAGCAAAGGCAAAAATATCTGTCAACAACAAATGTGAGTCTGGTGAACTTATTCAAAGATAAAAAAAAATAAAATTGGACTGACTAAATGCTTTCAAAATATGAAATAGCACTGTACAAGTTGGCTGCGCACTAATAAACGCAACCACTTCCAGCTGCCAAATAACGATCTAACCCTAACCGAAAGAGAACGAAGGACCACATACCAAAAAAAACAGCTTGCCTAAAGTCCTAGTTTTGAAAACGTTGCTGCCTCCTATACTATGTCTTATGTGTGTAAAAAATTTGGAATGCTACTTCAAACACATACAGACTCACAAACATTGCAGATTGTGATACAAACTCAGATACAAAATAAATTATGTAGTATCAATCCTACAATACGTAGATACCACATACGCTTAAAAAATGCGAGTGTTTGCGGCTGTTCATACAAATGTATACAAAAAATATTGAGAATTTAAATAAGTATTTATATTAAATATATAATAAACTCTTTACCTCGGAAGTATAGCAACAATAGTTGAGAGTATTATGATAAGGTAGTAAAGCATGCTACTCATATTGTGATGTATAACCCAGTAGCTGGAAGGCAGTCCAAAGCACTGGTCACATATGGTATTATAAATCAAACAGAATGTGTAAAATGATCCAACACTGGCTAAAATACTAATTACATGTATGACAGTCTGAAATTTAAAAAAAAATGCGTTAAAATTATTACTATAACAAACTAATTTCTAATATATATATATATTAGGGTGATCCTTAAAATGGTCATTTTCGAATTTCCTTGCTCCCAGGGGCTCAAATAGATCATTCCAAATAGATAAAAAACAATTCTCTGAAAGTTTTAGCTCTTAATATTAACGTTTAGATAGAGCGCAATTCAATCAAAGTTTTGTATGGAAATAGCATAAAAAAATTTTCAAAAATTTTAATAATGTTTTTTAAATGTAATTTAGCGAACAAATGAATGAATAAAACTCATTCATTTGTCGCTAAGTTATACTTAAAACATTTTTTTTAATTTTCAAAAATTTTTCCATGCTCTTTTCATACAAACTTTGATTGAATTGCGCTCTATCTAAACGTTAAAAGAGCTAAAACTTTCAGAGAATTGTTTTTTATCTATTTGGAACCATTTGAGCCCCTGGGAGCAAGGAAATTCAAAAATGACCATTTTAAGGACCACCCTAATATATATATATATATATATATATATATATTAAATTTTTTATATAATTTTGATGTTGAAATATGTGAGATTCAGTCTTCAGGGCAATACATCAATTAAAAAATTTTTCCTTGCGTTAATCTTAAATTCTTTGGAGAGTTCGTGTGCCTTGTATCTAGCTTTTAACACGTGTTGCGCTCATTGATGTACATTCAGTCTGCACCCGTACATCGGAACACAGAATAGCGGGATGTACTTTACAATTCCATAAAAAACTCATTCGAAAATTTATATATTGTTCAATTTAAAGTGACAAGAATTGGTTTTTTGGTGCATTGTGAACATTTATAATTATGAAATAATTAGGATTAATTCAATTACATATAAGTTCATACCATATCACTTCTTATATATTAGATGACACAAAACAATGTGTCGAAACGTATGGAAAAAATAAAAATGTTTTAAAGTAATACAAATTTTTTAATTGATGTATTGCCCTGAAGACTGAATCTCATATATATATATATATATATATATATATATATATATATATATATATATACTAGCTGACCCGACAGACGTTGTTCTGTACCCACGTCTACAATTTTTCAATATTTTATACTAATATTTACTGCTTCGTTAAAAATAATAATTACTCTTTTTTGAATTACTATTTTCACCAATATATGAGTGATGTTGAATGTAGAACTGTTTCAAATAAAATGATTGTTCTCAATTCCCACAGTTAACACTTTAATTATTCATTTGACAAATATTAAAAAATGTTCAATAAAATTGTATATTAAAATTTATACACTGCGATTTATAGAACAAATTTATTCCCAATAGCTCAATTTATTTTATTGCATTTAAGGGTTATATAGTTATGTATAAATGAATGATTTTTTGTTTATTCACGACCAAAACATTGATTTTCCAAACTTATCACACTAAAAATGATCGTCTGCCTTTGTGATTTATGGTCATAGCATAAGATACACGTGTTGAAAATTGAAATCTTTTAAAAAGTACAACAAATTCAGAAATAATTAATATATAGCATTCGCTGCAAAGGTGCAATATCACCTTTTATTTTTCTACCCACAATAATTGCTTCAATAATGTTTCCTATAATTGTTATAATTTCGTACCATATTTTAACTGGCTTTTAGTAATTTTAATATCTAAATTACATTTTTTTCTCCAATAAATCAATATACATTATTGCTTAAGTTTATATTTGAAGTGAATTAATTTGCCAAATCCTGTTCAAATGTGCTCTATTCAACTTACGATCAACAAAATTATTGCTCTGTGAATTTTTTTCACTGTGCTCCAATTTACTTGATATTTTGGAAATAGGCTAATCTTTATCTTAAGTTCAGAAATGAAATCAATTTGCACTCCGACACCATCCACCGTATTAATTGGATTATTACTCTTTTAATTCTGATTTTATCAGAACTTGTAATACGCTATTTTAAAGGTGATTAAATGAGCTACAACTTTCTCTATCATAATGTTTACCGTAAGTTATTGTGAAACGGCGAAGGGTTAAAGGGCTCGAAAGACCTCTGGTTGGACAGCCGCGCACTCCTTAATTAATACCTCTATTAATATTTGTGTAATGGAAAAATAATAAACAACAATAATTAGTCAGAAAAATACCTCAAATTTTCATATATTTATATATATATATATATATATATATATATATATATACTTTTATACGTATTCTTTCAGAGATATTATAATGAGAAATTGGATGTTTTTTTTAATGTTTTTTTTTTCATAAAATCATGAGTTTTTTTAAAATCGTTTGTACTAAAATTGTGGTATTTTCTAGAATTCATCAAGATCTCTTAAACCAAGTTAATTCGAAGAAATGGCACTGAAAAACTATTTGATTTAAATGAAAGAACATTATAAGCGTCTTTTATTTGCTTGATAGTTTACACATTTTACACGCAGAAGTACTCATTTTAAAGCTTATTTTGAGCACTATAAAAACCCATTTTCATATCTAGCCTAATAATGTTAATAAAACACTATAAAATAGCGATTTATTAAGATTTTAATTGATATAATTTTGTTTATTACATGATTTTCGTTAAAATGTATATTTTTGAAGATAGTAGCAAAAAATGATGAAAAACGCAAAAAAGAAACAAATTTTCAGTAGCCAGTAACTTGAAAAGTATTTGCTTTTTTGAAAAACATTATTAAACATTTTTCTCTTATAATTAGTTCTTTTATCGATACCCAACGTTATTTTGAAAAAAGTAAAATTACACCACTGAAAAGAAATGTCATCCACCCGAGAAGTGGTAAAGGAGTCTAAATTGTTTTCACTTCTGAAGAGTAAGATGACCTAGTTCCAAAATTCCAAACGAAATGGAAAACAGTAAAAAAAGTTCAGACCGAAAGCGCTCCATTGAGTAAATATTCCGTACCCAATGACAAACATATGAATTTTTGACACAATGAAACTTCAAAATAATTTTTTTGTATTGTGACTTAGTATAGTAAGGAAAAACGACTGCAAATTGAATATTTTTGAGCGCAATCACTTATGGCTCGTCTCATTTGCACGAATTCGTACGGCGAATCTGTTCGCAAAGTGCGCAAACAAAATTATTATGTTTATTATGTTTATTATGTGCGTGTCAGACGCATGCGCAGACTGCATCACTTGTCAGATGCAAATAATATAATCTTATATTAATTTAATTTTTGGCACATCTCAGTTGCTTTTCGGCATTAATAATGTAGACATTACATTTTCCTTATTCATAATCATGAATTTATTATATTTTAATATTGCCTTAGCCTATAAGTGAATAGAAATGTTTGGCAAATGACAGTCTTCAATTGTTTTTAATGTCAAACTAAGCTTCAAATATTTTCAAGGGCAAACAATGATAAGCGTTTTTTTGTAATTTTTTCTATTTATTTCTACAATCTAACTATATTTCTATGAATCAAAACATTCTAGAAAATTTCCCGAACAAACTTCAGGAAGATTCATGAAAATCCGAATTACAGTTTAGGATAGTGGTCGGGGAACTTTTGGAACCGTTACCCCAAAATGTTTTTGTGCAACCTCTCATTACCCCACAAAGAAAAATTAACTAAAAGAGCCTATAATTGGAATCTGTTTGCAACATATTTTTGTATAACCTGCCATAACCCGCAGATTAACGGTTTGCTACATTGTTCGTTACTTCTAAACTTTGAAAAAGGCTGAAACAAAGGGTTTGAAGGAAACAATAAGTAAAAATTATATTCATTATGAATAAATATATTTTTCATGAATATCCTACTAATACATGAATAAACTAGTTGGTTTGTTATTTAGTCTTGAGGCAAGTTACATGAACTTCCCGATATGAGTAAATAATCGACTTAATCAATAAAAACTAATTTTATTTATGAGTGATTAAAAGTATTCCGAGTCGATTTATTACACATAATTGAAAACAAGCAAACAGATTAGTAAGTAAAGTAAATTTTCAGAAATCAATAATTTTTATAATTGAACAAGTTTCCAGGACTTTAATGGTTTATTATGTTCAAGACCAAGTACTCTATCATTATACCAAGTAAATAGCCTAATTTTAATTTTAAAAAATGTCAAAAGGACTACTCATTTTCTCAAACTTCGATGATTTTTTAAAATCAAACTAGTAGTCGTAAGGCCGTAATATTTCAGTAAATTCTATAAGACCATAGTATATATCGCTAAACAAAAATCCATAAAAATCGGCTTAAATTTTTTTTTCAAAAGTTAATTACAAGAAAACGGCTCGGTAGATTTTCACCTAAAACTAATCAGTATCATTCCCAACTAATACCTTTCGAACAGTTTTTAATTTTTTAAAATCGGTTCGGTAGGATGAGCTTAAATGTGGACGAAAAGTTTAACACTTTTTTTCAGGGCAGATTGATTTTTCATTGGCAGATCGTCGCCCAAAACTGACAAACGATAGTCCTCGCCGAAATACATCAAATGGCTTTTAAATTGCTGAAATCGGTTCAGGCGTTTTTGAGAAA
Organism: Ctenocephalides felis; assembly: GCF_003426905.1. Taxonomy (NCBI): domain Eukaryota; kingdom Metazoa; phylum Arthropoda; class Insecta; order Siphonaptera; family Pulicidae; genus Ctenocephalides; species Ctenocephalides felis. The sequence goes on from NW_020537646.1 coordinate 48,730,696, forward strand.
ACGTCGATCAAAGGTCTAATTTTGACAAATGTCAAAAAAACGATACCAATTTGTGCAAACTTTGACGAATTTTTAAAGCTAAACAATTAGTCATAGGGCTGTAATATTTTAGTATGATCTAGAACACGGGTCGGCAAGCTTTTAACTGTAGTGTGCCAAGCCACTCTACCAATATGATTTAGAGTGCCACCTTAATTTTGAAATATATAGTTAGGTTCTAGGGGAGAAGAATTATAACCAAATTTATCTTTTAAACATTTTTATTAACATATAACATGTATTTCTAATATAAACAGTGCTGGATTACCCCATAGGCCCGTTAGGCCCGGGCCTGGGGCGGCATAATTTAGGGGGCGGCAAGTTTTTCAAAATGTAAATATTTTAAACTCAATGAAATGACACGATAATTCATTTTAAGGATAGATCCTGAAATTTTTTTTTGTAAATTTAGAGATCATTTTCGATGAAATAGAACGTAATGCGTTTTCTAATCAAATTTATTATTCGTGGGTGCCGCATTGATATTTTCTTGATGTATCATATTTAATATAATAATTATCAGACTGATAAGATTTTTTGAAGAAATATTGAAAAACTGTTCGTTTTTTATAATTTTGTTCAGGTGAATCTTATAATTAAAACGCTTTAAAAACTGTTCGATTGTTTCTAGTTTTATTTTCGGTATTAAATCAAACAATGGCGTAATAACACAATATATTCATTGTTGTTAATTAATTTATGTCATTTTTTTTGTATGTGAAAATATATTTTTTTAAATATGCCTGTAGTATAAAATTAAATCTTAAACTAAAATATCTGACAATTTGGTATGCTTCCTCCAATTGGCTTTTTTTTCAACTTCAGGAAGGCTAAGTTATAATAATCCTAAAAAATCATAAATAAAATTGTTTATATAACTCTACGCTTCAAGTTCTCCTGAACATTTTGACATGCCTTAGAAAAAATTGATGTATGCATGTGTTTATGCGGTTACAATTTTTTGCCAATTGGCATTCGGAAAGACGTGCTGATTAGTTTCTTGCAAAGACAGTTCCATCCATTTCGGAATAGGGAGCAAAGAGTGAAAAAAGTGCTAATTCAATTTTTCAAAAACAGAGCGTCCTATTTGAATAATTCAAGACACTTTTTACTTGTATGACGAAATAAGAACTATCGAAAATTTTGCGAGAGCATGGTCAGCGTTTTTGGTGACCCAAAAAGGTGTCATTTGGTGATAAAAAATGATCATTGACATCAAATTATTAGATTTTGTCTTCATTATTTTGAATCATTCCGTACCAAGATTTTTAATTTTCAAAGTTTACTTCTTTGATAGTTTAATTGTCCTTTGCAAGGATCAATCACCATGAATGATTCAAAAAATATTCACTCGGCTTTGAATGAGAGGCGTACTGTTTATGCCAAAGGCAGGTTTAGCATTTTTGGAGATACAGAGTGCAGAAGGTGCAAAAGTGGTTATGAAGGTTTTGAGAGTACAGATCATCCGATTGGAATGACTCAAAAAATATATTGTTCGTGGTATTTTAGTGATATGAAGAAATGATTAGTTTTCCGAAACGGCAAGTCCACTGGTTTCAAAATTTTGAGAAATTTAAAATATCTAAAATTTTCAAATAATCGAATTAATTTAGAATTTAAAAAAAAACTCGAAATTTTTGAATATCTCGGTTCTATTTATCGAGATTAGTCCAATGTCTTTTTAATTTGTGAAATCAGTTCAGGCGTTTTTGAAAATTAAGTTTTGATTTATCACATCACAAAAGCGCCTTTTAACACAAATTTTGATTATGAAGTTTTATCAAACTTAGATGAATTTTTAAAATAGTCAAATATTTTGACTCCTAATTGATATCTTTCAGAAATCTTTTTTCAATTTTAAAAATCGGTTTCTGGCTTTATTCCAAAAACGTAATATTTTTGCTTTTTTATGCTAATTTCAAACAACCGGCTCGTCCGATCGTCCCGCAAACGTAATCTGTCCGGCAGGTTTTTACCAAAAATTCATGAATACGATTTCCAACCAAGATTTTTCGAATGGTTTTTGAATTTTTAAAATCGACTTAAAACTGTGGGCTAAAACTTTGACGATTTTTTTCTCTCTTTTACTAATTACAAAAAAAAGATTGGTCGACCGTTAAACCTGCTTCCCAAAAATTTAGGTAATTATTCATTCCTTCAGTACAAGTAAATTTTTTTTGAATTATTCGGAAACCAGTCTCTCGGTTCTTTCAAAAACTTAGTTGCAATTTTTGCACTTTTGTTCTGTATTTTCCAAACGGCTAAACCCATCTTAGCCAGAAACTAATCAGAACTTTCTTATCTATGAGAATGAAACATACATACATACACACACATCAATTTTTTTAAGGTATGCCAAAATGTTCAGAAATGTCTGAAACGTAAAAATATGCAAAAAAATTTATTTTCGATCTTTTGCGATTGCTATAATTTACGAGTACTTTACGGAAAGTTAAAAGTTGTATTTAAGTAATTTAGAATAAAATAATAGTTTAATTAAAAAAAGTAAAAAATTGTTTATTAAAAAGATCAGATAGGGCCTAGGGCGGCAGAAATCTTAATCCGCCACTGAATATAAACTAAACAACTTTAATGCGAACATTGTGCCTTTTCCTTAACATTTCAAGATCCGGGGTATAATTTGTAACTTTTAATTTCACACAAGATTCTGAATGTTTAGTTGTTAAACGATTTCTTTGTGAACTCAAAATATGTTTCATGTGAGAAAAAATTTGTTCACAGAGATATGTGGAACCAAAAGCTGAAAGGAGAGCGCATACAATTTTCTTTAAACAATTAAATCTTTTCCGGCAATGTCATTTAACAATATAATATGGCTGTCGATTTTTTCATAGAGTCATCTTTCAGTTTTTTTTTTTTGTAATTCCTTCAATTTTGTTTTCTATAATTCTGAAGATATTAGTCCGATAATTTCCATTTCAAAATTATCAACATTAATCCATTCGAAAGTCAACAAATCAAACGGTATTATTGATGGATCTATTAAATCTGGTTTTATGAGGAAGGAAAATATAGGCACATAAGCTTCAAAGCGAGCTACGTTAGAAAATGAATTATAATTAAACATTTTCTCTTATTTAAAAATCACTCGATATTTCCGATTTTCCTCATTACTTTATAGAGTGCCATTCAAAACCCCATCGCGTGCCAAGCCTGGCACGCGTGCCGTAGGTTGCCGATGCCTGATCTAGAAGACTATGGTATCTACCGCCAAAAAAATAATCATAAAAATCGTCGAATTTTTTTTTAAAAACTTTATTACAAGAGAACGGCCGGGCCGATCTCTACCAAAAACTAATCAGCACGATTCCCAACCAATATCTTTCGAATGGTTTTTGAATTTTCAAAATCGGTTCAGAATTGCGGGCTAAAACGTAGACGAAAAAATTTTCACGTTGGTGCGATTTATAAAGAAACGGCTTGGCCGATCGTCGCACAAAACTGACAAATAATATTCCTCGTCGAGATACATCGAATGGCTTTTAAATTTTACACACACACACACACACACACACACATATACTTTTTCCTAATTTGGTCTCATTTGATTCAGAATGGCTTGAAACGTCGAGAAAACATAAAATTAGCGAATCGGATTTTTTGATGAAAACATAAACTTCTCCTTCGGGAAGTTAACTAGTGGTGTATGGTATCATGCGTTAAGGCAAATTGCTGGAACTTTACGCACCGTGACGAAATTTTCGAGGAATTTTAAATGTTTCCAATTAGATTATTATAAATACTGTAACATTGTATAATATTTATAAGATATATATAAGCTGAATCACAAAATTAAAAAAAAATATTTATTCGAAGAATATAAGTCACCTTTAGGACTTTAGCCAGAATCAGAATTAAAATCTGAATTATTTTCGATATACAAAGAAACATTTTTTGAAATATTTTTCTTTCCCAAAAGTAATTGTTTTGTCAACATAAACAGCAAGTTTTTTTAATCATTCCAATCGGATGCTTAGTTCTTTCAAAAACTGCCATTTTTGTACATTTAGCTCTGCATCTTCGAAATGGATGGACATGCCTTTGCCAAAACCTAATCACTATTTCTCCCAATCATTACAAATTGAATGTTTTTTGAATCATTCATATGGGATACCCCGTTCTCTTAAAAACTCGATTTCTAATTTTGGCACTCTTTACTCCGTATCTCCGTTACGGCTGGACCTGCCTTTGCCAAATACTAATCAGAATATCTCCTTATCAATAGGAACCGAATGTTGAATGAACCATTCAAATCGGTTTATCCGTGCGCTCGAAAACGTAAACGAAAAAATGCGGACACACAAAATACACACAAACACACATCCATTTCTTCTGAGGTATGGCAAAATGTTCAAAAACCTCTGAAACGTGAAGAAATGCAAAAATTTTCATTTTCGGCCCATTCCCATAACTTACCCTACGCATACATGTAATATAAGAACATTACGATTTGGAGAAATGTGTTGCTTCATCTTTGACACAATTTCTTCAAAATTTCAAGTCTGCTAAATATGTGAGATATGCAACCCTGGAAGCGTTTTAAAATTTTCAGCAAGAATATTTTTTTGAGAAACCATAGAGATTTCAGCTTCATTTTTAAGAGGACATACTCAATTTAAAATATTTCCGCGTGAGAGCCACCTTACTTCTGTATAATAAAGAAGGTAAGTCTCAGCTTCACCACGCAAAATATATAGTTTGTTTTAATGCAAAAACTTCACATTTTTTGCTAATGCAGATTTTCTTTTCGGTAGTAGGTTTTACTGAAGCTGATTTAGTGCTTTGCAAATATATACTTTTTACCCCCAAAAAATCCACTTTTACCCCATTTGGGTAATTTACCCCGGTTCCCCGACGGATTAATGAAACTTACATTGTTACAGTAGAATTTTATATTAAGATATATATATGTCGAAAGTGTTTAAAGGGTATGGGCGCATTGCCATACAGAATCGGCCCCACCCTGGTATTTAAATAATTTATACGCCATTTTATAGGTCTATTTGATAAAAACCGATATACCAATTTTCAACTTTGTACCTCATCTTATGGCCGAGATATCATTGAAAATATGCCAAAGTGGCCCCTTCTTTCAAACTCACTTTTCGGCGTAACCATAAGATATCGAAACAATTTTTACGTGATTGTACTTACATTGACTCAGACCACATTATGTAGAACAATCGATTCTAAAAAAAAAATCGTTTACTATTAGCTGAAAAAGACAAAATAATTTTTCAATTGATTATTTCGGGTAGTGCATTTATTTGGACCACTTTCTAATTAACGTTATTCGAAAGCCTATTGTTTTTTCTTTGAGTACTGCAAATATTGTTCAAATCAATTTAGTGGAACACATCGGAAAATTGAAAAAAAACAGAGCCAGTACACCCGCGCGTAACGCTAATAGTACCCTGCAATTGCATAGAGTTCGTTCGGACGCAAAACAGTGCGCGATGCGCCGAAACGATTCCTCAGAAATTCTGAATGCGAAAATATTTATTTTATAGTTATATGTAATGTATACATATGAAATAATGATATAATAAAACATTGTAGTTTCAACAAACCCAAAAAACTTTTTTTTTTGAATGATAGTTGTAACATTGTGATAATAAAGCCCTTATTGTGACCATTCTTTATCAGTACTACAATTTCACAGTCATTTGATGTAAATTATTTGTAATACCGGTTCTGTATGGCAATGCGCCCATACCCTTTGATGTTGGAATGTATGATTAATTTCTTGGAGGGCGTAACATCAAGTAAAAGATATGAATAAAGTAGAGATTTTTAAAACATCTTTATTTTTCCATACGGTTCTACGTAAAATTCTACGTCATCGTCAGTGGTACTACAATTTTGAAAAAAAAGTGAAAGAGTAACGTTAAAAACTGAATATACATAGATCAAGAATAAAAAAAAAGAGATTTAACTAAAAAAACATACTAATTATATCTAAACCTTAAATTAAAATATTGCATAAAACATTACTTACTTCAAATTTTTAGATTATCACTTACACATATTAACAAGAACATGTAAAGAATTAATAATTGAAAACAAGCACCAAATGTCAGTAATTTCTTTTTCATAAAGAATAAAATATTATACGTAAGCACTCGCGCATCCGAGGTTTGTCATAAGAATATAATTTTTTGTAAAATTTACATATGCAACCATAAACATAGTAAAACACGCTGTGCAAGTGTGTGTGATAGTGTTGCACATAGCGTGGTGTTAGGTATTCGATATAAATTGGGAAACATTATTTAGAACATATTGGTAATTTTCGCGGATGAAGCTGGTGACCGATGCTAATACTGTTAATGTTGTTCAAAAAAATATAAGCCGATTCTGCAAAGCGTCTTTGTGAGACTCTCGACTCATGATAAAGAACCTATGCGTCATAAAAATTGAACGTATGGTTATTTAGTTTCAAATGTTCTGTGATCATGGCTTGCCCTTGATTTGTGTTTTTTGACTTATTCTCTTGTTGTTTTAAACGTTTGATAAGGTTATGTCCTGTTTCGCCAATGTAGGTGGAATCAGAGCTATTGCAAAGTATTTTATAGACCACATTGGATACTCGTTACCATCGTCCCCTTACAATTATTGTTAGATTCTATAACATCTAAATGGGATGAAATTTCTTGTCATACTACACGTTCATTACATTGGTTTTTAGAATCGATCAAGTTCATAATCACGAACACCTATTTTAAATTTAATGGCCTTTTTTTTCAATTTTTGGCACCACAATGGGCTCCACTATATCCCCGGCCCTAGCCGGAATATCTTTACAACATTTAGAAATCAGAGTCTTTAATTCCATCATCATAGGCACTTATTTTTATTACAGATATTTTGATGACAATATTACTTGTATACCTGCTCAAAAATTTGACTTATTACTCCACTCGTTCAATTCTTTTAACAAACATATTCAGTTCACTTTCGAAAATTAACAAAATAACTCCATCAGCTTCTTAGATGTCAAAATAATTAAAAACACAGACAATCGCATTCTCTAACTGGTACCAAAAACCTACTTAGTCAGATAGATATTTAAATTTTCACTCTTACCACCCCTCTAGTATGAAAATAGGTACTATCATTAATCTGGTAGACCATGCTATCCTCCTTTCTGACAAACAATTTTGGACATCCAACTTAGATTTAATTTTAAAAACACTCACGCAAAACATCTTATAAAATCCGTCACAAACAATAGACTCACTATTTTAACAAAAAACAAATTAATTAACCCCAACCTGAGTTTAACTTCCACAAAAGATAATGATTTTGACCATTTACCTGCCTTACATCAAGGAACTTTATCCTTTGTGGAAAAAACTTTTTTATAACGCAAATCTTCGTTTAGTATGCAACATCGATTTAACGCTCAATTCCCTTTTCTCAAATTTAAAGCCGCGCACTAGTTTGGAACGAGTATCCAATGTGGTGTATAAAATATCTTGCAATAGCTGTGATTCCACCTACATTGGCGAAACAAGACAGAACCTTATCAAACGTTTAAAACAACACACTCAAAACGTCACTGACGATGACGTAGAAGTTTACGTCGAAACGTATGGAAAAATAAAGATGTTTTAAAAATCCTTACTTTATTTATATTTTTTACTTGATGTTACGACCTCCAAGAAATTAATCATATATATATATATATATATATATATATATATATATATATATATACATATATATATACTAGATGACCCGACAGACGTTGTCCTGTACCCACCTCTACGTTTTTTAAATATCCTATACTAATATTTATACCGTTCAGTTAAAAATAATCATTATTGTTTTTCGAGTTACTATTTACACCAATATATGAGTGATGTTAAATGTAGTACTGTTTCAAATAAAATGATTATTCTCAATTCCCACAGTTAACACTTTAATTATCCCTTTAACAAATATTAAAATATGTTCAATAAAATTATATATTAAAAATTATACACTGCGATTTCTAGAACAAATTTATTTCCAATAGCTCAATTTATTTTATTGAATTTAAGGGTTATACAATATTTTTAGACATACCTGTAGATGTGGATGTTTAAATGAATGATTTTTTGTTTATTCACGGCTAAAACATTGATTTTCCAAATTTATCACCATATATTTATTGTCATAGCATAGATACACGTGTTGAAAATTGAAATCTTTTAAAAAGTATAACAAATTCAGAAATAATTAATATATAGCATGCGGTCAAGGTACAATATCACCTTGGATTTTTCAACCCAAAATAATTGCTTCAATAATGTTGCCTACAATTTTTATAATTTCGTACCATATTTTAACTGGCTTTTAGTATTTTAATATCTAAATTGCTTTTTTCACACTAATAATTGAATATACATTATTACTTAAGTTCATATTTGAAGTGAATTAATTTGTCAAATTTTGTTCACATGTGCTCTATTCAACCTACTATCAACAAAATTATTGCAGTAAATGGAGAGGAAAAAAGCGTATGCCCAGCTAATCTTAATCTAAAGTTCAGAAGTGAAAACAATTTGCATTTCGTCACCACCCCCCCGCATTAATTGGATTATAACTCTTTTAATTCTGATTTTATCATAACTTGTAATATACTATTTTAAAGGTGATTAAATGAGCTACAACTTTCTCTATCATACATTTTACCGTAACTTCTCTTATTTTGAAACGGCGAAGTGTTAAAGGGCTCGAAAGACACTCCGGTTGGACACCCGCGCACTCTTTAAACAATTAGAACTCTATCAATATTTGTGTAACAAAAAATAATAAAAAATAATAATTGGTCTGAAAAATACCTTGAATTTTCATATATATACTTTTATACGTATTCTTTCAGAGATATTATAATGAGAAATTGTTTTTTTTAAATGGATTTTTTTATGAAATCATGAGTTTTTTGAAAATCGTTTGTACAAATGTTATGGTATTTTCTAGAATCCATCAAGATCTCTCAAACCAAGTTAATTCTAGATGGAAAACGATTATTTTTAATTATGGTGGAAATGGCACTCATAAACTATTTGATTTAAATGAAAAAAAAAAACATTGTATGAGTCTTTTAATTGCATGATAGCTCACTCATTTTACACGCAGAAGTACTTCTTTTAAAGCTTATTTGGAGAACTATAAAAACCCATTTTCATAATTAACTTAATATTGTTCCTAGAACACTGTAAAATAACGATTTATTAGGATTTTATTGAAATAATTTCGTTCATTACATAATTTTCGTTAAAATGTATATTTTGGAGATATTAGCAAAAAACTATGAAAAACGCAAAAAAAACAAATTTTCAGTAGCCAGTAATTTGAAAAATATTTGCTTTTTTGAAAAACATTATTAAACATTTTTCTCTTATAATTAGTTCTTTTATCCACACCCAACGTTATTACACTACTGAAAAGATGTGGCAAAGAAATGGGTAGTGCAAAGGAGTCTAATTTGTTTTCACTTTTGAACTTGAGAGTAAGATGAGCCTAATTCCAAAATTCCAAATGAATTGGCAAACAGTAAAAAAAAGTTCAGGCCCAAAGCGCTCCATTGAGTAAATATTCCGTACAAAATGCCAACCATATGAATTTTTGACACAATGAAACTTCTAAATAATTTTTTGAATAAGTAATTTTTTTTGTATTGTGACTTAGTATAGTAAGACAAAACGACCACAAATTGAATATTTTTGAGCGCAATCACTTGTGGCTCGTCTCCTTTGCACGAATTCGTACGGCGAATCTGTTCGCAAAGTGCGCAAACAAAATTATTGCAAGCAAAAGCAAACCACGCGCACGTTGAGAACACGATTCGCCGTGCGCGTCAGACGCATGCGCAGACTGTCAGACGCATGTTATATTATTTGCATCATATATTATTTTAATTATGGCACATCTTAGCTGCTTTTCGACAATAATAATGTAGACATTACATTTTCTTTATTTTTAATCATGAATTTATTATATTTTAATATTGCCTTAGCCTATAAGTGAATAGAAATGTTTGGCAAATGACAGTTGTCATTTGTTTTTAATGTCAAACCATGCCTTAAATATTTTAAAGGTCAAACAATGATAAGCGGTTTTTTGTAATTTTTTCCATTTATTTCTACAATCTAACTATATTTTTATGAATCAAAACATTCTAGAAAATTTTCCGAACAAACTTCAGGAAGATTCATGAAAATCCGAATTATAGTTTAGGAGGATTAATGAAACTTACATTGTTACAGAAGAATTTTATATATAAGATATATATATGTGGCGTAATAAAAATGTCCTTGACATATGTCAGTTGATTGACGCCAATCGAATATCATAGCAAGCTATAGCTAGCGGATTGTTTTAATACGATCGGAAAATTATGTATCGCGTTTTTAAATGATCGAACATTTTGTCGGGATCAAAATTGATATTAGATTTGATGTAATATCAGTTCCTTTATTAATTGAGATATCAATAAACACACATTGTCGAGTCTACATCAAATAATCGCGATTACACTTCTAAAATATAATTTATTAAAATCAAACGGATCACATATGCCACAAATGGTGACTCCGAACGTGTAAGTGAAATCGGTAAACAAAAGACATACTCAACGTCTTAGTACCCATTATTGGTGACGTCAGACGGAGAAAGAAAAACACTTGTCAACTACAAAAAATTAACAAAGGTAAATTATACCAATTTTTTTCAAACATGTCGACTCGACCTACGTTCATCAATGATGAAACAGCGCTCAACAGATCTCTGATCGACCTAGATCATGAGGCGATCTTTAACACGAGCAGTCCTCATGTTTCTGAACATGACAGTTATGCTGAGCAATTCAATATAGCAGCATTTAATAATCACCGTCTCACTCCATTCAATGGAGATTCTCCAGACCTATGGTTTTTAGTTATTGAATATGAGTTTCAGTCTGCTAAGATGAGGAGCGACGATACTAAGTACTTGGCAGTACTTAAAGCCCTGGACTTTGAAACACTGCGCCTCATTCAAGATGTCCTCCGTAATCCTCCAATGACGGGCAAATACGAATATATTAAAAAGACTATATTAAGCAGAATGTCTGAATCCAGAGGTAAACAGATTGACAAGCTATTAAAAAACTTATCTCTAGGAGAGAAGAAACCATCACAGCTCCTACGAGAGATGATGGATTTGGCTAAGGGAGAGGTCAGTGAAGACATCATAATTAAATTGTGGTCAGAACGCCTGTCACACCACATTCGGCCACAATTGATAGTTTCTCGTCATCTTGGTCCGGAAGCCCTGGCGGAAAAAGCCGATATTTTGGGCGATCATTGTAGCCCCACATCACATGTGATGTCCACAACACACAAGCCTTCAGTGGAACAGAGGCTGCACCGCCATAAAACCCTGCTTATGTCTTTCGTCCAGGAAATCAAGGAACTAAGGGCAATGTTAAACACTGAAAGGCAGAAAAATGATCAGCAAAAATCACAACACAACCGATCAAGATCAAGAAGTGGACAACACAATCGGTCAAGATCAAGAAGTAGTTCTCGACATAGTTTCAGGACACCTTCTCTTGGATCAGTTTGCTAATATCAATACAGATACGGTGAGAAAGCCACAAAGTGTGAAGAGCCCTGCCTGCTTAAGTCTTTAAACCGGTCGAAAAACTTACTTCACCGTCATTAATTGGAGCTTGTAATGACGGTGAAATAAATTCTGTTTGCTCTGAGCTCCGCATACATATTTCAGACAGAAAGACTGCAATTCAATTTCTTATAGATTCAGGATCAGTTTTATCTATTTTACCAGCCCATAAGTTCGCCAATGGTCATGCCAAAGAAGAACTAGTTTTGTTTGTCCACGTATGGCAAGAGAACTTTGGAGTTGGATCTATCTCTACGCAGAAGTTTTAACTGGCAGTTTGTTGTTGCCGATGTAGCCACAGCCATTATAGGAGCAGATTTCCTAAGCAACTACAATCTCTTGATAGACTTGAAGGGCAGAAGATTAATTGATTCGACCACAGGCCTTACCTTTGATGGAAAGGTACTTAAGGCACAGCAAGTCAATATCTCCACTGTCAACCCGGCAGAGCCTTTCAAGGATTTACTGGCACAATACATTGCAATAACAAAGCCGCAGGTAACCACCAGTATTAAATTATGTGATTTTTCCCACAGGATAACCACAACAGGTCCACCACTAGCTTCCAGATTCAGGAAGATCTTCGGAGAAAAGGCTGTTGCAGCCAGGTCCGAGATACAATATCTCCTGAACAGGGGCATTTTGAGGCCTTCCAACAGTCCATGGGCAAGCCTATTCACATGGTTCCAAAGAAGAATGGCACATTCAGAATGTGTGGAGATTATAGGAGGCTGAACGCAAACACGCTGCCCGACAGGTATCCACCACCTTTAATACAAGATGTTTTTAATAATCTTCATCAGAAAGCAGTATTTTCTACAATAGACTTGGAAAAAACTTACCACCAAGCACACATGCATGAAGAGGTTATCAAAAAGACTGCAATTATCATACCATGGGGACTCTTCGAGTATCTACGCATGCCATTTGGACTGCCCAGACATTCCAGAGGTTTATCAATCACATCTTTCAAGATTTTAATTTTGTTTTTATTTATATAGACGACATCCTGGTAATGTCGACTGATATAAATGAGCACCGTCGTCATCTCCAAATGGTTTTTGAGAGGCTACAGGAATATTCACTCACAATCAACTTAGAGAAATGCGCCTTTGGAAAAGATGAAGTAAACTTCCTCGATTACAAGCTGAGTGCAGCAGGATATTCTCCTTCACCAGACCGAGTAGAGAAAATAATTAATTATCCAAAACCTTCGACAGTTATTGAACTCCGACGATTTTTGGGCATGGTAAACTATTATCGTAAGTCAATACCCAAGGCAGCAAATATACAATCACCCTTAAGCAATTACTTACGAAGTTCAGTAAAAAATGACAAAACTCCAATTTTTTGGAACCCAGAATCTCTTAAGGCTTTTGATGACATAAAGAAAGCACTTGCAAACGCTGCATTACTCCACTACCCAGTTGTTTTAACAAACATCTGCTTAGTAACCGACGCATCTACAACAGCCATTGGAGCAACGCTGGAACAAGAAGAAAATGGTGCATAGCACCCTATAGGTTTCTATTCCAGAAAGCTCACATCTACTGAACAGCGATATTCAACTTACGATCGCGAGTTACTAGCCATCTTTGCGGCTTTAAAGTATTTTGAATATCTGCTAGAAGAAAGGCACTTTGTAATCAAGACAGACCACAAGTCAATCACACATGCCTTTCAACAGAAATTAGAAAAAGCATCAGATCGTCAGCGACGGCAGCTAGAATACATATCACAGTTTTCCACAGACATTATATATGTGAAGGGTGATCAGAACGTGGTTGCTGATGCCTTGTCCAGGATCAATGTCATTCAAATGTCTTCAAAGTTAACCGTAGAGGAAATTTCGCAAGAGCAGAGCAAGGACGTGGAAATGCAAAGTATATTGAATGGTAACACCTCCCTGAACCTTCAAAAATGGACATTAGGGAGCTATCCAGTTTACTGCAACATTCAAGATAATTTTGTGAAGCTCTACCGTCCACAAAGTATTCTCAGAACTGCTTTTGACATACCACATGAAAGTCAATTAAACACTCCACAAGAATTTAAATCACATAACTTGGAGTTATCGATGGATCCTCCAAGAAAGATTAAGAGTAAAAAAGTCTTCTTCAAATTATAACAATTACATTTATTTATTTATTACGGATACTTCATTTTCTTTTGAAGGAGAGTGATGTGGCGTAATGAAAATGTCCTTGACATATGTCAGTTGATTGACGCCAATCGAATATCATAGCAAGCTATAGCTAGCGGATTGTTTTAATACGATCGGAAAATTATCTCTCATTGTATATATATATATATATATATATATATATATATATATATATATATATATATATTGTCCTGTAATGTGTATAATGTTTCTCTATGTTATAATTAATCTATATTGGTGTTATATTAGTAAATAAAATTTTCAAATTGTTGTAGTTGCTGAATGATGACACGCATCTTGTGTCGAAACGTATAAATAAAAGTTTTTAATACTTTATACCTTTTTTATTTCGACGAATGGGCTGCTAGTTATTTTGAAATATGTTTCAACGTCAAAAAACTATCAAGATATATATATATATATATATATATATATATATATATATATATATATATAGAAATATGTGAGTTTGGTGTTGATATATATTTTGATCAATTATTTATATTCGGGCAGTAACACCAAGTTAAAAAACTAAAGTAGTTTGAAATACTTCATTTATCCATACGTTTTGGTCTTCATCGAGACCGTCATTCAGTAGAAAAAAAATTAATTATACAAAAACACACTACACTATTACACTGTGATAAACCAAGCTATTATCAACTGTAACATTTAAACTAATTATTTTTTAACAATTTTTGGTTACATTCTAGTATTTAGACGTTAGTCAATCTGTACACACTAGAATGTAACCAAAAATTGTTAAAAAATAATTTTCAAAATACTTTAAAGCCGCAAAGATGGCTAGTAGCTCGCGATCATAAGTTGAATATCGCTGTTCAGTAGATGTGAGCTTTCTGGAATAGAAACCAATAGGAAACCATGCACCATTTTCTTCCTGTTCCAGCGTTGCTCCAATGGCTGTTGTAAATGCGTCGGTTACTAAGCAGATTTTTGTTGAAACAGCTGGATAGTGGAGTAATGCAGCGTTTGCAAGTGCTTTCTTTATGTCATCGAAAGCCTTAAGAGATTCTGGGTTCCAAAAAATTGGCGTTTTGTCATTTTTTACTGAACTTCGTAAGTAATTGCTTAAGGGTGATTGAATCCTTGCTGCCTTGGGTATTGACTTACGGTAATAATTTACCAAGCCCAAAAATCTTCGGAGTTCAATAACTGTCGAAGGTTTTGGATACTTAATGATTTTATCTACTCTGTCAGATGAAGGAAAATATCCTGCTGCACTCAGCTTGTAACCGAGTTGATTGTGAGTGAATACTCCTGTAGCCTCTCAAAAACCATTTGAAGATGACGACGGTGCTCATTCATGTCAGCGAACATTACCAGGATGTCGTCTATATAAATAAAAACAAAATTAAAATCTTGGAAGATGTGATTGATAAACCTCTGGAAAGACTGAGCGGCGTTTTTGAGACCAAATGGCATGGGTAGGTACTCGAAGAGTCTCCATGGTGTGATAATTGCAGTCTTATTGATATCCTCTTCATGCATGGGTAATTGGTGGTAGGCTTTTTCTAGATCTATTGTAGAGAATACCGCTTTCTGATGCAGAGTATTAAACATATCTTGTATTAAGGGTGGAGGATACCTGTCGGACAGCGAGTTTGCGTTCAGCCTCCTATAATCTCCACACATTCTGAATGTGCCATTCTTCTTTGGAACCATGTGAATAGGGCTTGCCCATGGACTGTTGGAAGGCCTCAAAAAGCCCCTGTTCAGGAGATCCTGTATCTCGGACCAGGCTGCAACAGCCTTTTCTCCGAAGATCTTCCTGAATCTGGAAGCTAATGGTGGACCTGTTGTGGTTATCCTGTGGGAAAAATGAGATGATTTAATATCGGTGGTTACCTGCGGCTTTGTTATTGCAATGTATTGAGCCAGGAATTCCTTAAAAGGCTCTGCCGGGTTGACAGTGGAGATGTTGACTTGCTGTGCCTTGAGTACCTTTCCATCAGAGGTAAGGCCTGTGGTCGAATCAATCAATCTTCTGCCCTTCAAGTCTATTATTAGATTGTAGTTGCTTAGGAAATCGGCTCCTATTATGGCTGTGGCTACATCGGCAACAACAAACTGCCAGTTAATGCTTATGCGTAGAGATAGATCCAGCTCCAGAATTCTCTTGCCATATGTGGAAATTCTGCTAGAGTTTGCTGCAAACAAAACTAGTTCTTCCTTGGCATGACCATTGGCGAACTTATGGGCTGGTAAAATGGATAAAACTGATCCAGAATCTATAAGGAATTGAATTGCAGTCTTTCTGTCTGACATATGTAGGCGGAGCTCAGAGCAGACAGAATTTAATTCACCGTCATGGCAAGCTCCAATTAATGACGGTGGAGTCAGTTTTCCGACCGGTTTAAAGATTTAAGCAGGCAGGGCTCTTCATACTTTGTGGCTTTCTCAGATAATTAAACCAAAAAAATTTTACGATCGTACTAAAACAATCCTCTAATATAGCTTGCTTGATGCCAGATTCGCATCAGCGTAGCCCAAAGTATGCTGTGTAATATATATATATATATATATATATATATATATATATATATATATATATATATATATGAAATGAATAAAACAGCCTTATCTTTTCAAATTCAAATTGTGTTAACAAACGCAGTTCTTCCAGCTTACTCTCAGAAAGTTATCAAAATATAATTAATTTCTGTAAATCTGACTCCATACTAAGCCCCTGATATCCCCTTCCCACATGCACGCGTGTTGGTCGCATAGCCGTCTACACGTTTCTCGACGCAATCTTAGTCCATTCGTGTTGCTATGCTATCTTTTGAAAACAAATAATTATGTATTTTATACAATTTTACATTTACCTTTTTCGGTCTTTTTTTAAATTATTTTTGTTTTCCTACAGTAGTGTTATGTGATTATGGTGTTGTAAAATGTTTTAGTAAAGTGTGTTTTTTCCTGATCTGGTGTGTATAAGTTGTTGTTTTTTCAATTAATTTTTCCATTGTATAAATTCATTTTTTTAAAACTTTTTCTTTATATTGTAAATTTCTTTTAGCTGAATGATGAGACACATCTAGTCTCGAAACGTATAAAAAATAAAATAAATTGTTTACATTTGACGCATTGGCAGTTTTATTCATTTCAATATGTTTCAACGTCGAACAAAAAATCGTCAATATATATATATATATATATATATATATATATATATATATATATAATATAATATATATATATATATATATATATATATATATATATATATATTCATTTCAATTTATTTGTATGCACTGAAGATGGGTCAAATCAAGACCCGAAACGTATGTTTTCTGAATAAAAACATTTTCTTTCAATAAAACTGTTTTTAATTACTGGATGGATGCCCAAGAACAATTTTATCATATTATTTCATCATCTGAAGAAAAACCTCTCGCTTTATATATATATATATATATATATATATATATATATATATATATATATATATATATATATATATATATATGATATTCAGATTTCAGGGCAATACATCAATTAAAAAATTTGTATGACTTTAAAACAATTTTATTTTTTCCATACGTTTCGACACATTGTTTTGTGTCATCTTCAGTGGACTATGTAATTGAATTAATCCTAATTATTGCATATTATAAATGTTCACAATGCACAATCCTAATTATATCATATTATAAATGTTCACAATGCAACAAAAAACAATCCTTGTCATTTTAAATTGAACAATATATAAATTTTTGAATGAGATTTTTTTTTTATATATTGTTCAATTTAAAATGACAAGGATTGTTTTTTGTTGCATTGTGAACATTTATAATATGATATAATTAGGATTGTGCATTGTGAACATTTATAATATGCAATAATTAGGATTAATTCAATTACATAGTCCACTGAAGATGACACAAAACAATGTGTCGAAACGTATGGAAAAAATAAAATTGTTTTAAAGTCATACAAATTTTTTAATTGATGTATTGCCCTGAAATCTGAATATCACATATTTCAACATCAAAATTATATAAAAAATTTAATATATATATATATATATATATATATATATATATATATTGTTATGTAATAACATGAATTATACGTGCTCTATGCCATACATTCAAAGTCCAAGAGCATTGCAAGGGCAGATAAGTTTTCCAGAACGCGCCACTTCCGGGATATTCTCACGTACTCTTTGCAATAAATAGAGTAAGATTTCGTATTGTAATTTAGAGTATGTCTTAACACAAATTTATGTCAGTTTGTTATTTGAAAGTTTATTAAAGATTAAATAAAGTGACAGTCAAATTAAATTCAGTGTTTGTATTCGACTTTGCGTAGAGAGTCTTTCAACCTATATCAGTATAAAGTGCTCACGGTTCCGAAGAGATTTCTACCAGTGTTGTTGTTTTATATTATAACTATAAGCTCTGCCCACGACACCAGGAAAAGGTTGGACGGATTTAGCACCCCATTGGAGAGTAGATCAACCAACATTTGGAACCCAATCCAATTCAATCAACACCCCATATCATTTCATGGTGTCAAGCGGTGGTTTTACCTCGTGGTGAAGTGCAGTGTTGAGTGTGCAGTGAGTGTCGAGTGAGAAGCTGAGTAACAGAAATTTCGCATCCGGCGCTGCAGCAACAGCTGAAAACCAGCAGGATCAGGAGCACGAGGTACCAGAGGCATTAAAGGTGGCGGCATACCAAATAACACCGTGAGAAAGGCGACTCTACGCAGAGAGACAAGGACATACTCTCTCCAAGTAAGTGAACCATTTTCTATTTCTCTGGATTTTATTTTGGACAACCTACAACCCCAGAAAGATGACGACCAGTTCACCGAGAAGAACCTCCATTTTCGCAGATAGAATAGATAATTTTACTTTAACTGATAATGACCTTAGTATTAATAAAGATGCCATAAATCTAGCTTTCCAACAAATACCCAAATTTGATGGTAAACGAACTGAATTAAATAGGTTTATTTATACTGTTGAAAACTGTAGGCAGGGTTTGAATGCAGCATCTTGTGTGGAACTCCACAAAATGACGCTCAATAAATTAGAAGGGGCGGCTTTCCAATATATTAGGAGATCGGATGTTACTAGTTGGTCAGAACTTAAAAATCTTCTCATAGATAGGTTTGGCGAAAGGAGATCCATGGCCGAACTACAGGTAGAGCTGACAAATCTGAGACAATATCCTGGGGAAAATGTAAGGACTTTTTCAAATAAAATAGAAAGGTTACTTGGGCTCATGAACGACCAAAGTATTTTGCTAGACAACACAAAAGCTACAATACTCGAGACTGCTCATAACGAGTTGGCTCTGACGGTATTTATAGACGGCCTTAGGCCAGATATTAGGATGCCGGTTAGGGCCGCGAGACACAATGATTTGCAAGAAGCAATCTCAATGGCACTTCAGGAGGAGCGGAATCTGGAGCGGTCAAAACATCAAGAAAAGAAGGCTAACGTGGGCTTACCTGGTTCGGACGGTTTTTAAAAGACATTCCAATCAATTCTGCAAGAGATGTCGGATCCCGGGACACCACATTTCCAACTGCAGGACGAGGACCATGTTTGACGTGAATAGACCGGCCAGGGATTCTCAGATAAATAGACGAAGCGAGCACCACCAACCTGAGACAGCACCACGACCTCCCACTCCCGGAACATCTTCAGCAAATCGTGTGTCGAACGGACCGACACCAAAAAATGAATAGACGCCAGGAGTATATGTGACCAAGATTACACCTGCGCGGATAGGGTTTATACAGTCTCCCGTAGAAATTTTGTAGATAGCAACTTGGTCAAAATTAGAGTAAATGATAGGGAATGCATGCTCATTGTGGATTCAGCGAGTGATGTATCAATAATTAAACATAATATTTGCTTACCCCAATGTATCCGAGCGCAGGATGTGTCACGATTAAAAGGAATTGCAGGCGAATACGTGTATACACAAGGCGCAACATTTTTAAATTTCAAATTTGGTGATGTTGACTTTGAACACAAATTCACTGTAATACCTGATAACGTCGACATTTACGCAGATGGCATAATTGGGTTAGATTTTCTTTTAAAACATAAAGCCCAACTAAATATTTTCTCTAACACGTTCACGTTAACGGCTGATAATAAACTAATTACTGTTTCACTGGGCAACATAACAAACACCTGCACTACGCATGATTTCGCTGACTCCACAGAAACCGCGCGCTGTGCCGGCGATAGCGTAACGCTGTCAACGACACCGCGTGTGGATGAGCGCATTGTAAATAAACAGAAATCTAAGCGCAAGAGTTTAAAGAAATCAAGTTCGAAAATAAATTCTAAAAATCTTAATGAGGGGAATAAGTCATCAGAGCCAGCTAATACAGAGGGCACAGGTAGCAGTACTGAAAACGTAGGTGACTTAGTTCGCGACAAGGAGTATCCTAGCATGAGTAGGAACGCTCCTGTGACTCTTAATGATACAATTTATAATTCGGCTTTAAGTGCCGTTCCCGAGGCGAAATGCTCGGAGAATTTCAAAATGGCTAATGCAGACAATTCAGACAAAAATGTCTGTAGATAGTCCACTTAATTCAGTTTGCCTTAAGCTAAATAATAATATTAATAAAGGGGCTTCTGTTGAAACTGCAAAGGACCATAATAGGGTATTGACACCCGATGATAGTCGTCATAGAGATAGCAAATCCTTGACTGACCATGCAGCTGGAAATAATAGTAATGATTTAATTGATGACTCAGTAAAGACACATGTAATTCCTCCTAGGACAGAAACGACAGTTTCCTTCACTACCGACAAGGTAGACGATCTACTTTGCATAGCTGATGAGATCTTGGAAGGAGTTTATGTTG
Source organism: Ctenocephalides felis (assembly GCF_003426905.1). Taxonomy (NCBI): domain Eukaryota; kingdom Metazoa; phylum Arthropoda; class Insecta; order Siphonaptera; family Pulicidae; genus Ctenocephalides; species Ctenocephalides felis. The sequence goes on from NW_020537646.1 coordinate 48,751,437, forward strand.
CTAACTGCATTTTAAAACCCTTTAATAATAAATTTTTTATAAAGATTTTAAATACTAATGATTTTGAAGTAAAAATAAATAGTAACTTTAATTTTTCGAATTTGCACGCGCTTAAAGATTTTCATATTTTTAAAATAGATAAACACAAAGTAGATTGTGATTATGATTGGATTAAGAAAGTTAAAGATAATATTCGTACCGATCACATGAATTCTCAAGAAAAGGAGTCTATATTAAGCATTTGTAAGGAGTTTTATGATTTGTTTTATTTAAAAGATAATAAACTAACTTTTATCACTGCAATTAAACATTCCATTATCACAACTTCCGAGAAACCCATTTATTTAAAGCAGTATAGACTCTCCCATGCTCAGAAAGCTGAGATCCAAATGCAAGTAGATGATATGCTGCAAAATGACATCATCGAACAATCCGACAGTCCATGGAACTTCCCATTATTAGTTGTTCCTAAGAAGGAGGATGAAAATGGTAACAGGAGATGGCGCGTCCGTGGCGACTTCAGAAAATTGAACGAAAACACAGTTAGCGACACTTATCCGTTACCAAATATAACCGAGATCATAGATCAACTGGGCCATTTGGGCTCAAAAATGCTCCAAGTACTCTCTAACGCTTAACAAATTTAGTTTTGGCTGGTGTGGAAGGATTTAAGGGTCTTGTGTACATGGACGATATAATCGTATACGGTAAGACGCTCCATGAACACAATTCCCGGTTGCGTGCTGTTCTTCAGCAGCTACGTAACCACAACCTGAAGCTTCAGCCTATAAAATGCGAATTTTTAAGGCGATAGTTGACATATTTGGGGCATATTATATCTGAGAAGGGCGTTACACCCGATCCTAAAAAGGTACAGGCAGTACAGGATTTCCCAGCACCAAAGAACCCAAGAGAAATAAAAATGTTCCCGGGTCTTGTCGGATACTACAGAAAATTCATAAAAGATTTCGCTAAAATTGCAAATTCTTTAAATATATTGTTGAGGAAAGATGAACCGTGGAATTGGGGACCCAAACAGGGGGTATCGTTTAACGAACTTAAGAAATCCATTTCCAAGGCTCCAGTACTACAATATCCGGACTTCGAGAAAACTTTTATTCTAACGACAGATGCGAGTGGAGAGGCGATCGGAGCAGTGTTAGCACAGGAAGGATCTTCAGAAAAGTTACCAGTGGCTTATGCATCCAGACAGCACAACAAACATAAAAGAAACTACGCCATCATAGATAAGGAACGCGTTCAACAGTTTCGACCATATTTGTATGGGCACAAATTTCTAATCTACACCGATCATCAGCCGCTGACTCATCTTTACAACTGCAAGGAGCCTACGGCTAGACACATCCGATGGAAGTTGGCCATGGATGAATATGACTTTGACGTGAAATATAAACCAGGAAAGGCCAACGTCGTAGCGGACTGTTTCTCCAGATACGGCATTAATAGCAATCATACTGAAAACATAGAAAAGAAGTTAGTATTTATGCTCAGGAGCGGATATGAAAAGTTCATACAATTAAAGAACAATAGTCAGATTATCAACCACAACGTCATTGAGACCAGAGATAATATCAATACCGGACCTAAGACGATACCCAGAGTTATATTTACCCCCAAGAGAAGAGCAGATTTCACGAGGAACACGGATTGCCACTCAGCAATACAAACTACTGAAAATGGATGTAGATATATTTATTTAATAACGCATAGAGTAAACGAAAAAATTAAACTAAAAGACATATTCCAATGCATACAGTCTCTTAAAAACCTCGTTGAGTCCAATAACATGGAGGAGCTACATGTCGCTAATCCTGTAAAATTGGCAGAATATCAGGATATCAAGGCTGAAGAAATTTCAATTATTTTCAGATTTATATTCAAGGACACAAATATTAAAATAAAATTTTATTATGATTTTATAAAGACAAATCTGAGCGATAAAAAAATTAATGATATTTTAGAGAAATTTCACAGGAATCCAGCAGCAGGAGGTCATCTAGGCATAGGTAAAACATACAGCAAGATTCGAAAATTTCACCTATGGCCAAATATGAAAAATGACATAGAGAAGTTCATTAATAAATGTGAAAAATGTCAAAGGAATAAGGCATCAAAATATACAAAGGAACCTATGTTAATAACGACAACTATTGCCTACCCATTCGAAAAAATAAGCTTAGACATTTGTGGTCCATACCCAGCTTCTAATGATAATAACAAGTATTTGCTGACCTTTATCGACGACTTGACGAAGTTTGCGGGTGCCATACCAATACCAAACTAAGAAGCTAAAACAATAGCCAGAGCATTCGTCAACGAAATTATTCTTAGGTTTGGTATTCCTGAAGCAGTTTTGACCGACCAGGGAACAAATTTCATGAGCACCAAATTTAAAGAGACTTGCAAACTGTTAAAGATCGAAAAAATCAATATTTCTATGTATCATCCTGAGTCGAACGCGGCCTTAGAAAAGTGTCACCATATGTTTTTAAATTATATTAGGTCGTACATTGGGAAAGATGAGAAAACTTGGGATACGTGGATTAGTTATGCCGTTTTTGTCCATAACACTACACCTGATTGTTCCACAAAATTCTCGCCGTTTAAACTTGTATTTGGGCGGAAAGCTGATCTACCAGCCTTTGTTAATAGAGAACCTAAAATACAACATACCTATGATAATTTTGTTAATGAACTTAAAACCAGATTACAGCAGATAAACGCTATTGCTAGAGAAAAATCAAAACTTCGTTATGATTCTTATATTAAAGAGTCCAACTTTAACGTAGGAGATCTAGTTTTAATGAAAGATAACACACCATACAAAGGCAGGTGTAAGAAGTTGATGCCCATATACAAGGGTCCATACGAGGTTTTGGAGCAAGAAGATGTAAATTCTAAGTTAAATGTTAATGGCAAAATCATAAGTATTCATAACAATAATTTGAAAAAAATCACGCCAAATATAGATGCAAAATAATCTCATTTCATTTTATTTAGGTGTAAATTGCAATATGTTGAACGTAATTATTATTTTTATTTTTATTTTACTTTTTTATTCTGCTATAAATACATTAAAATAAGTCTGATCTATTATAATAATAATGAGTAAATTCAAATCAATTTTTCTTTCTAGTTTTATCTTTTGCACTTTGCTTGTGATTAAACATACTAATAAAATACAAGTTACTAATAAATTACAACTTAGTTATTTCTGTTTTGTAATCTGATCAAGAAACACCATATATAATCTTGTTTGAAATTTCAGCTTTATCGCGGCAACGTTTTAGTAATATGATATACAACTATGCGATAATAAATTGAACTTGATTATTCATGAAATGTTAATAGAAAGATAATTTCCATAGGTTTTTATTTTTATAAACACTCATAATATTGATTTGTTATATTACTTGAAAATTTATATACTTTATTAATATTCAGATAATATTTCAAAATACGTTCAATACTGCAATTGACACTAAAGTATTTAAGTATACTTAATAAGATCGCATCGCATATCTACGATTTCCCATAAAATAATTAAATTTTCTCATCCCAAAGCCCATGATTTCTATAACAAGCCTGATCCTTATCTTTCCTGACAGGATGATTGTACACCTCTTTATAACATTGTCGGCTTTGATGGCTCCGGTCATTGTGGGATCTCCAAACTACAATATTACATTAATGGAAAGCCCTGGTATCTATTTCGAGAAAATAGGCGATGTGGAAGTATGTAGCGATTATTTCGATATCGTTATTTCGCACGACTTATTAGAATACAAACTCAATCTATAAAGGATTATCACTACTTCTAATATTTTCCAAGATAAATGTAATATGTCAGAATATAAGCAAGTATGCAGGCCATTTTTAGAATCATCTAACAATGTTTTAAAAACTGTTATTAGCCAGAACAATATTATTCTAGATTTAATACAGGAGACAGATTCAGTTAGAACCAAAAGAGCTCTTATAAACATAATAGGATCCATTTCAAAACAGTTGTTTGGTACACTGACTGAGTCTGACGCCGAGTATTTTGACGAACAAATATCACTATTGAAAAGTAATCAGAATCATTTATTGAATTTAAATAAACAACAGATCGCAATCTATCAGTCGGAATTTAAAATTTTAACAAATTTAACAAGTCAGATAAATATATTATCTGACGAAATTGAAACAAACTTTGACAATATGGCCTTGTTAATAAATAAATCACAAAACGACCTGCATCTCGCTAATATTCTGATACTGATAGAAAAAATGTTTTTATTGTTTAATTATCACCTTGAAAAGTTTATTTTATATCAAAAAAACTGACGGAAGTAGTGATAATGGCCTTACATGGGAAACTACACCCCTATATCATGTCGTCAAAACAATTAAGAAATTTAATAACTAATGTCGTACCAAATTTAGATAAGAAATTGAGATTTCCCTATGATATAGTACAACGAGACATATTATCAATTTATAATATTGCTAAGGTTAACATTTATATTTTTAATAAAAAATTAAATTTTAAAATCAATGTTCCGTTAATTTCAGAAAATGATTTTGAGCTTTATAAAATAACTACTATTCCAAAACACATTGGTTCCAATAATTTTCTTTTTATTTCGCATAAATTTCCATATATAATAGTAGATAGAGATATGGTTCATTATGTTTTATTTAATGATGATGATATTAATAAATTCATAACTGTAAGTAATAATAATTCATATGGGAGATAAGTAAACCCATTTCCTATCTCAAACAGGGAGAAGATTGCGAGCGTGTGATGTTTTCGTCCAAAGAGCAAATTCCGGATACTTGCGAGACTAAAGTTTTAAAATTAAACCAGACAATTTTTTTTTATCTTTATACCGAAGGCGCTTGGGGTTTTGTGTGTCCCGCGCAGGAGGAATTGAGGATTTCTTGTAGAAATACGAGAGATATCTTGAAGATCTCCGGCACGGGATTGATAAACATCGCTGACGGCTGTAAAATTATTAGTAACGATATTCTAATTAAAAGTAGAACAAGAATACAGAATAGTTTTTCAACATCTTTTATGAGCGCGATAAATGTAAACGGAATTGACTCGGAAAATGAAAACATCACACTCAACGCAATTCCAAGACATCTTAAATTCTTTAAAAGTATTATAGACGACAACATATTAAAACAATATTCGAAAAGCATAAATGAAATGCAGTCCGAAATGGGACAGGTAATTACGCAAACGCCGACACAATCTGTGAACGCATATCTGATTGGCGGAATTGTAGCATTTCTTATCGCTTGCATAATGTTTTTCGCGCTTATGTCCTACATACGTCCACAAAGCCAAAACATGGATTCCCACGAGTTGCGAAATTTGAGCGTTTGATCGGAGTTTTCAACAGTGCATTTTCCATAAATATTTATATTAGAGCAATAGAATAATTGTAACTAATTGCTGTTATAACATTTTGCGGTATAATCAAAACTCATTTTTGAAATTAAATATCTGAATAATTATGCTATTGTATATCACACTTACAAAATAATGTTATTGAACTTTGAAAATCACATGTGCAGCAGTTTGTTATAGCAAAATTAGATGTATAACACACACACTACAAATGTTACAAAATCTTATTATTTGTTTTTATTTTTTTCATTTTTTTTTGTACAATAGTTTCCAATATTATTATCAATATCAAATTTTATAAATGGCATTATACAAGTGATTCTACTTGATAAAATTAGCTTAAGTAAAACCTTATTATTGTATTTTATTAGAATTATAATTATTAGCATAAGAAATGTCTTACTATTGTCTTAATTTCCTTTCCTTCCCCTCAAAGCAATTATTTATCAGAAATAGCAATATTAGATTAATAAATTAAGTTTAATTAAAGCCATTGCTATTATAGAATTTTAAATAGTTTCAAATTATATCAGTAAGAAGACAATGGCAAACTATTTTATCAATATTATTTTGTTAAGTTTGATATATTAATAGAAAAATCAAAAATATGTCATTATTAATATATTTTGCTACTGTATTATGATATTTTTTTTATTATTTATCGAGGACGATAAATTTTTTTTAAGAGGGGAAGAACATCAAAAATTTTGTATGTTTTAATTTTTTTTAAATTTTTTTTTTATTATTCTTGGAGGACCAAGAATATCCTTTAAGGGTGTCGTGTTATGTAATAACATGAATTATACGTGCTCTATGCCATACATTCAAAGTCCAAGAGCATTGCAAGGGCAGAGAAGTTATCCAGAACGCGCCACTTCCGGGATATTCTCACGTACTCTTTGCAATAAATAGAGTAAGATTTCGTATTGTAATTTAGAGTATGCCTTAACACGAATTTATGTCAGTTTGTTATTTGAAAGTTTATTAAAGATTAAATAAAGTGACAGTCAAATTAAATTCAGTGTTTGTATTAGACTTTGCGTAGAGACTCTTTCAGCCTAACCAGTATAAAGTGCTCACGGTTCCGAGATTTCTACCAGTGTTGTTGTTTTATATTATAACTATAAGCTCTGTCCACGACACCAGGAAAAGGTTGGACGGATTTAGCACCCCATTGGCGAGTGGATCAACCAACATTTGTAACCCAACCCAATTCAATCAACACCCCATATCATTTCAATATATATATACTAGCTGACCCGGCAAACGTTGTTTTGCTAAGTAAGTTATTTTATAAACAATTTCTAGAGTATCTAAAAAATTAATACTTTTTGTGTAAGGATGTGTTGTTTGAATTGCTATATACAATGAGGTATTATAGAAACAATAAACCCCATTAGTTTGTATATATTTTATTATTACAACCAAACTGAAAGTTTTATACACTTTCTATAGAAAACATGGCATAATTCAATCCAAGTCTTTGTTGGTCTTTCGACTTATATAGTCATTACAAATTCCATTTAATCGATTATTGAATGCATTTCAAATTTTTTGAAATTTTTTTTGGATTCTGGATTTTGTGTATAATTGTAAATAATACTATTGAGCTTATACAAATTTTTCAAATTTCTGCGAGGAGAGATACAAAATGATTTATGTATCTCTTCTTTGACCTGCTTTTTGAAAAGTTTCTAGTAATATTCGATGAATAAAAGTAAATTTAATAAAAAGTATATATGTAGAACTGGGCAAGGCACAAAGGTCCAATTTGACTTTAAGCAAATATAAATTTTATTATGAAAATCAAACCAATTACATCACAACAAATGACACATTTCAAATGAACAATTATCTGACTACGTTCAGTAAAACTACCAGCTACTTCATCATTGTAAAAACGTGCTTTTTTGCTGTCTTCAAAAAAATTTTTATCTAGACCTTTTTACCCTATAACGGGGTAACTTGGAACGGCCAGATGGCAAGCAGGTCTAATGTCATATTTTAATTTCAAAAGTATTTTACAAAATAATTACATTTTCAACTAATTGCTAGAAAACTACCAATGGAAGAAAATACTTTTACTATGGATTTTCAAAGATTACCATTTATCTCCCAATACCAAAGTCATAAGAATCAAGGTTATAGCTGATTATACATATTTTTCCCTTTACATTCAAATACTGTTGTTAAACAATGCTTAGCTTTACTGGTTTTTGACACTTCGGTCGTGGATCTTCATATATTACTATCCATTCTTGAATAAATTCAGGAAATTATAACTGGAAATAAGCTATTCGACAAAATGTTCCTTTGATCGATTCCAAATTTAGGTTCTAAATCTGAATAATCTAGAAAAGGTTTTATAAATACCAATGAGTACATAATTATACAAATGAGTTCTTTCAGAGCATTGTGTTTGAGAAAAATATGATTTGTCAACCATACTGAGTTATACATAGTTCGCTTCACTGTTTATACAAATGGGCAATGGCACTATCATTATATTATAATTGTTAATTATTTATTTAAAATAAATAATTTTATTATTAATTCCTTACAAATATTGAATTGTCATCCATACGTGATTACATAGCTGTCATTTGCTTATTGTTATTCCAAGTCGAACGGGATAAAAGGTATCCTATGTCCTTCTCCTGGCTCTGAACCAACTTTTACCAACTTTACCAAAGCCAATTTTCAGTTAAATCGGTTCAGCCTTCTTGAGTTATAAGTTCTGACGATATATCTCCAGAATGCACAAACCGAATTCGACAATTTTGCATTTGCTGGAAAGGTCTGGGGCTCCGTGAGGTTTATAGCTGGGTTATAATATATGAGAACCAAAAACGAATATTCTATCACGATAGTTAACATAAGGTAGTCGATTACTTCAATTAGACCTTTTTATTGTCGAATCAAAGCACCAACTTTTACCAACTTTACCAAAGCCAATTTTCAGTTAAATCGGTTCAGCCTTCTTGAGTTATAAGTTCTGATGATATAACTCCAGAATGCACAAACCGAATTCGACAATCTTGCATTCGCTGGAAAGGTCTGGGGCTCCGTGAGGTTTATAGCTGGGTTATAATATATGAGAAACAAAAACTAATATTCTATCACTATAGTTAACTTAAGGTAGTCGATTACTTCAATTAGACCTTTTTATTGTCGAATCAAAGCACATTTGCTGATAATATATATATATATATATGCCAATCAGTTGTAAACACCTGAAACATTTTATAAGATATGTATAAAGAAATTACAAATTAACAACAATTAATGTATAACTATTTACATTTTTATTACAAATTTTGAGGTTATGTCAAGAAACTATATTTCAGAATATTTTTTTTTATTAATTTGTTGATGATTATACTTATTGCTGATATATAATATAAACACCTCAAATACTCTATTTAAATACGTATAAACAAATATACATAAATACCTAATTATATAAATAATTACATTTCCATTTTCAAGAAATAAATTTCCCCATCGTCCATCTAGCATCGCTTGCTATTATTAAGAATTAATTTATTTGCCACTTTGTATTAATTTTCCGTGGCGATTAAAATATTTATATTATTCACGTAATAATTTTCAAATAATGGTCATTAAGAAATGCATATTAATATATTTGTATCAAAACAGAAACACCGAATGACAGTTGACAATCGAATGTAAATGTCATGGATGAAATCATTAATAGTATCATAGATTGAATAAACTACATGGATAGTTTATAAATAATTAATTTTGAATTAGAATGAAATAAAGGGATAAAAAGTATCCTAAGTTCTTTTCCTGGCTCTAAACTACCACCCTGCCAATTTTCATCTAAATCGGTTCAGCCGTTCGTGAGTTGTAAGATTTACCACATAAAGCGATCCTCTTTTATATATATATACTAGCCGGCCCGACAGACTTCGTCCTTTTCTTTTTCTATTCTTTGCAAAAAATTATCCTCAACAGAATCGTCACCCTGGTAATAATTCGGTGTGAATTAAAAATAATTAAATAAAACACTATAAGCATTTAAAAGTAAGTAATTTTAATTATGTAAATCATAATTCAAAAATCAGTTCAATTTTCATTGTAGTGCTTTGTGATAAACAATGTTTTTTGTTTGATTACCTGGCGCATAGACAAACAAATCTGACGGTTTTCCAATACGGGAATAAACAACATACAATTTTCCATGTGAGAAACATGGGTTTTCTAATTAATACCACAAACACTTAATGATACCATAAACGCACTGGAAACGCATTGGGATGCATGATGCGAGAACATCTTCTGCTTTATACTATCCTTTGAATATAGTTTGTCGATATTTCGCAACATTATAATTGCCGATCCAACATTTAATTGAAGATTGTGAGGTGACCATCCTAGCAAATCCAGCGAGTTTAAAAACTCCGGTGGATCGTCTTGGTTAGTTGCCGAATCAACTGATTCGCCTCTAATTTGTTCTTGAATTTTGAAATTTAATTTAATGTTTTTGGCTACCAATATAACTTGATTAATAGAAAGATATTTCTATGTTTATATAAATATATTCAAAATTAGATTATCAAAAACTACACAAAATGTCATGACATAGATCTTTGTTTTTCTTACAAATTGCATTGCCTACTCGATTAAAGAAGAAAAGGGCTGTTTTTAGGGTTTTCCCGGCAATTATTCGTTTTTTTCTCGCCGCAACAACCATCTTCGGACTTCAACGAACATTTTAGAAAAAGAATTGGCCAAATTGGTCCAGGCGTTGTTGAGTTATGCGCTTACCCCAACACATTTTGCGATCCATTTTTATATATAAGATATATATATATATATATATATATATATATATATATATTAAATTTTTTTATATAATTTTGATGTTGAAATATGTGAGATCAGTTTTTTATTAAATTATTGCTATCCTCCACATCTTATAAAATCAGTAATTAACAACAGGCTTTCCGTCCTTAACACAAAACATAATCATCCTTCCCTCGAGTCCCAGAAAAAAGAAGAAAATAAGTTTATTGGCACTATTTGTCTCCCTTACATTAAAAATCTCTTTCCTATTTGGAAAAAAACTATTTGAATTCGCGTATTTGCGTTTAGTTTGCAATATTGATCAGACTCTTAACTTTTTACTTTCGAATTTAAAATCACCGACAAGTTTAGATCGTATTTCTAACATCGTGTATAAAATTGACTGTACAAATTGTGAGGCCGCTTATATTGGCGAAACTAGACAACATCTAATAAAACGTCTTAGACAACACTATAACAACTCCAAAAATAAAAATCAAAATCAAACAATGATAACTGACCACATACAAAGTTTCAATCATATTTTCAATTTTGAAGTTGCCACAATTTTATATCACGAGTCGAATACATCGCAGAGACGCTTTTCAGAATCATGTTTAATACACCTTTATAAAAATAGCTTAAACAAAAGATTGGATACTTCCTCACTGTGCGAGAATTACCAAGTAGTTTTAAACAATGTCTCGAAATTTATACCTTTAAAATAATTACCTATCCTGATCGACGTTTTAATTATATTAATTTTAATCCTAATTTCTCTTTTTCTTTTTCTTTTAATTTTTATCTCAATTCTACCAACTATGTCCACCCTCACAATTGTCATGTTTTTAGATTTCACTATATGTACCCTCCTCGCGTTGTCAAACCTTAACAGCTTTCAACACGTGGTGCGCACATTGAAGTACATTCAGTCTGCACCCGTGCATCGGAACACAGAATAGCGGGATGTACTTTACAATTTCATAAAAAACTCATTCGAAAATTTATATATTGTTCAATTTAAAATGACAAGGATTGGTTTTTTGGTGCATTGTGAACATTTATAATTATGCAATAATTAGGATTAATTCAATTACATGTAAGTTCATACCATATCACTTCTTATATATTAGTTTTATTTAATAATTTCTATCTGTTTTTTCAAACTAGAGTCTACTGAAGATGACACAAAACAATGTGTTGAAACGTATGGAAAAAATAAAAATGTTTTAAAGTCATACAAATTTTTTAATTGATGTATTGCCCCGAAAACTGAATCTCATATATATATATATATATATATATATATATATATATATATATATATATATATATATATATATGATAGATATATATGAGTAAGTTCTTCAAGGGCATACATCAAATAAAAGGCAAAGATTTAGAAGTTAATCTTTAATTTTTCCAAACGTTTCGACATTTATCAAATATACATGTTTGTTTGTGTGTATATTTATGTATATATATTACGCTTTTGTATGTTTGTATATATTTCTTTTTACTTTTCATTTGTCTTGTTTATCTATCTGTTAAGTATAATTGTTATTGTTATAATTATATTACTTATATCTATAGTTCTTTTTCCAATTTCTGTCATTTTTTCCTAGTTTATATTAATTTTTCAATATTCATTCTGTAGATCCACTGATGATGACATAAAATACTATGTCGAAACGTTTGGAAAAATTAAAGATTAACTTCTAAATCTTTGCCTTTTATTTGATGTATGCCCTTGAAGAACTTACTGATATTTCTCAACATCAAAACTAACTACTTTAACATATATATATATATATATATATATATATATATATATATATAATATATATATATAAATATCTTTTGTATAAAAATGGAGCTCTCTTTCAAATGTCCGAATAAAACTCGAAAACGGCTGAATCGATTTGGCCAGTTTTAGTCTTGAAAAATTCGTGCCAATCCAGAGAAAGTCCAAAAGGTGAGAAATTATTTCAAATCTGCGTAGAAACTTTACATTTTTAATTTGAAAATTTTTGTAGAAGCGTAATTTAAATAAAACAATGGACGGTGGCAATTTCGTGAAATGTCAAACGCTTTTGACAGATGATGTTCAATTACGTTCAATAGGATATTTTACGTGAATATTATTTAATTATGATTAAATTGTAGTAATTAGTTTTGTTAGTAGTTATATTTATACACAAAAACGTTAGTACACGGGTCGCAAGTGTCAAAATATCAACTTTTTTGAAATGTTAATATGAAAATGCACTTTTTGGCATATTTTTCTTAAACACGGTGCTCTGAAAGATTTCATTTGTATAATTATATACTCATTGGTATTTATAAAACATTTTCTAGGTTATATTATTTTTTATTTATGTTATTTAAATTCAAAACCTAAATTTGGTATCGATCAAATGGACATTTTATCGAATAACATTTTTCCAGTTATAGTTTCGCAGAATTTATCGAAGAATAGATAGTAATATATGAAGGTCCGGGGTTAAAAAGGTCCACCAGCGATGTGTGAAAAACCAGTAAAGAGAAGCATTGTTTAACAAGAAACTGAAAACTAGAGGGAAAAAGATGTATAACCAGCTATAATCTTGATTCTTACGACTTTGCTATCTGAAGATAAACTGTAATCTTTGAAAATCCATAATAAAAGTATATTCTTCCGTTGGTAGTTTTTTAGCATTAGTTAAAAGTGTAATTATTTTGTAAAATACTTTTAAAATTAAAATTAGACATTAAACCTGTTTGCCACCTGTCCGTTCCAAGTTACCCTGTCTATGGGATAAAAAGGTCTACATAACAATTTTTTGAAAGACAGCAAAAAAAAAACACATTATTACAATGATGAAGTAGCTGGCAGTTTTACTGAACGTAGTCAGATAATTGTTTGTTTGAAATGTGTTATTTGTTGTGATATAATTGGTTTGCTTTTTATAATATCGCAGAAATTTGAAAAATTTTTATAAGCTCAGTAGTATTATTTACAATTATACACAAAATCCAGAATCAAAAAAGAATCTGAAAAACTTGAAACGTGATCAATAAGTCGAAAGATCAAAAAAGACTTGGATTGGATTATACCATGTTTTCTGTAAAAAGTGTATAAAACTTCCAGTTTGATTGTATTGATAAAATATAGACAAACTAATAGAGTTTATAGCAATCAAACAATACATCCTTATACACTTAAAATATTAATATTTTTGATTCTCTAGAAATTGTTCAGAATATATATATTCTACCTTATATACCTTATATACCTTATATACCTTACTTAGCAAAACAACGTTTGCCGGGTCAGCTAGTATATATATATATAAATGGAGCTCTCTTTCAAATGTCTAACTAAAACTCGAAAACGGCTGAATCGATTTGATCAGTCTTAGTCTTAAAAAATTCGTGCCAATCCAGAGAAAGTCCAAAAGATGAGAAATTATTTCAAATCCGCGTAAAAACTTTACATTTTTAATTTGAAAATTTTTGATTCAAAATGGCTTCCCACACAATATTATCCAAATGACAGATGAATTCTACTCATATGTCAAATGGTTTTGACAAGTTAAAACCGATTATGTGTTATTCTTTTAATTTTAAAATTTAATTATTTATATATTTTTAAATGTTAATAAGAATGCTTATTTTGATTTTATATGAGGTTTTTATTTAATTCTCAAGTGTTTGCTCACTGCCTATTTGTATTCTTTTATCAACAGCTTAAAATAATAATATTATTATTGATTAAGGCTTGCTTATGAAAAAATAAATAAATAAATTTGTTTCAAACGCTGTGCTGTGCAAGTACTTATTGGTTTAATGTGAATAATGTGTTACCAAAACATTTTCTGAATTACATTATTATTGCATATAGGTTATTCAAATTGAGATCCTAAATTTGGAATTCATCGAAGGGGACACTATAGACATTTCTGTCTAATCACTTATTGCAAGTTATAATAGACAGCGATATGAATAAGAAAATTGGATTATAACACATATAGTAATTTTAGAAATCATATTCATAAAAATCTCAATTATGTGTACATACAAGTACAAGATCTTCGGAAACAAAGTTGTTTGAAAATTCCTTATAAAGCTCACATTATATTATTTGACATCCACATAAGTACAGTTTAAATAGATATGGAAGTAATCATTACAAATATTTACAGTACAATCTATTTACAATACAAATTTTTCATTACAATTGTGAATAATGTGTTACCAAAACATTTTATGAATTATATTATTATTGCATTTAGGTTATTCAAACTGAGATCCTAAATTTGGAATTCATCGAAGGGGACACAATAGACATTTCTGTCTAATCACTTATTGCAAGTTATAATAGACGATATGAATAAGAAAATTGGATTATAACACAGATAGTAATTTTAGAAATCATATTCATAAAAATCTCAATTATGTGTACATACAAGTGCAAGATCTTTCGAAACAAAGTTGTTTGAAAATTGCTTATAAAGCTCACATTATGTTATGTGATATCCACATAAGTACAGTTTAAATAGATATGGAAGTAATCATTTCGAATATATACAGTACAATATATGTACAATACAAATTTTTCATTACAATACTAGAATGAGTTTTGTAGTTATATGGTCCATGACATTTATATTTTTAGGGTTTGGCACAGAATATTGAAAAGCATCAGAAGTACGAACTTGCATTAGATTACATGATTTCATCATCCAAATAGGCCTTCTAATTCATAGAAAGAACTTTTTCCAGCATTCCAATTTGCAAAAAATTAAAATAGTTAGGCATATTCCACATGGTAATAATAAAATTTTTACAGATTTTTCCTTATGTTGTTCAGATACTAATGCTGTTATTGATCGGGTCTTTTTCAATTACTTCCCGAGCATACTACAAGTCATGGTGACAACAAAGATGCCACTAATTTGGATACACGGTTGCAAAAAAGGATTATCAAAATAAACACATTGAAATTTATCACAATATGTACTCATGTTGAAAATGTACATATGTTCAATCAAATTCATAAAGAAGAAATGTTTATTTTATATAGCGTTCCGGGGTAAAACGTTAAAATGGCTGTACGGATTGAGCTCAGTCTTAGTTGCATAATTTTATATTCATTAGTATTTATAAAATATTTTCTAGATTATATTATTATTTTATTTAGATTATTTAAATCAAAAACCTGAATTTGGAATCGATCAAAAGGGACATTTTGTCGAATAACAGACCACAACTTTAATAAGAAGATTCGGTTGATACAATAGCTTTGGAACACACACCTGCAAAAATGTCAATGCACAAAATTACAAGTTCTCTGGAATAAAATATTTTGAAAATTGATAATAATGCTCGCATTCGATTCAATGTATGAACAGTTCCGGTGCAAGACCAAGTATAGCAGAAAAATGATTCACTGATGTCCTACAATTTTGAAGGAATTCCTTCCAAACGATATGTCAAAATCCATGCATTTTAGACACAGTCAGGTATGGTTCATGTTTCATTAAATTACTCTACAAATTGAAATAGATGAAAAACTTCAGCAATCATTGGATAATGCAATGTAGAATATAATTCACTAATGGTTACTTTCCACTAATTTTGAAGAATAAACTGGAAAAATTTTCTATGAATTTATCGAAGAATAGATAGTAATATATGAAGAATCGGGGTTAATACAGTCCGTCACCAATATCCCAAAAACCAGTAAAGTTTAGCATCGTTCAACAACAATATTTGAAAGTAGAGGGAAAAAGATGTATTACCAGCTATAACCTTGATACTTATGACTATGCTATCGGGATATAAGCGGTAATCTTTGAAAATCCGTAACGAAAGTATTTCCTTTTGTTGTTAGTTTTTTGGGCTGTAAGCACTGGGATTTAGTTCACGAGACCTTATTTTAAATTGTAACTGTACGCTATTTAATTGTCTCATAAAATGTAATGTTGAATTTGAGTGGGATTCAACAGTCTTCTTTATATAACCACTTTAAAAACTTACATCAGTGTGGGGCAAAAATGACAAACTGAACATTGACCATGGCTAAAGACTTGGATTGAATTATACCATATTTTCATAGAAGGTGTATAAAACTTCCAGTTTAATTGTAATAACAAAAAATGGACAAACGAATATTGTTATTATGAATTACATAATTCATTCTTATACAAGTAGACTTTGGGGTTTATTGTGTTTATAATATCTCATTGTCATTCAAACAACACATCCTTACACTCCTAAAATAAAGTATTCTTTTTCTAAACTCTAGAAATTGTTTAGAAATACCATACTTAGCAAAACAACGTTTGCCGGGTCAGCTAGTATATAGCTAGTATGAAAAAATAACGGCTGATAAATATTCGGCTGAAAAATAACTCATAAATTCAATTTTTGTGAAAATCTTTTTTAGTGAAAAAGTGCTAACGTATATTCAAACATACAGGTAATTAGTTCAATTTTGTCATTAACCTTTTTTTTTAAATTTTTCATAACTTTCAAGAATTGTTTATCATTTTTAATATCCTGTTATATAATCCACTCATTTATTTTTATCATTTTCATTTTGATCATATTATCATATTTCTGTACATTATTATTTTTTCAACTAATTTATTAATTAAAAAATCCATTTTCTTTTCTTAAACATATTGTTTGCTTAAATTTCATCAAGATCATGTTTCTTGACAGATGTCCTGAAGATGGAACGTACCTAGTTCCGAAACATCGACAGTAAATAAATAAATAGTTTAATGAATTTCTCATTATTATATGTCTAAAAGAATAAAAGATTCGTATAGAGGTATATAGATGAAAATTCAAGGTCTTTTTCTTATTAATTATTGCTTTGGTAAAATTTATGATAGAAAAATTATCTCTAAATCATTTAATTATCTTATCTCTCTAATTATCATTTAATTATCTTTACAGTAGTGCAATTCTAATAAAATCAGAATTACAAAGTTATAATCCAATTAATGCGGTGGGTGGTGACGGAGTGCAAACTGTTTTCACTTCTGAACTTAAGATAAAGATTGGCCTATTTCCGGCACACGCTTTTTTCCTCTCCATTTACTGCAATAATTTTGTTGATCGTAAGTTGAATAGAGCATATGTGAACAGGATTTGACAAATTAATTCACTTTAAATATGAATATTACTTTGAATTATTAGTGAGAATAATGTAATTTAGATATTAAAATGACTAAAAGCCAGTTAAAATATGGTACAAAATTAAAAAAATTATAAGCAACATTATTGAAGCAATTATTTTGGGTAGAAAAATCCAAGGTGATATTGTACCTTGACCCCGAATGCTATATATTAATTCTTTCTGAATTTGTTATATCTTTTAAAAGACTTCAATTTTCAACATGTATATCTTATGCTGTGACCATAAATCACAAAGGCAGACGATCATTTTTTGTGTGATACATTTGAAAAATCAATGTTTTAGGCGTGAATAAACAAAAAATCATTTATTTATACATCCGCATCTACAAGTATGACTAAAAAATTGTATAACCCTTGGCATTAAAATAAATTGAGCTATTGGAAATAAATTTGCGGAGTATAATTTTTAATACACAATTTTATTGAACATATTTCAATATTTGTGAAAGGGATAATTAAAGTGTTAACAGTGGGAATTGAGAATCATCATTTTATTTGAAGCAGGTTTACATTTAACATCACTCATATATTGATATAAATAGTAATTCGAAAAACAATAATTATTATTTTCCACTGAATGGAAAATATTAGTATAAGATATTGAAAACTCCTAGGTAGATGTGGGTACAGGACAACGTCTGTCGGGTCATCTAGTATACATATATATATATATATACTAGCTGACCCGACAGACGTTGTTCTGTACCCACGTCTACAATGTTTCAATATTTTATACTAATATTTACTGCTTAGTTAAAAATAATAATTACTGTTTTTTGAATTACTATTTACACCAATATATGAGTGACGTTGAATGTAGAACTGTTTCAAATAAAATGATTGTTCTCAATTCCCACGGTTAACACTTTACTTATTCATTTAACAAAAAATGTTCAATAAAATTGTATATTAAAAATTATACACTGCGATTTATAGAACAAATTTATTTCCAATAGCTCAATTTATTTTATTGCATTTAAGGGTTATATAGTATTTTTAGTCATACCTGTAGGTGTAGGTGTGGATGTATAAATGAATAATTTTTTGTTTATTCACGACTAAAACATTGATTTTCCAAATTTATTACACTAAAAATGATCGTCTGCCTTTTTGATTTATGGTCATAGCATAAGAGACTCGTGTTGAAAATTGAAATCTTTTAAAAATTACAACAAATTCAGAAAGAATTAATATATAGCATTCGCGGCAAAGGTGCAATATCACCTTTTATTTTTCTACCCAAAATAATTGCTTCAATAATGTTGCCTATAATTTTTATAATTTCGTACCATATTTTAACTGGCTTTTAGTAATTTAAATATCTAAATTACATTTTTTTCCAATAAATCAATATACGTTATTGCTTAAGTTTATATTTGAAGTGAATTAATTTGTCAAATCCTGTTCACATCTGCTCTATTCAACTTAGGATCAACAAAATTATTGCTCTGTGAATTTTTTTACTGTGCTCCAATTTACTTGATATTTTGGAAATAGGCTAATCTTTATCTTAAGTTCAGAAGTGAAATCAATTTGCACTCCGTCACCATCCACCGCATTAATTGGATTATTACTCTTTTAATTCTGATTTTATCAGAACTTGTAATACACTATTTTAAAGATAAATAAATGAGCTACAACTTTCTCTATCATAAATTTTACCGTAACTTCTCTTATTGTGAAACGGCGAAGGGTTAAAGGGCTCGAAAGACCTCTGGTTGGACAGCCACGCACTCCTTAATTAATACCTCTATCAATATTTGTGTAATGGAAAAATAATGAACAACAATAATTAGTCAGAAAAATACTTCGAATTTTCATATATATATACTTTTATACGTATTCTTCCAGAGATATTATAATGAGAAATTGGATGTTTTTTTAATGTTTTTTTTTTCATAAAATCATTAGTTTTTTGAAAATCGTTTGTACTAAAGTTGTGGTATTTTCTAGAATCCATCAAAATCCCTTAAACCAAGTTAATTCTAGATGGAATACGATTATTTTTACATTTGGTGGAAATGGCACTGAAAAACTATTTGATTTATATGAAAAAACATTATATGCGTCTTTTATTTGCATGATAGTTTACTCATTTTACACTTAGAAGTACTCAATTTAAAGCTTATTTTGAGCACTATAAAAACCCATTTTCATATCTAGCCTAATAATGTTCCTAAAACACTATAAAATAGCAATTTATTAAGATTTTAATTGATATAATTTTGTTCATTACATGATTTTCGTTAAAATGTATATTTTTGAAGATATTAGCAAAAAATGATGAAAAACGCAAAAAAGAAACAAATTTTCAGTAGCCAGTAACTTGAAAAGTATTTGCTTTTTTGAAAAACATTATTAAACATTTTTCTCTTATAATTAGTTCTTTTATCGATACCCAACGTTATTTTGAAAAAAGTAAAATTACACCACTGAAAAGAAATGTCATCCACCCGAGAAGTGGTAAAGGAGTCTAAATTGTTTTCACTTCTGAAGAGTAAGATAAACCTAGTTCCAAAATTCCAAACGAAATGGAAAGCAGTAAAAAAAGTTCAAACCGAAAGCGCTTCATTGAGTAAATATTCCGTACCCAATGACAAACATATGAATTTTTGACACAATGAAACTTCTAAATATTTTTTTTGTATTGTGACTTAGTATAGTAAGGCAAAACGACGTCTCCTTTGCACGAATTCATACGACGAATCTGTTCGCAAAGTGCGCAAACAAAATTATTGCAAGCAAAAGCAAACCACGCGCACGTTGAGAACACGATTCGCCGTGCGCGTCAGTCGCATGCGCAGACCGTCAGACGCTTGTTATATTATTTGCATCTTATATTAATTTAATTTTTGGCACATCTCAGCTGCTTTTCGGCATTAATAATGTAGACATTACATTTTCCTTATTCATAATCATGAATTTATTATATTTTAATATTGCCTTAGCCTATAAGTGAATAGAAATGTTTGGCAAATGACAGTCTTCAATTGTTTTTAATGTCAAACTAAGCTTCAAATATTTTCAAGGGTAAACAATGATAAGCGGTTTTTTGTAATTTTTTCTATTTATATCTACAATCTAACTATATTTCTATGAATCAAAACATTCTAGAAAATTTCCCGAACAAACTTCAGGAAGATTCATAAAAATCCGAATTATAGTTTAGGAGGAAAAATGAAACTTACATTGTTACAGAATAATTTTATATATAAGATATATATATATATATATATATATATATATATATATATATCTATATATATAAAAGAGGATCGCTTTATGTGCTAACACTTATAACTCACGAACGGCTGAACCGATTTAGATGAAAATTGGCAGGGAGGTAGTTTAGAGCCAGGAGAAGGACTTAGGATACTTTTTATCCCGATTTTCAGTTTAATTGATAGTATATTTATATATATATAAAAAAAATACTAGCTAGCCCGGCCACGCGCTGCTGTGGCTCAGTAATTGGTGGCAGAGAGGTAGTTTAGAGCCCGTTTTTCATTCTAATTCAGAATTAATTATTTATAAACTATCCATGTAGTTTATTCAATCTATGATACTATATATATATATATATATATATATATATATATATATATATAGGGTGGTCCTTAAAATGGTCATTTTTGAATTTCCTTGCTCCCAGGGGCTCAAATGGTTCCAAATAGATAAAAAACAAGTCTCTGAAAGTTTTAGCTCTTAATATTAACGTTTAGATAGAGCGCAATTCAATCAAAGTTTTGTATGGAAAAAGCATGGAATATTTCTCAAAAATTTTAAAAGTGTGTTTTAGATGTAATTTAGCGAACAAATGAATGAATAAAACTCATTCATTTGTCGCTAAGTTATACTTAAAATATTTTTTTTAAATTTTCAAAACTTTTTTCATGCTATTTCCATACAAACTTTGATTGAATTGCGCTCTATCTAAAAGTTAATATTAAGAGCTAAAACTTTCAGAGAATTGTTTTTTATCAATTTGGAATCATTTGAGCCTAATAATATATATATATAAGGTGAAGTGAAGTTTAATAATAATGCCGCGACCAAGACTATATATATATATATATATATAAGGTGAAGTGAAGTTTGATAATAATGCCGCGACCAAGACTGAAAAAGAGCATTACTTACATTTACATGTACATTTTGTCGAATAACTTATTCCCAGTTATAATTTCCCAGAATTTATCAAAGAATGGTTAGTAATATATGAAGGTACGGGGTTAAAAGTTTCACGACCAAAGTGTCAAAATCCAGTAAAGCTGAAGCATTGTTTAACAACATTATTTGAAAGTGAAGGGAGAAAGATGTATAACCAGCTATAACCTTGATTCTTATGACTTTGATATTGGGAGATAAACGGTCATCTTTGAAAATCCATAGTAAAAGTATTTTCTTCTGTTGGTAGCTTTTTAGCATTAGTTAAAAATGTAATTATTTTGTAAAATACCTTTAAAATTAAAATAAGACATTAAACCTGTTTGCCATCTGGCCGTTCCAAGTTACCCCGCCTATAGGGTAAAAAGGTCTAGATAACAAATTTTTGAAAGACAGCAAAAAAAGCACATTTTTAAAATGACGAAGTCTGTAGTTTTACTGAACGTAGTCAGCTAATCGTTCGTTTGAAATATTTTTGATTCTCTAGAAATTGTTTAGAATATACCTTACTTAGCAAAACAACGTTTGCCGGGTCAGCTAGTATATATATATATATTTAAATATTAATTATGAGCAATACAACACTCAGATTTTTAACACACACTTTATTTGGTAATTACAGACGTTTTGAAACCATGGTATGCCTCATCTTCAGTGTAATTTCAAAACAGTTATTTATACACTACACATTCTTTGATATTTCATTTAAATTACATTTAATTTTTGAAAATACAAAAAACACCAACTATCACTTGCAGAGCTTTACACAGTACTAAATCATGTAAAACCCACAGAAATATTTTAAACAAATCTCAAGTATTGCGGTGAAGAGACAGGATGGGTTTATTATAATGTAAACAAATGGAGTGCGCAATCACATATTAGAATCAACAAATGTAAAAACAGATTAATTTATTGAAGAGAATAAGATAAATGAAAAATAATTATACATTAATAATGATGTTTATATAAGAGTCGTGTAAAATGTTTGTGTCGATTCTCAGATTTACGCTATTACATGCTTCGTTTAAATAAGTATTTTTCATGGAATAAGATTTGGGGATTATCAAAACCAAACTTATGGCTATTGATATTAGCATGATCCACAAGCGTACAATTAAATTTTTATTATCTATTTTTTCGCATTGTAATTCAGGCTGCCTGAGTCTTTTTTCTAAGTTCTGACAAGTCTGACCAATACAAGAACAATTACAATCCAAACAATTTATTTTATAAACTGCATTTTTCTTTTTTGTTAAAAGAGTTTCGTCTTTAATGCTGGAATATAAAATTTTTATTTGTTTTAATAAAGAAAAAGTAACAAGAATATTGTTTTTAATAGTGTTTTTGATAATTGGTTAAAATTATTGTCAAGATATGGAAAATAAAGAGGGTATTCTAGTGTAGAATTAAAAAAAAAACGATTTTTTTGTATCATATTTTCAAAGTTTAACTATCTAAGAATATGGGTACGAGAAGATTTTTGAAAAATTTAATTATTTTCGGAGATATAGGCATTTTACTGACCCGGTCTCCAAACAGGTTTAGAAGGGTCTAATCAGGCAAATGGCATTAGGAAGTCATTAGACCAATTTATGACAGTTTATCGTCAAATGAATTATTAATTTGATGTTTAAGTTCAGAAACTCAGAACAATGAGTCTCTAAACTCGTTGATTTGGATTTTCGCGCCGAAACATATTCATATCCCAATCTCGGGTAATTGAAATAGCAACATTTATTACTGTTTGCATATTCAGTGAAGGTTTCTTTCCGATTTTAAAAATGATTACCCTTATGGTAATGCAAATTGGGCCAGAAACTCATTCATTTGCTATAATACGAAAAAATGCCCGGATTGAACGATTTGAAATACGTACATCCAAAGCTTCAAAGAAGGCTCAAAGAAGGTTAGAACTGCTCGATTCGAATAGAAAAATGCAGAAAATAGTTTTTTTGAAGTAGAAGAAGGTCCGATGCATAAAGCAGGAATGACAGATTTAATAAAATAAGTAAAACATATCATTTTATGACTTTGACAGCAAAAAATTTCATGCAAAACTTTAAATGCGTTTTTATCAGAACAGATTTTTTCAGTACTGTTGACACGATTTCTCGAGTTCTTTAAATTATAAAATAAAAATTATAAAATTGATAAGCTTTTTTGGGAGAAATAAAATAAAACTAGTTAGTATTTTGCCTTGAGGCAAGTTACATAAACTTCCCGATATTTGTAAATAATCGACACAATCAATTAACAATAAATTAATTTATGAGTGAATAGATGTATTCCGAGTGGATTTATCACACATAACATGAAAACGAACGAACACGTTAACTCGGTGTATTTTCAAAAATCAACAATTTTTATAATTGAACCAGTTACCGTAGGACTTTAATGGTTCAGTATGTTCATTAAGACTTATTGTTATACTAAGTAAATAGTCTAATTTTAATTTTAAAAACGTCAAAAAACTACTCATTTTCTCAAACTTTGATAAATTTTTGAAATTAAACTACTTGTAGTAGGGCCGTAATATATCAGTAAGTTCTATAAGACCACGATATATATTGCCAAAAAAAGTTCCATAAAAATCGGCTTAAATTTTTTTTTCAACGGTTAATTACAAGAAAACGGCTCCGTAGATTTTCACATAAAACTAATCAGTATCATTCCCAACTAATGTGTTTCGACCACTTTTTGATTTTTAACTTCCCGTAGGGCAAGTTATAGTAATCGCAAAAAAATCAAAAATGAAAATTTTTATATATCTTTACGTTTCAGAGGTTTCTGAACATTTTGGCATATCTTAGAAAAAATGGATGTATGTGTGTGTATGTGTGTGTGTATGTATGTACGTGTTTGTATGTATGTGCGGATACAAATTTTCGTCGACGATTTCGGGAAAACGGATCAACCGATTTGAATAATTCAAAAATCATTCGATTCGTATTGATAAGGAGACGTGCTGATTAGTTTTTGGCGAAGGCAGGTCTAGCCGTTCCGAAGATACGGGGCAAAAAGTGCCGAAAACGGTAACTCAATTTTTAAGAGAACGGAGCGTCCGATTTGAATAATTCAAAAAACATTTCTTTTGTATTGACAAGATGAAGAATCGATAAAATTTTCATAAAGGTAGGTCTAGCGGTTTCGGAGATATGAAGAAAAAAGTAAAAAAATGATCCTTAGACATATGCACATCAAATTATCAGATATTTTATAGAGATTTTAACAATAAATATACATTTTGTTAACATTCCTATGGGTTCCGTATCAATGCTTATGCGTTAGACAGCGACGCGGCGCTTACGCGCTTTATATTTTGTCCCCATGCAGTTAAAGCAGTACGATTGCTTTGAAAAAAAAAGTTAAGATCTTCCACAATATGTCAAAATAAAGAAAAAAAATTTTTTTAAAAAATTTTTTTGACGGCAAACTTTGACGGATTTTCAAAATTAAACGGATTGTCGTAGGGCCGTAATATTTTAGGATGATCTAGAAGACCATGATATCTATCAACAAAAAATAAAATTCGTGAAAATCGCCGAAAAAATTTTTTTTAACACTTTATTACAAGAAAACGGCCCAGCCGATCTTTACCAAGAACTAATTAGGTACATCAATTACGAAGAAACGGTTAGGCCAATCGTCGCACAAAATTGATAAACGATAGTCCTCATCGAGATCCATCGAATGGCATTTAAATTTTTGAAATCGGTTCAGCCGTCTCTGAAATCTGTTTACGCACACGCCCACACACAAAAAATGTACATTGGTGGATGTACAAATGGATTACAATGTACATGTGTAAAAAATAAATTATAGTCTGTATTTATAATATACTATTTTATTGAACATATTTCAATATTTGTTTGTTTGATGGTTTTACGTGGCTCACAGTACAATTAAGGAGTAATTAAGTAAGTATTCCGAAGGACTTTATTATAGAATATTTAGCGAAAAATATAAAATTAATTGAAAAATCAAATAAATTTTGATATTATTTACACATGAAATTATAAATATCAAAAAAAAATAAATAAAAAAAAATATCTGAATCTGGAATTGAACCCCGGAGCAAAAATTAGAATTCCACGACGATAGCCACTCGGCCAATCTGCTGTTGATAAGGAAAAACATCGCAAGCTATGCATGCCGCGCGCTGCTACAATGCAAACTTTAATTAATTTTTATAATTAAACCGCTTTTCATAGGCCTCTAATATTTTACCGGAGTAAGTTTGGGCATCAAATCTACCATTGTGCCAAGTTTCATCAAAATCCGAGACGAGATTTCTTTTAGAGAAACTACATACGATAGAACATACATACGTAGAACAACGTCCTACAACTAGTACTAACCAAATAAAAACTAGTGGGGTGCATGGCATCGTGCCTTAAGGCAAATCTTAAGGAACTTCCCGTACCGTAACGAAATATTCGACGTTCGAGGAATATTAACTGTTTTCAAATAGATTATTATTATTATTGTATCATTGTCTAATATTTATAAGAATTATATAAACTGAATGGCAAAGTTAAAATTATTTGTTTAAAGTATTTAAACTTTAAAAACACAATTTTAACCACACTTTCGGCGGATAGGATTTCGGGCTAACTTACACCCGTAGCGGGGTTTTTACAACGGTGCGAATGCGTAAGCATGGCATGAAAGCACAGTCTTTTACGTACAATACTTACTGCCTAAATTCTTACGCAGTAGTGAATACACTATAATTTAAGTTATTATGAGGTAAAACTATCAATACTGAGTGTAAAATATTTGCAAAAAAGATGATTATTATTACGCAATAATAACCATATGTTTAATCATATATAACATATGTTTATGCAATAAAATAAAAAATGTAATTAAACCTGAAAATTTAAAATAAAATACACAAAAAAGTTTTTTATACGTTTGCTTACGTAATTACACATAAGTTTAATCACTGAAATAAAAAAAATAATTTATTCATAAAAATTATTAAAACAAAATACACAGAAAAGTTTGTTATACATTTTTTACGTAATTATTCATAAGTTTAGACACTGAAATAAAAAATAAATTTAAACATAAAAATGATTAAAACAAATACATAGAAAAGTTTTTTTATTGAAAAAGTTAAATTAAATATTACAAAAATATAATTGAATTTTAATAATTCGCTAGCGTATGATATTTAAAAAAAACACTCTCCTTTATGCAGAGGCACACAACACATTTGGCACATATAACGTGTTAAACTTTTTTTCTGCTTTTTGTACAAACTGTGCATTGACATTGAGGATACATCTTAGACCCACCTGTATAAATTTTAACTAGTTTGTGATTTTGTGCATTTTTCAACCTATTTGGATTAGAGTCTACAAAATTTCTTGGTAAGGGTATATTTCGGCGTTGTGTAACGTTGTGCACTTCTATCCATTCTTTTGCTACTTCATGTAGAAACCATTTATATTTCTTATTGAAAATTGTGTTTAATTTTTTATAAACTATATACTCATCGCGAGTTCCCTTGCGTATTCTGCCCATCAATAATAATAAACCCAGCATTTTTTTATATCTTTACAAGTAACAGCTTTCCACTTTAGTGAATTTCCAGCGTGACTGTCTATTCAAATTTTGCATATGATAGCGATTTGTTTCTATCGCCATATGCTCTAGCATGATACCAAAGTGCAATTTTAAGTTACCCGTTAATCGAACACAATTGAAAATATTGTATAAAATTCGACATACAATAGTAAATTAGTAAGCTACTTTTATTACACGCTGATTATCGTTTTTGACAAAATTACCTGCCGTCTAACAGGTACATAAATCAGACATATCAATTCAAAATTATTTATAAAGTACCTGCATTATAATCACATTATGTACAATCACATGAGTTTTACGTTAAATTCGATTGGTTGTAATATATTAAAAATTTGATCAAAATATAATTAGTGATATAGTATATAAAAATAGTCATTTTATTTATCAAAAACCAATAAATTACTAACAAATATAATAGAAACTTTTACAAATGATAGTATAGAATAAAACTTTTACTGAAAACAGTTTTTTCAACCTAAAATAAATGATTAAACATGTAATAAATAAATACATAATTATGTATTAAAAATATTTTACGAAATATATCCATATTTACGTAGTAGAAGTATTATTGAATAAGAAATCATAATTGTTAGAAGAATTATTGAAATATTATTGGAGAATAAATTATAGTTTTAAAAATATTATTGAACTTATATCAGAATTTTTAAAAATATTATATTATAATAAATTAATATTATAATAAATTATAATTTTTAAAAATATTATTGAAGACTACATCAGAATTTTTGAAAATATGATTGAAATATTACTACTACAGAAATAGAAATTTCGTTCGCTCTTCGCATCTAGGTTGTGCCGTTCCAAAGCGGGTAGTCCTACTCGATACCCGCCTTTAGTGCACAGTCCAAATGCAAGGTAAAACTACCCTTCCCGCCTTTAGTGTGTTAAAACAGAATTAAAATTAAAATCTGGATTATTTTCGATATACAAAAAAAATTTTTCGAAGAAAATTTTTTTTGAAAAAAAATTTGAGACTAATATTTTTTCCCAAAAGCAATTATTTTGTTCAAATAATCATAAAGTTCTTGGAACAAATTTAAATCGGGCACTTAGTTCTCTCAAAAACTGCCACTTTTTGCATATTTAGCTCTGCATCTTCGAAATGGCTGCACCTGCCTTTGCTAAAAACTAATCACCTCTTCCCCAATCATTACAAATTGAATGTTTTTTAGATAATTCAAATCGGATACCCCGTTCTCTCAAGAATTCGATTTGTATTTTCTGTACTCTTTGCTCCGTATCTCCGTAACGGCTGGACTTGCCTTTGCCAAAAACTAATCAGCACACCTCCCTATCAATAGGAGTCGAATGTTTTTTGAACCATTAAAATCGGTTAATCCGTGCGCCCGAAAACGTGGATAAAAAAATGCGGACAGGCAAAACACACACACATACATCAATTTTTTCTGAGGTATGTCAAAATGTTCAGAAACCTTCAAAACGTCGATAAATGCAAAAATTTTCATTTTAGATTTTCGGTCCATTACTATAACTACCCTACGGGAAGTTAAAAAACGCTAAAAACACTACTACTCGACAACACATATACAACAGACACTATACGATCATATTAAGAAGATCACGGCAATACTAATATCAAGACTTTTGGCCATCTTACATGTGATGTGGTTTGGTAAGTATTATTGAATAAGAAATCATAATTGTTAGAAGAATTATTGAAATATTATTGGAAAATAAATTATAGTTTTAAAAATATTATTGAACTTATATCAGAATTTTTAAAAATATTATATTATAATAAATTAATATTATAATAAATTAAGAAAAATATTATAAAAAATTAAAGAAAAATACGCTAAGCAAACTATATGCTGATCTTACCCATATTGGCAAAAAATACACTTTCAAAAAATAGAGTGTTCTGTGATTTTTTGAAGATAATTATAAACATTTTCTTTTTATCCAGATATATTTATTTATCCAGATCATGTTATAAATTATATACAACAGTGAAATACCACGTTCACCACGTTTGAGAGCATACCGACCTTTACGCTTTTGCTCTTTTCGTTAAAATGAAAAAAAAAAATGCGTGGTTATCAAATACTACTGCTGGATGAATTTTACACCCAAAGAAATTAGTCTAGCGACTATCTCATTACAACCATCTCACCATTATATTCGAGCATTAAGGGGGTATTCTACTGTAGAAGCATGAATTTTGCCCGGTTTTTGAAGCGCTGTATAAAGGAAACAAATGATATTTTTACTATCGATTTTTTTATCATTTGTTTATTGATATTTTATTATTACACAAAAAAATTATTAAAGAAAAAAAATTAGAATTCACAAAGTTATGAGCAGTCAAAGTGGGAGCTCAAAAAAAAAGAGGGTGTCCTGGCGTGCATGATTCCAACCCTCCTGGTGATCCGAAACATAAAAAAAAGATGGATTCTTAATTATTATAGATGTGGCTATCGTATGAACCTTGGATAAGCCAAAAAAAAATTTTTTGTTTGAATGGCGGCAGTTTGAAAACAAAAATTTTTTTTTCGTGTTTTTTTTAACAATTCCGAATTTTTTAAAAATACTAAATGAAAAGTTATAGTTTTGGTAGAGGTCCATGCGATAAAGCAATGTATAGAGAAGATCCTCTCCAAATTTGAAGTAAATCGGTTCATTAGAACTCGAGATATCCTTACCGCCAGCTCGAAAAAAGTAGTTCCGAGAAAAACGCGTTCAAACCTGAGTGGAAATTTGTTACGGCAAGCCCTAACTCAGGTCCGGCCCCTATAGGCCCCTATAGGGCTGTACTCCGGCGTCCGTATTACGGAATTTAGTGCATGGCCCTCATAGGGGCCATATATGGGCGGCCCTAATATGGTAATTTGAATAGGGTCCATAAAAGGCATGCCTGAATTCAGCCCTAACACGGATTGCCCTATAATAATTGAAACGGGCCATATTCGGATGCCCTATTGTACCCCTAATACGTATTGCCCATGATATGATGATACGGTCCGTATTGGAAATTCATTACTAGAGCCCTAATACGGCTTACCCACAGATTATTTAGACAAGCCCTATCTGCATTCTTTATTTGAATCCTACTAGGATTCCATATCAATAGAATCAAAATAGTTTGATTTATTAATATTTTGTAAAAAAAAAGGATTATAATGTGTATTATTGATCAATGATTGTCGTTATAGTCTAAAATAAATATAGAAATAAATTACATAATTAATAATAAAGAAATAATAAATAATAAACAATAAATGAATTATAAAAAATAACTATTAATAAATAATGACAATATGTAATCGGTAACAATATATTTCTTCGTTCTTTCCATAATCTGCATGATACCGTATTCATTATTATCAATATATTATAAATATAATATACGAATTTACGAAAGCTTTATACAACTTTGAACAAAAAATCCAATGGTAATACAAAACCAAAAAGTGTTTTTTTTTAATAAAATTAATAAAATCATGAAAGATAGGAAATTACATAAAATTTATTAACAATAAAAATAATTATTGAATCGATTATATAACAAGATATTAAAATTATAGCGAATACAATAAAATAATTTTTTAATAAAAATAATACTTTTTGTGATTAGAAGTTATTAGGTATATTACTATTTTTCGATTTTGTCATGTGAGACATATAATATATATATATATATATATATATATATATATATATATAAATTTTTATAGGTCGTCGAATAAAAAAATTAATGTACTATAAGTTATGATCAATTTATTAATAATAGTAGTAGTTTCCTCATTGAAATTATATATATATATATATATATATATATATATATATATATATATAATCATATCGAATGTAATAAGTAGAAATAATAAGATCAATTCTGCGTACGTGAACTGTTTGCATAAGATATAGGACCTTCTTAGAAAATTCGTCCAGCACACATATATCGTATTTATTCATTTTAGAGTCTAGACTATACATGAATATTAACTCATATCGAGTATCGAAAGTGTAACAATCAGAAACAGGATCGATGACCTTTTTCTTATGCGTACTTGGTCTATCTAAAGCATAGGACCTTGACATAGGACAAGTAGAAAAACTGAAATAAATTTACATAATTTTACTTCAATAATAAATATCAAAAGTTTTACATTTCATTTTAACATATTCTAAATACTGCTAAACATTAACATCGAATGAAATAGAGTGGGCAAGAGTAAGAAAGATCGGCGCTATGTCACACGTTAACTTTATAGATGCCGGCGTACAGCAGATTGTGAACAATATACATTTATGATTGCTCATATAATACGAATAGGCAACAAACATTTTGTCAAATATTATTTCGAACAATTTTTTTATGTGGACAGAAATACTGATATTAGTTCAAATAGATCTAATATTGAAGTTCTACGTAAAAAAATTAATAGTACATTAATTTTTTTATTCGACGACCCGCCGTTGCATATGATATTATATAAACCATTGATTGATAATATGGAATACGATCGAGGCACCAATACATGTGTGTAAGAACTTCATCTTCTATCAAAGAGGACCATTGTTAGTTTTTTAGTTCATTACTGAATGCCAAGCTAAGCGGTCGTTATTTGTTTAATAGGAAGTGCGAAAATTACGAAATATTATTACGATATATTTTTATTTGTTTTAAAAGAACGTCGTGTAATTATCGTTTAATAATCAGTGGAAAAGTAGTGTATTGTGTTGTTTTATTTCCCAATGATACAAGTGAAAATAGAGTATCGATGTAGTGCCGGTGGATTGGTTGATATATAATGAAGGATAAGATAAATTCGAATGCCCATTTTTAAATAATTATGAGCTATCGGGAGAAAATTTACTTCTTCTTCAAGATTTGGTGAAGCGTCGGGCGGCACCAGCATCGGATAATTGGAGTCTTCATGAGGTGGATGTACGAGATTACGCGAGTAAGTATTATTGATCAACTACGTATTGTGTATTTTGTTATATACACACAAACACACACACACACACATATATATGAACATATCTTTGATTTGAGTTGTAATTTCAGATACATATTAAATTGCCTTCGAAAAGTTGAAAATATTGCAACAAAAGGAATATGCGTTTTCTACGGACAATGAAGAAACCATAAACAGAAGGCAAGATGTTCTGAAAAAACAATACCGCTTGAATAAAGGGCGTTTTGTAAATCAGAATAACGTCGATCAGCAGTTGTCGGAATGTAACATAAATTTACGCAATAAGTCGCGCAATGCTTCAAGTAAGTGTATTCTTGTTAACAATTTATCGTGTATTTTTCTTTTTATTACTATCGAATAATTTAATTTTAATTTTTAGTTTTTATTTTTTTAGTGTTTAATGTCTTAAAGACAGTGAACTTGTGAAGTGTTTATATGGTAGGTATTATTCACACAGTACACATAGATGATTTTATTATTTATGGCTATACATTTTGTTACAGGTATAATGACAACTGAATCAATTAAAAATCCGCAGTTGAGCTCTATTAAAGAGCAAGCATTTAACCAAGCCCTCGGGAAGGTTATAAATTATTCCCGTGATTGGGAGAATGGAAGAGATCATAGGCGGACCAATAAAACCTAATTAACATTTGTTATTTATTGTTATTATATATTAAAATATTGTTATAAAAAGAATTAACAAAAAAAATTTAGCATATGCATTTTTTATGGGCCATGCCAATTATTATTTTCAGGGCCACATCAAATATATTTCTCAGGGCCATATCAAATATATTTTTCAGGACCATATCACATATTATTTTCAGGGCCGCATCAAATATATTTTTCAGGGCCATATCAAATATATTTTTCAGGGCCATATCACATATTATTTTCAGGGCCATATGCTTATTTTAAGTTAAGGGCCAAGTTTGATATTTTTATAGGGGCCATTTCATATTTTCGATTAGGGCCCGGAACAGTTTGCCCAACACAGACCTTATCCGGCAAGGCGTTACATATCGCATAGGGGCCAAGTACGGTTGCCGCACTGGGACCCTACTTAATTTAGGGCAGCCCTGATCCGCGCCATACTTCAATTTCCAGTCGGGAAGTTTTGAGACTCGGTCGGATCCGAACCGAGGCCACGTCACTAAAACGGCTATAACTCAGGAAATAATAGTAATTTTGAAAAATCCTTTTAATGACATATTTTTGAATAACTAAACTTTGAAAATATGAAAAAAAAAATTTTTCGATTTTTTCAAAATTCTACAGTAGAATACCCCCTTAAGCAAATCCGCATGCCACGCCCGGCAAGGCTCACAAATGATAGAAAAAATCATTAAAAAAGAGCACAAGTTAAGAATAAATCTAATAGCTGAAAACAGTAGAATGTTGTGACAAATGATAATACTGATATTTTTTGATAATACTGATATTTTTTAAAAACTTGGAAACTTCTTGATAATATTTGATACTTTTTGCTCCCTATCTCTGAAACGGCTGGACCTGCATTGCTAAAAACTTATCAGAGCGTCTCCGCACAAGTAGGAATTGAATGCTTTTTGTAGTAGGAGCCTTGTACCTTGTACCTTAAAGCAAATTGCAGGTACTTCTCTTACAGTGATTAAACATGCGAAATAAAAATAATCAATAAAAAATTATCAAGAAATAATAATAATTGTTTCAAATATTTCAAAATAATTATTATAAATACTATAAATTTCATCATCCTATTTTATAAATCAAAACTAGTGGTGTATGGCATCGTACCTTAAGGCAAATTGCTGGAACTTCTCGTATCGTAATAAAATATTCGAAGAATATCATATAATGATTTCAAATATATTATTATAGGCACTGAAACTTTCAATATTCGTATTTTATAGACAAAATTACGTTAAGCTACGATTAAGTATACGTTAAAACTAAACTAGTTGGTATTGGTATTTTGCCTCGAGGCAAGTTACATGAACTTCCCGATATGTGTAAATAATCGACTTAATCAATAAAAAATAAATTAGTTTGTGCTAGTGAGTAGTTTTTTGACGTTTGTTAAAATTAAAATTAGACGATTTACTTGGTATGACGATAGAGTACTTGGTCTTAATGAACATTCTAAACTATTAAAGTCCTAAGAAAACTGGTTCAATTATAAAAAATTATGATTTTTGAAAATTTGCTTTTAGAAAATACTCCGAGTTAACGTGTTCGTTCGTTTTCAATTATGTGTAATAAATCCACTCGGAATACTTTTAATTACTCATAAACTAATTTATTATTTATTGATTAAGTAAGCCGTAATATTTCAGTAAGTTCTATAAGACCATGATATATATCGCCAAAAAAGTTCCATAAAAATCCGCTCACAGTTAATTACAAGAAAACGGCTCGGTAGATTTTCACCTAAAACTAACCAGTAGCATTCCTAACTAATATCTTTCGAACAGTTTTTAATGTTTTAAAATCGATTCGGTAGTATGAGCTTAAATGTGGACGAAAAGTTTAACACTTTTTCGCAAATTACAAAGAAACGGTTTGGCAGATCGTCGCACAAAACTGAAGGCGTTTTTGAGAAAACGTCGATTAAAGGTCAAATTTTGACAAATGCCAAAAAAAGATACACATTTTTGCAAATTTTGACGAATTTTAAAAGGTAAACGACTTGCCGTAGGGCCATAATATTTTAGTATGATCTATAAGACTATGGTATCTACCGCCAAAAAAATCTTAAAAATCGTCGAAATTTTTTTTTAACACTTTATTACAAGAAAACGGCCCGGTCGATCTTTACCAAAAACTAATCAGCACAATTCCCGACCAATATCTTTCGAACGTTTTTTGAATTTTTAAAATCGATCCAGAATTGTGGGCTAAAATGTAGACGAAGAATTTTCACTTTCCTGCGATTTACAAAGAAACGGTTCGACCGATCGTAGCGCAAAGCTGACAAACGATAGTCCTCATCGATGTACATCGAATGGCATTTAAATCTTTAAAATCGATCCAGCCGTTTTTGAGAAAACATCGACTTACGGCAAAAAATCTGTTCACACACACGCGCGCACACACACATACTTTTTCTAAATTTGGTCTCATTCGATTCAGAATGGCTTGAAACGTCGAGAAAACATAAAATCGGAGCATAGCGAATCGGATTTTTTGATGAAAACATAAACTTTTCCTTCGGGAAGTTAATAAACAGAAGTTAATGGAGAAGAGTTAAAATGATGGTTGTGTCTTTTATTTTCTAAAAATTATATAAACTGAATTGCGAAGTTAATAAGAATTTTAGCTAGAATTAAAATTAAAGTCAGAATTATTTTCGATATTGAAAACAAATTATTTTTCCCAATTAAAAAAATGATGTAATTTTTTTTCTCTCCCTAAAAACAATCGTTTCGTCAATACAACCAAAAAGTTTTCAAATCATTCAAATCGGATAACCCGTTCTTTAAAAGCTTGTTAAATTTTTCCACTTATTTCTCCGTATCTCTAAAACGGCTGGACCTGCCTTTGCATACAACTTATTTGCACATCTTCCCGCTAATATGAACCGAATATGTTTTGAATAATTCTAATCGTATGCCCCGTTCTCGCAAAAACCTCGTTTCCATTTTCTGCTCTTTTTGTTTCTTATCTCCAAAATGGCTGAACCAGTCTTTGCCAAAAACTTACTGGTACGTCTCCATATCAATTAAAATCGAATGCTTTTGAATCAATCAAATCGGTTGATCCATGCGCTTGAAAACGTGGACAAAAAATTGTACTCATACATACACATACCATTTATTTTAAGGTATGCCAAAATGTTCAGAAACCTCTAAAACGTGAAGTTATGTAAAAAAATTAATTTTCGATTTCTGGACGACTACTATAACTTAGGGACCGATACTACCGTATAACAAAAAAATGTTATGGCAAGGCCATGTTACGCTCCAACTTCCATACATTATGCTACTAAATCATACTGAAAATGTCATATATTTGATGTATATTCAAGCGTTTTACACATAAACCGCAACGTCACTCGTATGTTATAAAGCCGAGCCAGCAACACCATGTTATCTAACATCGCTTTTTTTATTATTATTGGTAATAAAACTGTAATGAAAATAATAAACAGAGAAGGGAAAGGAAATCATTGATTTGTGGTGCTCTCATGTCATGAATCTATTTTCGGGCAAACTACTATTCATTATCATTATAATGAATTTGAAATATTGGGTACAGTATGAATAAAGAATAAAAAAAAATAAAGATGTAAAACTGATAAAATTTGTGCACGCCATACAAAAATCGCAGATTAACTATTTTGATTACATTTAGATAATGCTTTTTTGTGATTTAAGTTATTGGCTATGTCCATTTATTTTAATAAAATATACTCTTTGTGGTAACACAAAGCGTAGATAATATAATTTTTAATATTAAACATTCTCCAAATAAGCAAATCGTTAACACCCCACTACGTCGTGTTCTCATGATCATCATCCGTCGGGGTGGTTTCATAATATCACACCCGACCAGTGTGTTTGTCAAAACACGCCAAAAAGTTGATCAACAATGACCACATAAAAATATCACCCCTTTTCTGTACTAGTACGCGATATACTTTTGCAGTGAAGCTATGTTTTCTATCTGACAACCTAAGAAATACGCCTGACTGCATACCAACCACAAGGCTTTTTTAACATTTAGTATGAAAAGCTCTTCATAACATGGCCTTGTCATAACATTTTTCTGTTATGCGGCAAAATCGTCCCTTAACCTACGAGAAGTTAAAAAATAAAATTTGGATACGTTATCTAATCCTGTATTCTCGTGAATTAATGATTTGAACGTTTTTTAAAACTAGTTGGTATTGGTATTTTGCCTTGAGGCAAGTTACATGAACTTCCCGAAATGTATAAATAATCGACTTAATCAATAAAAAATGAATTAATTTATGAGTGATTATAAGTAGTCCGAGTGGATTTATCACACATCATTGCAAACAACCGAACGAACACGTTAACTCGGAGTATTTTCTAAAAGCAACTTTTCAAAAATCAATAATTTTTATAATTGAACCAGTTTCCGTAGGACTTTAATGGTTTACTATGTTCAAAACCACTATCGTTATACCAACTAAATCATCTAATTTTATTTTTAACAAACGCCAAAAAACTAGTCATTTTCTCAAACTTTGATAATTTTTTAAAATTAAACTACTTGTCGTAAGGCCGTAATATTTCAATAAGTTCTATAATACCACGATATATATCGCCAAAAAAAGTTCCATAAAAATCGGCTTAATTTTTTTTTCAACAGTTAATTACAAGAAAACGGCTCAATAGTCCCCATCGAGATACATCGAGCGGCTTTTAATTTTTTTAAATCGGTCCAGCCGTTTTCGAGAAAACGTCGATTTACGGCAAAAACACACATATACTTTTTCCAAATTTGGTCTCATTCGATTCAGAATGGCTTGAAACGTCGAGAAAACATTAAATTAGCGATTCGGATTTTTTTATGAAAACATAAACTTCTTCGGGAAGTTAATAATAGCCATTGGTGTATAGTGCCGGAAAATTTAGGACTATGGATTGTAAATGATATTTGGGAACGCATTCTGGTATTGAAGAATTAAACATATATTTATTGTCCATCATTTCTTCAATATGTTTCTCTGACATAAAACCGCATTTCGTCGCTTAATTTTTTGCATTGCTCTAGCGCATTCTCAATAAGAAATCAATTTTCAAGATATTTAATTAGTTAGCTTTCAATTAGTTAACTTGAAGATTGCAAATATTGTTATGCCATATCTCGGAGTCATCCAATATTATAGGGCAACATGTGGTAACACCAAAACTTTGGTAACACTGTGGTGCCCCATTGGCAATACTGTGTCCGCCACAGAAGAGCGAGGAGCAGTTCATGATCATCCTCAATTAAACCATTATAGCAAGCACTTCCATTTAATTAACTTCCCGTAGGGTAAGTTATAACAATCGAAAATGAAATTTTTTATATATCTTTATGTTTCAAAAACTTCTGAGCATTTTGGCATTCCCTAGAAAAAATGGATGTATGCATGTGCATGTGTGTGCGTATATGTGTGTGGATACAAATTTTCATCGACGATTTCGGGACCGATTTGAATAATTTAAAAACATTCGATTCGTATTTATAAGGAGGCGTGCTGATTAGTTTTTGGCAATGGCAGGTCTAGCCGTCCAGAAGATACAGGGCAAAAAGTGCCAAAAAGGGTACCTCAGTTTTTAAGAGAACGGAGCGTCCGATTTTAATAACTTAAAAAAGATCTTACTTGTATTGACAAGATGAAAAACTGATTGAACTTTTGGGAAGGCAGATCTAGCGGTTTCGGAGATCTAGTAAAAAAAGTAAAAAAATGCTATTTGGCGGTCAAAAATAATCATAAGACATAAGCACATCAAATTATCAGATATTTAATATAGATTTTAATAATGTGTATTCCTCCTTTAGTTTTACTTGCTCATTCTGTTTATTTGTTATAAGATAAATATAATGACAACCATTTTCTGTAGTGTGTACTGCTGAGTGTACTTCGGCGTTTTCGGTAAAGTCATTTCTTCTTTTTGGAGTAAAAATGACCCTTGGAGTGCCATTGGAAGATAGGTTGATGTTATCGTCGGAGGTTGTTACTTTGTTGTTGATAATGGATCCATTGTTTTTGATATCGACGAATTTGTCATATGCGTTTCTCAATAATAATACAATCTTTTCTTCAATATTGCAATCTCCGTATTTAGTGTTGTACCTCGATAAACAAACTGCGACGACGTTCGCCTTTCCGGGTTTGTACTTGACGTCGAACTCGTACTCATCCATAGCGAGCTTCCAACGTATGTGTCTGGCCGTGGAATCCTTGCAGTTATACAGATATGTCAATGGCTGGTGGTCAGTGTAGATAATAAACTTCTGTCCATATAAATAAGGCCGAAACTGTCTAACACTCCATATGATATCTAATATCTCCTTATCTATTATGGCATAGTTCAGTTCCGCCTTGTTAAGCTTTCTGGAAGCAAAAGCCACTGGCATCTCTCCTGCTGAAGCGTCTTGAGCCAGAACCGCTCCTATGGCTTCACCGCTGGCATCCGTCGTCAAGATAAACGGTTTATCAAAATCCGGGTATTGCAATATTGGTGCCTTTATAATAGCTTTTTTTAAAAGATTGAATGCTCTATCTTCCTTTTCACTCCAATTCCATGCCTTATCCTTCCTCAGTAATAATGTTAGTGGATTAGCAATCTTTGCGAATTCCTTAATAAATTTCCTATAGTAGCCTACCAAACCTAGGAACATTTTAACTTCTTTAGGATTTATTGGTGCCCTAAAGTTTTTAACTGCTTCTCCTTTATCAGGAATAACGCCTTTTTCTGATATCACATGCCCCAAATAGGTCAGCTCACGCCTTAGGAACTCACATTTTATTGGCTGGAGTTTTAGGTTGTGCTCCTGGAGTGTCTTACCGTAAACGATAATGTCGTCCATATACACTAATCCTTTAAAACCTTCGACTCCTGCCAATACCATGTTCGTTAACCTTTGCAGGGTGATTGGTACATTCTTAAGTCCAAAAGGCATTGAAATTTTCTTCCAATAGCTGAAAAAGCTGTCTTAGCTCGGTCTTCTTTATCAGTTCCACTTGGTGAAAACCGCTTGCTAGGTCAAGGGTTGTGAAAAACCTCGATTGGCCTAAGTGGTCCAAAATCTCAGCTATATTAGGCAACGGGTAAGTGTCGCTGGCCGTAATTTCATTTAGTTTCCTAAAGTCCACACAGACGCGCCATCTCCTGTTGCCGTCTATATCCTGTTTTTTTGGAACCACTAGTAGAGGAAAATTCCATGGGCTATCAGAAGTTTCAATTATATCATTTCTCAGCATCTCTTCTATTTGTTTCTTAATTTCAGCATGCTGAGCCTGAGGGAGTCTATACTGCTTTATAAAAATGGGTTTATTATTTGTAGTTATGATCGAATGTTTTGTGGACTCTGTAAAAGATAATTTATTTCCCTCAAGATAGAATAAATTATAAAAGTCTTCGCATATTTTTAAAATAGAAATTCTATCATCATTTTCCATATGACTTGTTCTTATACTTTCCTTTACTCTTTTAATTCGATCATAATTACACTTTATATTATTAGAATTTATATTCAAAATATTATATTCGGAAATAGGATTCAAATTGGGAGAGATTAGATTATTATTAACATTAACGTCATAATTATTTGTAATTAAAACCTTAATTAGTATTTTACCGTTAATGGGTATACCTAAACTATTAGCTATATAGACTCCTTCTAGGAATTCAGCAGCCTTACAAAAGAGATCCTCTGCCCTATCTGTGATAAATGAAACTGCCTTTTCGGTCCTAGCTGGAATGATTAACAGGAACATCTATAAGACCATTATTTTCTTCTTCAGAAGTTTTAATATTATGTGTGGGATTTTTACCCCTTTTATCATTGTGAGAATCTAAATCTCTATTCATATACGTGTCTTTATCAGTTGCGTTATCGCAGGGCCCAAAATCTGATAGTTTAACCTTTAACGCACGAACAGAATTTAATTTGTGATTTTCATCCATTGTACCATTGAGGTTTCTTGAAATATCACTCGGAGAATTGTGTTCTGACTCCATGAGTTTCCTTGTAGTCTGGTCTAGTGTCCTGTTATGTTTATTAATATTCGGATCTAACTCTCTATTATTAATTCGCTGGTTTATCTTCTTATTCCGACTCTGTTTGAAATTTGATAGCGCAGTGTGTTTGTCACCGCACACCATTGCTGCGTGCTCTTGACCGTCAACCTTGCGATGTGTTGTTTTTGCGGATTCAACATTTCGCGTCTCTTGGTTATTGTTTGAACAAAAATTAATATGAATCAGTTGATTATTGACATTGATAGAAAGTGTGTTGTATGAAAAATCTATAATGCCATTAAATTTTAAAAGAAAATCTAACCCGATTATACCATCAGTTTCAATGCTAGTGTCACCGGAAATAACAGTGAACTTGTGCTCGAGAATGGTATCGTCAAATTTTAAATTTAACGGTATCGAACCCAATGTGTGCACGTATTCTCCTGAAATTCCGCGCAATCTTGGCATATCATTCGTGTTAATATAATTAGGTGAGCAAAAATTATATTTTATTAAAGAAATATCGCTTGCTGAATCTACAATAAAATACACTGTGTACCATTTAAGTTTATTATGACCTTATTACTCTCATTAATCCTTTTACTTGACAATCCAAAACTTCTATATACCCGAGTGCAAGAGTGATCCCTCGA
Source organism: Ctenocephalides felis (assembly GCF_003426905.1). Lineage (NCBI taxonomy): Eukaryota > Metazoa > Arthropoda > Insecta > Siphonaptera > Pulicidae > Ctenocephalides > Ctenocephalides felis. The sequence continues at coordinate 48,792,943 of NW_020537646.1, forward strand.
ACACTCGGCATGATTCAGTTTTCTGGCTTGTATTCTGACCGGATCGTCTGGGATCTTCGGAGCGTCTTGGCTGAGGGGTAGGAGATCGTGGTACAGACTCACTGCGTCGAGGTGGTTCGCAGACGTTCTCTATTATTTGACGAGGCATATTGTCGACCTTAAATATAGTCCTCCGTCTACAATTAGAGTATTGATGTCCCGGAATCTTGCATCTTTTGCAGAATGGTGTTCCGGTCCCTTTCGCTGTAGAATAGAGTGATTTTGTATTTCCACCGTAGTGATGTCCACTCCTACTTAAGTTTTGTTCCTCTTGAATAGCCATCAGTACAGCATCCTCTAGATCAGCATGTCTGTCCGCTTTAATTAATATTCTGAGTTCTGGCCTAAGGCCATTAATGAATACCGTCAAAGCTAGCTGATTGTGAGCGGATTGTAATGAGCGCAATGATGCTTTATCATCTGTTTTTGATTGGTCACACATTAACCCAAGGATTTTTTCGATTTTCTCTGAATATTTTCTAACAGATTCGCCTGGCAATTGTCTTATATTGGCAAGTTCTAATTGTAATTCCGGTATAAAACGACGTTCCCCAAATTTCGAAATTAATAAGTCTTTAACTTCGTCCCATAACAAGTTTTCTGTGTTTCTAATATAATTAAAAGCAGACCCCTCTAATTTAGTTAAAGCTATTTTTAAAAGTTGTGAAGCTGTTGCAGAATTTGAACCTTTTCTTAACGTATCTACTGTATAAATAAACTTATTTAACTCTGATGATTTTCCATCAAATTTAGGAATTAAATTTATAGCCGAATTTATTGCTACAGGGTCAATTCTTGTGTCTTCTTCCTCTAATCTAAACTCATCTATTTGCGTTGCAAACGTGGATCTTCTGGGAGAATGCGCCATTGTTTTCAGAGAGAAAAGAAAAAAAAGCACTTACTTAGGGAGTAAAATCCTAGTAGTATTGTCCAAATAGCTCCAGTTGGTTTGGCTGCCACCTGTATCCTTTGAGTCCTTCGTGCGTCCAGGGTGGAATATGGCCCTTTAGCACTTCACTGTCTCAGGAAATCTCACCGCTGTTACCATGAAATGTGACGGCGTGGTTGTTGTCTTGGTTGCTTCTGGGTCCTTCTAGCTATTTAGGGGTAAGCCTAGCAACCCAAGATCAACTCGTCCACAGATATATGATAAGCGGGGTACTGGTTCAATAAGTCTCCTCGGAACGGGGGTGGTTTTCCTAGATGTATTAGCTGGAAGACTTGGTGTAAATAAAATACAAGATCTACCGTAAACCACTTTATTGGACAACACTAACAATATGACATTCACTGTCTAATAAACTAGAGTCACTTACAGTGTCTAGGATTTTACTAACTTTTACAGAAACTATTCAACTATTATATACTATAATATCTGGGTCACTAATAATAAAACAAGGTGTTTTTGTAATGTACTGTTTATAAACTAAATAAATTTTATAACAAACCATTGTTGCTGTCGCAATTAAAACAATTATTGTTTATAATTGCGCAGGACAGTTGATAATTTTGTTTACATTTCTATGGGTTACGTGCTTCGATAATTCGTCTCTATATGCAGCTAAAGCAGTGCGATTGCTTTGGAAAAAAGTTCAAAATTTCCAAAATAGAAAAAAAAACATTTTTTTCCAAAAAAGTCAATTTTTCTCAAAAATTTAAAATTTTTCAAATATCAATTTTTTTCAAAGATTACATAAAAATTTAATTAAAAAAAAACGAAAATTCTGCCTGATTGCTTTTCTGACATTCTGTCTGTATCATTTTCTGCAATTTGGCACAACAATATGTTGTGAAATGTCGTAAGTTTCTTGAATGATGAAAAAATACATTTCGTTCTTAGCTGTTAGTCTTGCAATTTCAGCACCAACGTCAAGGTTAGGTGCCGTCTTGAATTTTTATTTTCTTAATATACTCAATATTACTAGGCTCGTAGGATCAATGTTAAGCATGGTGGTTGATTAGACCCTTTCGGAATAGCTTATTGTATTTGATTCAATATATATTCCGAAGATTTCAGAAACTGAGTATATTAAAAAACAACATGAGGTTACCTTGATTGAAGGCGGATAGTTGCCTTGAAATCTGAAACGCTCAGCTCACTCGGAATCGGAAAACTGAGGAAAGAATTGACTACAAACAAAATAAGGAACTCTTGTTGAAATTAGAAGAAGAATTTATTCACATGGAAAATAGATAACTCTCATAAATTATATTAAGGTCTCGGAAAAACAAGTGAACACCTTCTCCTTTCGGAATGGCCTGAGATTTAGTATAACCCGACACTGACAAATGTTTCACTCGCAAACTCCCTCAAAAACTGGTGTTTCAATTTTTTCTAAGATATGCGAAAATATTCAGAAACGTATTAACCCGATGTTTCCGATTAAACCGATTAAAAGGATGTTCGTTTCAAATTTAATTATAACACCGAAGCCATAAAATATATTAGCAAATAAGTAAATAAAGGGAGCTATATGACAGAGTCTGAAGGGAAAAGTACATATGCATTTAACTAGGAAATCAACAATTCAACTGGGAGCCTACATAAGGAGTAATTAAGTTGTACGGTATATTTTGTTATTTTCTTATATTTTGTGAGGCCTGTTGAGAACGATGCTCATAGGGACATTTCGCTCTTAGAGAACGATGCTCATAGGAACATTTCGCTCGCTGATGCTTCCAATAAAGCCCAAACTCATCAGACTCGTACACTATTTTCTATTACATTAACGACATGTCTGGTATTGCAGCATATTCACTAAAATTGTCATTAAATTTGCAGGTAATTGAAAATTGAACATGTAATATTGGCAAATATATGGGAAGAATCCATGATGGCATAGAACTATAAAAATAATCAATAAATTAGTTCAAATATTGAAGTCAATTTAATAAACTTCACAATTCACCATAAAATATCTGGTAAAGGAACAACATGTACGCCTATAAATGCGGTGAATAAAAAAATGAGATTTACCAAACAAAATTTTTGATAATATCATTTTGGTATCAAAAATGACGCATATATTATCATTGAAATTTAGTTCACCAGCCATCCTTCTGAGAAATATAAATACAGCGCGACTTTATAATGAGATCATCAGTAAAAAAACTATTAGTGCATGGCATTTTGCCTTAAAACAAATTGCAGGACCTTCCAGTATTTTTTGATATTTAGAAATTATACTTTGAACTTTTCTGAATATTTTGGACTTTTTTTCAAACAATCGTGCTGCGTGGCTGTTTTAGAGAAAAAATATCGAAGGCTGTAATCCCCTCATCGCAGTCTAACGGATAAACAAATCGCACGCGCCGTTCTCTCAAAAACTGAATTACCATTTTTTTAGCCCCGTATTTTCTAAACGACCAGACCTGCCAAAAACTAATCAGCACGTTTCCTTATCAATACAAATCGTATGAATTTTGAATAATTCACATCGGTTGATCCGTGTTTCCGAAATCGTCGACGAAAACTTTCGCGCGCACACACACAGACATCGATTTTTTCTAAGGTAAGCCAAAACGTTCAGAAAACTTTAAAACGTAAATATATATAAACATTTTCTTTTTTGATTTTTTTGCGATTACTATAACTTACCCTACGGTAAGTTAAATAAGCACTGCAATAACTAGTTGAAAGTGGCATTTCGCCTCAAAGCCAGTTGCACAACTTTCCGATAAGTGTAATAATTAACTTAATCAACCGAAATAGAGATTTAGATATTTAGATTTTTTTAGATAACACTTTCAACTGTTTATTTCAAAAATCCGGTTTTCGTCTTCAATTAAATCTGAACATTGCATGAAAAACGGCTTAAATTTTTTTAATAGTTAATTACAAGAAAACAGCTCGGTAGATTTTCATCTAAAACTAATCAGTATCATTCCCAACTAATATCTTTCGAACAGTTTTTGATTTTTTAAAATCGATTTGGTAGTATCAGCTTAAATGTGAACGAAAAGTTTAACATTTTTTTTCAAATTACAAAGAAACTGCTCGGCAGATCGCCTCACAAACTGACAACCGATAGTCCTAATTGAGATACATCAAATGGTTTTTAAGCTTTTGAAATCAGTTCAGGCGTTTTTGAGCAATCGTCAATGAAAGGTCTAATTTCGACAAATGCGATACTAATTTTTGCAAACTTTGAAGAATTTTTAAAATTAAGCGACTTGTCGTAGGGTCGTAATATTTTAGTATGACTTACAAGACTACCTACTCTACCGTCAAAAAAAAAATCATGAAAATCGTCGATTTTTTTTAGACTTTATTACAAGAAAACCAAAAAATAATTCCCAACCAATAACCATCGAACGGTTTTTGAATTTTCAAAATCGATTCAGAATTGCTGGCTAAAACGTGGACGAAATTTCTTTCACTTTTCTGCGATTTGCAAAGAAACGGCTCGGCCGATCGTAGTGCAAAACTGACAAACGCTAGTCCTCATCGAGATACATCGAATGACTTTTAAAATTTTGGAATCGCTCCACCCGTTTTTGAAAAAACGGGTGGTCGATTTACGGCGAAAAATTTGTCACATACACGCACACACATACTTTTTCCAAATTTGGTCTCATTAGATTCAGAATGGCTTGAAATGTCGAAAAAACATAAAATTAGCGAGTCAGATTTTTTCATGAAAACATAAACTTCTCCTTCGGGAAGTTAATTATAAAAATAGAATGGCATCAGTATGTTGCTGAGATATTAGATTAAAAGTAAAAAAAATAAAACTGACAAATTTTTCAATTTTTCTGAAAACTTTGAACGTGTTTTTCTCGGAACACAATTTTTCAACGCGGCACGCAAAATAACTACACACTTTGAACTTTTTTCATTTAAATTCTCTACAGTAATATTTAAAATTAAATTTTTAAGTGCCCATCATAGCGGCTTTTCGATATGTTAATTTGTTTATTAATCATTAACAAATTACTATAAGTTTTTTCCGTTGAAATTCAACGATTTTGAATAAAGTGCTCGCCAAACAAACAAAAATCGATACTTTTGAAATCCGCTGTGAAGGGCACTTTAAAATCTAATTTAAAATCAACTGTGGAAAAAGAGAATGAAAAAATTAAAAACGGTTGTAGTTATTTTGCGTGTCGCGGAGCGCCTCCAATCTGACGTGGCTCGCCGAAATGGCTGTGGTACCGCTGTTTGTTTTTTTTTTTTTACAATTATATTTTAATTTGTTACATTAAAGCACAATAAAATACTATCTTTAATATCATGATTTTATTACATTTCTTTCGCCCGAAAAAAATGACAAAAATATACGATTTTTACACAAAACTGAGAAACGATAGTCTTCATCGAGATGCATCGAATGTCATTTTTGATGCAAACATTAACATCTCCTTTGGGAAGTTAAATAGTGTAACTATTATTCCGTGAAGCACTTCAAAGTTAAAATTAAAATAGTTGATCTCTTTGCCACTTTTTACTTCGCAATGAGACAAATTTTGCCAAATAGCAAAAAGCAAATTTACTGGAAATTTAATTGGTTATATTTTGAAAGTTGTTTATTTGATATGTGTTATTTATTGAGATGTAATTGGTAAGGTTTTCGTAGTATTATGGCTAAAAGTCAAATTGGCCCGTCGTTACAAATTACACTTTTATGAATATTTTGGATTTCCTTAACTTCTCGTGGGGTAAGTTATTGTAATCGTCCTAAAATCGAAATTGCAAATTTTTACATTTTTTCGCGTTTGGAGGTTTCTGAACATTTTGGAATAGATGTATAAAAATAGATGTGTGTATGTGTGTTTTTTTTATTATAAAGCGAAGAAAATGCTTTTATGCATCCCAGATTGGTGTTTTGTCTGGGTATGTCGGATTCAATACCGCCTTGGTATAATACCGACTAACACCGCCGCTTTTCCCTTAACTCCGGTCCCCACGAAAACCGCCACGAAAACTTCGTGGGGGGAGAATATAGAATGTTATCATTCTTAACTTGATTTTATACTTATTTTTTAAATGGACAAAGTCCCATTCGCCCTTTCTCTTTCCATAGAACGCAGGTCAATTACCACCTCTCTCGCAAACCTGTCTATGGCGTTCCAAGCAGCTTCAGCTGTCAGCATCACTTCAACAACAGTACCTAGAGTAATTCTTCGCCTCAATGTCCCTTCCACATCGTTCCGTAGAGCACCGAATCGCGAGCACACGAAGAACGCATGCTCAGTAACAATCTGGGCAATTCGACGAGCTATCGTGCTTGAAGCGGTAGCGTAAGCTCGAAAACAGCCGTGCCCAGATAGCATTTGTGTAGTGTAATAATTCACTTCTCCATGCTTGCGATTTAGCCAGACTTTGATGTTTGTAATGACACGATGCGTGCATCTGCCCTCAACTGCGACATGGGTCAATGCTGTTCTGCCGTTCTTCTATTCTAAACTTTTCAGGACTTAGTTGTTGATGTCTTCGATGGTAAATGGTCCGCCTTTTGTCTGCTAATTTTAAGAGAGGCAGTGTTCCTGAAATGACGCACACTGCTTTCTCCGATATTGTGCAAAATGCGCAAGTAATTCTTAGAGCACTCAGGATATATAGGGCCTGCCATTCTCCTCGATTTTTGAGAGCATCAGTCCATATGGTAATACCATATATAAGCACCGAAGTAACCACTGATGATAGATATATCCTTCTGGTTTGTCTAGGGCCTCCAGCATTAGGCATCAGTTGAGCAAGTCTTGTCCTAACTATTGACGCCTTAGCACTAACGTGTTCCACCTGCTGATTGAAATTCAATCGAGCATCAAACGTTACGCCGAGGTAACAGATGTGAGGTTCTGACGCGATCTCTAGATTGCCTATGCTCAGCTTGATGGTCTCTATTGTTTTTCTACTCGTGACAAGAACAGCTTCACTTTCTTGTTATGCTAATTGGAGGTTCTTTGTTCCCATCCAGCGATTAATTTTTGTAAAGGTTATGTCAGATAGACTTACGATCTCATCAATTTGTTTGGAGACAACTACTATGGCTACATCGTCTGCATATGCTACTAGTTTCACATATCCTGGAATCTCAAGTCTCAAAAGGCCATCATACATAATATTTCACAGCAAAGGGCAGAGACTGCGACCATCATACATAATATTCCACACAGCCTTGCGGCACACCTCCTGTTTTATTATATTCTTCTGAACCATCGCGTGAATTGTACATTAGAATTCTCTCTGTAAAGTAGCTTGCGACTATATTGCAGAGGTAAACTGGCTCGTTCTTGTTACAGAGTGCATTCATAATCCCAGAATCGAAAGCATTTTTTATATCCAATGTAGATACAAGACAGTACTTCTTCGCACTACCCTTCCATCTGGTTCCAGCAATTGCTTCCTTGGCAATATTAACTACCAAGTTTATAGCATCGAAAGTTGATCGCCCTTTGCGAAAACCATACTGATTGTCTGCTAGGAGTAGGTCAACTACTGCATCTATTCTCAGGTAAATTATTTTTTCAAAAATGTTACCCACTGTATCCAGCATGCATATCGGACGGTAGGATGATGGTTCATCTGGTGCTTTTCTTTCTTCGGGAAAAAGCACTAATCTTTGATGTTTCCATTTTCGTGGAAAACCCCTTCTTTTAAGAAATTTCTAATGTTTTTATTCATTGATATTTGCCAGTTGATTGCATTGTGGTCACTAGCAGTGTCTCCCTAATCTAATATCTCTCAATTCAATTTTTTTCTGACGAGGCTATTGCTGAGAAAAGTAAGGTCTATTGGCTTTTGCTCTGCCCTTGACAAGGGTTGGCTTATCACGGCTATTTAGTAAACCCATATCAAGTGCAGTAAAGGCCTCTAAAAGTGCTTCACCTCTTGCATTAGTCTTCCTACTTCCCCTGTCTACCGCCCATGCGTTGAAGTCGTCGGCTATTGCTACGGGGTGGTGTTGTTTTGCATCCTCTACTAAACGATCTAAGAAATCAACAAAATCTGGCGAAGAAAAACTAGGTGGAGGGTAACAGCTGTATAAATGTATGCAATCTAATGATGCTACTACAAATCCAGCGTTGCTATTGTTAACGGCGTTCTGGAAACAAAATTTGCCACAGGACCAATAACAGCTTTGGTCGTACTGCCCGTTTCCCATGGGCTATCAGTTAGTTGTTTGTAAGGTTCTGATAAGAGGGCAATATCAATTTTCATTTCTCTTGCCGTCTGCATGAGCAAGTCGTGTCCAGCCTCACAATGATTCATGTCTAGCTGCATTATCTTCATATTTTTCTGTTCATTATTTTCTACAAGGCCTCCCTATATACAGGACATATGTAAGTGCTGGCATGATGTGCTACCTTTTCAGTGCTTCCATTTCCATAGTGCGCATTTGCTGCATTTATACAGTTGGCTATTTTGTGACCTTCTTGTCCACATCCAATGCATAAATTGGTGCGATTCACTTCGCTCTTGCACTGTGATCCATAATGTCCGAGTAGCCAGCATTTAAAGCATTGTATTTTGCTACTTGCCTTGAGCAGATCGTGTACAATTGGCGCTCGTAGAGCTACAGTGGCAATCTGGGTACCTCTGCATGCCTTACGAATCTTAATTGCTTCTGCTGGTGTGTTACAGCATCTTCCGGTTGCTTTTTGTAGTGCAGACTGGATATCAATTTTTGAGGTTTCATCATCAATATCCCTTATTTCTAGAATTTCTTGGTGCCCCTTAAAGATAACTTCGGCCTCATCCTTTAACACGCCTGCAATAATCTGTTGTAGTCCTTGGATTTTATCCGCGCTCTTCTTGGATATGGTTATAAACAAGTCTCCATTTCTGGTTTTATTTATTTTGTCTACTTTCATATTTACCTGGTCATCAGAGGCATCTTGTTCGATAAGGCGCAAGATTTCGGAATAGGCCGAATCAATAAGGCATTTGGTTTGGGAAGTATTCTAAGATTTTTCAACATTTTATGATTAGAGATTTTTAGACTGACAGATGTACCCTTGCTTCCTTTTTTCTATTTCCTCGGCTGAACTTTGTGCCAGTTATTTACCTCGATTTGTTCTTTGTTTCGTATTTCTACGATCGACTGACGTCTTGCCAAACCATTTATCTAATTAAACTGACTGTTTCTTATATTTTGTGAGTATTCTTGAGACCTCGCTTGTTTACTTGCCGTTCACTTTCCTCTACATGGGCTGTTTCACAAACTTTGGTCGTCTAAATCAATAAATGTTTTATTACAGCCGCTATGTTGCCTGCTTTTATTTTCACTTCTTTATGTATGTTTGACTTTGATTTGACAATCATGTGCAGCTCATTTATCAATTTTTAAAGACTCTTCAATGACTCATTAAGTCGTAAAATGACGTTTTCTGAAATTATTTCTGACACCTCAGTCAAGGATTTTACTATTGACAACGTCGCATGAGTTTGTTATCGGGTTTTGGGCTACATCTGATAAACCTGGGCATAGCGATGTGTTCAAATTATTAGATGCTCTGATTGTATCAACAGTTGCATAGCTTGGCACTATGTCCCCTCTGATGGGGATAATTTAACAAAATTTTACCTGCACTCAGAGGCAAGATTCACTCAGCTTACTGACTTATAAGTAACTTATTAAAACTATTATAATATTTAATGACAAAATATCTAATTTCTGACTTAAGAAAAAATATGTGTGTGTATATGTATGTATGGATACAATTTTTCGTCAATGATCAACAAATTTGAATGTTTTAAAAAACATTCGATTCCTATTGATAGGGAGATATGTTGATTAGTTTTTGGCAAAGACAGGTTAGCCATTTCGGAGATACGGACCAAAGTATGCAGAAAATAGAAATCGAGTTTTTGAGAGAACGGAGCATCCAATTTTAATTATTCAAAAAACTTTCTGCTTGTGTTGTCAAAATGATTGCTTTTGTGAATTTTCTTAAATTTTTTTTTTAATTTCTAAAAAAAAAAATTTCAATGACAAAAATAATTCAAATTTTTATTTTAATTCTAGATAAAGTTCTAAAGCTCACTTATATTATATACTTACATACTTCAAATAAATAATATTAACTTTGCTATTCAGTTTATATAATTCTTATAAATATTATCAATGTCCTTAATTTTAAATTCGATTTATTCGATTTTGTTTATTTACTTTTCTGTAAAGATATGTAAGTTATAGTATTTATAATAATCTATTTGAAGGAATTTATTGTTCTTCGAATATTTCATTACGGTTGCCTTAAGACACGATGCCATACACCACTAGTTAATCATTCAAATCGGCTGAGCGATACTCCCAAAAACGTCGTGGAACAATTGTATCCACATACTTACAAACACGCACACACACATCAACTTTTTCTGAGGTAGTAAATCTCAAACGTAAAGATATGCAAAAATTTTCATTTTCAATTTTTGGCCCATTACTATAAATTACCCTATGGGAAGTTAATAAACAAAACTTAATTAATCGGATTTAAAATGAAGAACATTATCAAATATTTATAAGAATTATATAAAGTGAATTAATTGCAAAGTTAAAAATATTTATTTAAAGTAAATAAATGAGTTTTAGAACTGTAGTCAGAATTAAAATTGAAATCCGAAATATTTTCGATATACAAAAGTAATTTAATACAAAAGCAAATTCCCAAAAGCAATTGTTTCGTCAATACAAGCAGAAAGTTTTTTGAATCATTTAAATCGGATGATTAAATATCTCAAAAACTGACATTTTTTGCGCATTTAGCTCCGTGTCTCCAAAATGGCTGGACCTGCCTTTGCCAAAAACTAATCACCAATTTCCCACATCGTTACAAATTGTATGCTTTTTAGATCATTCAAATCCAATACACGTTCTCTCAAAATCACGATTCATATTTTCTGCACTCTTTGCTTCGTATCTCCGAAACGGCTGGGTCTGTCTTTGCCAAAAACTAATCAGCACATCTGCCTATCAATAAGAATCAAATGTTTTTTAAATCTTTCAAATCGGTGCGCCATAAAACGTAAACGAAAAATTGTATACATACATATGCACACACACACACACATATATCCATATTTTCAAAAACCTTCAGAATACGAAAAAATGCAAAAATTTTCAATTGTGATTTTTGGATGATTGCAAAAGCTTACCCTACGCGAAGTTAATAATAACAGCTATTAAAAGCGAACTTTCAGTAAAAATCAGTGACAACACCTCTCAACATCTCAATGAACGTGATAAATATAGTGCAAAATATTCTTCTTTTGACATTTTTTTTTCGTAACGTTTTTCGGAAAACAATCTAGGCTTACCAGAAGAGTTAGTCATTTTTCTTAAGCAAATATCATTCAAATGAAATGAGTACAAAAGTTAGAAGAAAATTTCACAAGTGCTTACAATCACATACAAAATTGTGAAAAAGTACCTTACACTGAAAACAAGCAATAGGATATAACAGAATTTCAAAAATATGCTCTTATTATTTTCGTTTTTTTATTTTAATAAGTATATTTATGTTTATTAATTATATTTTTTTACACTATTTCGAACCAAACCTCTGTTTTGGTGCGTGTCCTTACCGTAATTTAAAACTTACAATTTGAAAAAATTACATTTTTTGAGAATTTTAATTTTTTTAAAAACTGAAAATTGATTTAAAAAAATTAAAATAAGATTAAAAAACGTCGAGGGTCTGCGAAACGGCTGACCTGCCTTTACCAAAAACTAATCAGCCATATATAGAAATTGAATATGCTTCAAATCATTTAAATCGATTGATCTGTGCTTTCGAAATAGTGGACGAAAAATTGTATCCAAACATACATCGATACATACTACACACACATACACAAATACAAAATGTTCAGAAGATCAAAACGTAAAGATATACTCATACGCATACATACATACACCTTTTTTTCAAGATATTCCAAAATGCTCAGAAACTTTTAAAACGTAAAGACATTCCAAAAATTTCATTTACTATTTCTGCGATTGCTATAACTTAGCCCATAGAAGGTTAAAAAATGCTCAAGTAGCAAAAAATAGAATGTCGAGTGCCTCAAAGAAAAGTTGTTTTTTAAATTTATTTTTATTGGCCTCGCTTACTCGAGCATTTAGCTACCTACATCATATTTCAATTTCAATACAATATTTCAATTACAATACAATCTTCATGTTCAAACTATTTTCCTTATAAAAGTCCTATTCTTCTTTCTATTTTATATTCTATTCTATTCTATGTACTCTTCAACGTAACTTCATTATTCTTTTTTTCTTTATTATCTATCATTGTACATTCTATCTTCTTACGTCTTCATTACTTCTATTCTTACTTCCATTACTTCCTTCATTACTTCTATTCAATTTAATTTTTATTCTCAAATCTTTTCTACACGATTGACCTGTTTTAATACTACTTCAAACTATTTTTAACATTATTTCAAACTATTTTTAACTTTATTTTAAACTATTTTTAACAGTATTTCTATTTTTTGCTGGGGTTTTCGATCTCCGAACCTCCGGCCTGTGAATCGGGAACGCTACTCATAAGCTAATCCCGCCACCAAAGAAGAGTTCTAAGGGCATTGTTAACTTCCTGTAGGATAAGTTACAGTAATCGTGAAAAAACGAGAATAAAAATTTTGATATATTTTCACGTTTCCAAGGTTTCAGAACACTTTGACATACCTTAGAGAAAATGAATGTATGTATGTGTGCAAGTGTTGGTGTGTATATGATGTGTGAATACAATTTTTCGTCGACGCACAGGTAAACCGATTTAAATGATTCCAAAAACATTACATTCCTATTGATGGGGAAAAGCGCTGATTTGTTTTTGGCTAAGGCATGTTCAGCCTTTTCAAAGGTACTGGCCAAAAATCACCAAAAATGATTATAAATATTAACTTACCCATGATTTGATTTCTATGGCGACATGCGCAATCATTGCTATGATACAACTTGACGTTAAAGTAGAACCAAATTCCCAAATTCCAACATCAGATTCTTCATAGGCAACTTGAGCAACAAAATAAATGACAATACTTTGATACAATGAATCTGCCAAAGTAATCCAAAATGAATGCAACCTGTAGCTTAAACTTAAACGACCCTGAAAAAGGTATTAATTAACATTCTTGTATATAATTTTTCTTTATATAAAAAACTGATGAAACTGTTTGTCTGTATTTGCAGGCAAGACGGTGCCTCTCTTTTCTTGCAGTTCAATAATATCTAACTGATGATTATGTAAACATGTAGTGAGGTGTAGCAAACCTAAGCAAAATGAGTAGGTTGCCCACTTCAGAGTATGATACATACAATAGTATAGTAGTAATTTCGTAATTGGAAAGTAATAATAAGCGTGTCGGAGTTTGGCAGGCGAGATAAATAAAAATGACGTACTGAGTAAGATTGGATTTGTCAGTTATATATTTATTAATGAAATTAAAAAAATCATTATAAAATAAAAATTTGATTTTCAATATTTCGTAAATTTATTAATTCCGAAAAAGGCGGGGGGAATGATGTGGGAGTTTGGCAGGTCGTGCCAAAATGGAAGTAAGCGACGAGATAAATAAGAATGATGTACGGGTTTTGTTATAAATGTGTAATATATTATACAAAAAGCGTTTCAAAAGCCAAAATTCTAAATCTATTACACAAATTCAATTCAAAAGTACTAAGTCAGATAAGATCAGCATTTGCAATAACTTTCAATAAGGCCCAAGTCCAAATCAACGATTTAGCCTGCAACCTTTGAAACCTTCTACTTCTCAAAACTAAGAAGGGTAGAAGTAAAATATAGGAGAGTGAATAATTTAAAAAAAAGGCCAAAGAAAATCGAACATATTATGCACTAGATTTGACAGTGACTAACTAGACTTACATATAATATAGATATACATATAATAAAGAAAATGCGGTTTTTGTTATAATTTTCTGAAGCAGACTTTCTTATTTTGTATACATGATATCAGAAAGAATGATAACAAAAACGTATCAATAAGGTTATATATATAAACTAAATGCAGTAATAATGTAGAATTTGTGTATACAAACCTGTCTGTATAAATATGGCCTTTTAATGAGTATATCTTCAGACGCATCTTTATCATAAACAGCAATGGCAAACGGTGGAAGAGATGTAAATATCAAATTGTATAGCAACAAGTACATTTGGTCAATCATAACTGACGCCGAGAATCCACAGTAAAGTTGGAACCAAAATAAAATAAACACGAACGTCTGAAAAAAGCATTAATTTAGAAAATATTGTTTTTAAATTAAACCTAAATATTACAGTATTATGATAGAAGATAAATATACAATATAAATAGAACGGGTGATTATAAATATCTTATATATAAAATTCTTCTGTAATGATGTATGAAAGAATACTCCTCCTAAACGATTATTAGAATTTTGATATATCGAATTACGAGAATATTCATTTTCTTGTGAAAAACAAGTTTTAATTGATGCATTTGATTTGAAAGCTGAAGAGAACAAAATCATACTACATTATTTTTCAGTTTATTATAAAAGTAATTCGATATATAACTGTAATAAGATGTTAGAAAGCTTTATTCTGACAATGACTAAAAACTAACATTTCTACCTACCTGTAGGTGTGTTTATACCTATTTCAAACACCCCAGCGTTGGGGCATTAACAGATACTGATACGAGTATTTAGGATTATTTCTTATGAAATATGTATAAATAAATAAATAATTATAAATAAATATCATTTATAAAAAAATGTTTTATTTTATTTTATCAGTACGCAATTCAAATATATTTATTTTCAGAATGCTTTCACATTATTGTGTAGTATATGTAACAAATTAATAATTATTATTATAATACTTAACCAAATAGATGTAAAAATAAATATTCTGGCGGGATTCGAACTGGCGAATATGAGCCTAGGACTCGAACAAAAAGTTGAGAATAACCACTCGGCGATCTAGACACGCAGATACGGAGCGCAACGCGCGTAGATATAGGGCTTAGCGTGTTTTTCGTATCTTTAATCAATTTTTATTTAATTTTTATAATTAAACCGCTTCTCATAAGACTCTAATATTTAAAGGTGCTCGGTTTGACAATCAACCCTATAACCATGCGAAGTTTCATCAAAATCCCAGAAGAGTAAACCTGATGGTTATCTTGTCAGTAAAAAGCTAATGGTAAAGAGCTAAGGAGTTGCTTCGCTTGCACGAAAGTCGATGGCCACCAAAATCTCTGGATCTAACTCCGTTAGACTTTTGTGTCTGAGGCATTTGAAGAGTAAGGTTTGCACTAAAAAAAAACAAAAGTGTCGATCATCTCAAGAAGACGCCTTGCCGGGAATGGGCCAAAATTCTCCAGAGCCACTTTTCGTGCAGTGTGTTATGGTTTGAAGACCATAATTCGTGCCAAAAGTAGGCAATTAGAACAAATCTAAGCTGATTCTAAAATTTGATGTTATTTTCGACATTTTTGCTTTGGAACAATAAAATTTAAAATAACAATGAAAAAAATATTGCGCATTACTTTGTTACATTACATATCACCCTGTATATATATGTATATATATGTATGTATATATATATATATATATATATATATACATATATATATATATATATATATATATATATATATATATATATATATATATATATACAGGGCCGGATTTAGAAATTTGGCGCCCTGGGGCAATGACAAAAATGCCGCCCCATCCCTGAAATTTTACTTGAATAGTTTTTATATATCTTTTTTTTCAATTAAAATAACTATTTGATTCCAGAAAATTTATTACGCATTACATACTATAAATAGTAATGCTTGGCATCGTGCCTTATAACAAAATGCTGCACGTACCGAAAATTAAAAAAAAAAAAAAAACTTTGAAAAGAATTGACTTTTTTGAAAATTTTGTGTTTTTTATATTTAGAAATTTGTTAAAAATTTTGAACTTTTTTTTAAAGCAATCGCGCTGCTTCAGCTTCAGACACAAAATATAGAAGCGTATAAGCGCCGCGTCGCAGTCTAACGGATAAACAATGTTATAGAACCCATAAATGTATACAAAATTTTTACTTATCATTAAAATATCTATAAAATATCTAATAATTTGATGTGCATATGTGTAATAATCACTTTTGACCGCCAAATGCTTATTTTCCATTTTTTTTATTGGATCACCGAAACCGCTAGACGTGCCTCCCACAAATTGGAGCAGTTCTTCATTTTGTCAATAAATGTACATTTTTTTAATGATATTGGACGCTCCGTTTCCAAAAACAGAATTATCATTTTTGGAATTCTGGTCCGTATCTTCGAAATAGTTGGACCTGCTTGGCCAATAACTAATCAACACGTCTTTTTATCAATAGGAATTGAATCATTCAAATCGTTGGATCCGCGTTCTCGAAATCGACTTGAATAATTAAAAAAATATTAGATTTGTATTGAAGAGGAGACGTGCTGATTAGCTTTTGGTACAGGCAATTACGAAAAATGGTAATTGAGTTTCGATATTTCTTCTCTGAAACAGCTACGCAGCGCGACTACTTTGCAAAAAGTTCATCAATTTTCAATTTTCGAAAAATTTCAAAATACAAAAAATGTATTTTAAAAGTCTTTTTTTTTTTCATTTTTCAAAAAAATTTAAAGCTCTTTATAAAATGTAATTTTTAGTATGCGATGTTTCAGTAATTTGTCTTAAGGCACAATGCCATGAGTCATTAGTTTAAATTTTTTTTTGACGCTATAAGTTTGGAAGTGCACAAATTCGTCATTTTAAGAGAGCTCGAGAACTGAAAAACATATTTTAGTTAAACTTTCAGCTTGTTTATGGATCTTTATATTAGCCAAGTTGCCAAATTTGATAACTTTAATAAGTTAACCAATTCGATAATTTACGTTCGGAGAGGGAGGCAAGAAAAAATAATAAATTTTAGTTATCGGTTATTTCAACCCAAATTTTGCATTGCAATCGTATTATGTTTTGTTAATTATATTTCTTGAAATAAAAAATGTTGTTAAAAACGTTGATTATATTGTATAGATTTTTTTTCTCACTATCCAAATTTTGCCGCCCCCCAAAATTTGCCGCCCTGGGCAGTAGCCCCGATTGCCCCTACTGTAAATCCAGCACTGTATATATATATATATTGATGAGTTATTTAGAATCAGACAGTAACACCAAGTAAAAACTAGTGGGGTGGGTGGCATCGTGCCTTAAGGCAAATTGCTGGAACTTCCCGTACCGTAACGAAACGTTCGAGGAATATTGAATGTTTTCAAATAGATTATTATAAATATTGTATTATTGTCTAATATTTATAATAATTATATAAACTGAATTGCAGAGTTGAAATTATTTGTTTAAAGTATATTAGAACTATAGTCAGAATTAAAAATAAAATCTGAATTATTTTCGATATACAAAAAATTAAAAAAAAAAAAAAAAAAAAAATGGTACAACATTTTTTTTTTCCAAAATTAATTATTTTGTTAAGACAAGCAGAAAGTTCTTTGAATCAATTGAATCGGACGCTTAGTCCTTAGACCTGTCTTTGCCAAAAACTAATCAGCTCTTCTCCTTATTAATAGGAATCGAATGTTTTTTAAACCATTCAAATCGGTTGATCCGTACGCCCGAAAACGTGGACGAAAATTTGTATCCATACATACATACACACACACACACACACACACATCCATTTTTTCTGAGGTATGCCAAAACGTTCAGAAACCTTCAAAACGTCGAGAAATGTAAAAATTTTCAATTCCGATTTTCGGCCCATTACAATAACTTACCCTACGGGAAGTTAAAACTAAAGTAGTTTTGAAATACTTTATTTATCCATACGTTTCGGTCTTCATCGAGACTATGACTCAGTGGAAAAACTAAAAGATTTTATATGATGTAGGAGGAAAATAATATAAAGTTATAGAACTTATATATAAATACTTACAGAAAATTAATTAAACAAGAATACACTACACTATTACACTGTGATAAACCAAGCTATTAATAACTGGAACATTTAAACTAATTATTTAATACTGAATGAATTGTGTTTACAAATTTTGCGAACGTATAAAAAGACTGGCAAACTGGAAAAATTGTTTTCCAGTCTTTTTACACTTTCGCAAAATTTGTAAACACAATTCATTCGGTATTTAGACGTTAGTTAACCTGTACACACTAGAATGTAACCAAAAATTGTCAAAAAATAATTATTTTAAATGTTTACTTGGTGTTACTGCCCGATTCTAAATAACTCATCAGAATATATATCAACACCAAACTCACATATTTCAATATATAAATATATATATATATATAAATATATATATATATATATATATATATATATATATATATATATATATATATTGATATTGTTTGTTCGTTTAAATTCTATATTGAGGAGAGTTCACAATATATATCTAAGAGAATGCTTCAACATAAATATAATTCAAACAATAAAAATCAATACAAAACAATGCTTTCAGACCATATGCAAAATTTTAAACACACCTTTGACTTAAGCAATCCCGTTATTTTATATATTGAACAAAATGTTGACCTAAGAAGGTTTGCTGAATCTGTTTTCATTTTTTTAAATTCTCAATGTGTTAATAAAAGTTCTTCTTCTTTACATTTTGACAGTTATCAAAATTTAATTAATATATGTAAATCTGATTTTTTAAATATTTGAACAATTTTTTACCACTTGATATTTTCTTTTAATTTCTCTTATCTTCTCTTTCAGAATTCGAAATATTTCGATTACTCGATTTTATTTTTCAAAATTCTATATCTTCTTATATATAAAAATAGATCGCAAAATGTGTTGGTAAGCGCATAACTCAACAACGCCTGGACCAATTTGGCCAATTCTTCTTTTAAAATGTTCGTTCATGTCCAAGGATGGTTCTTACGGCGAGAAAAAATCGAATAATTGCCGGGAAAACCCTAAAAACAGCCCTTTTCTTTTTTAATCGAGTAGGCAACGAAATTTGTAGAAAAAACAATGATCTATGTCATGACATTTTGTGTAGTTTTTGATAATCTAATTTTTAATATATTTATATAAACATGTAAATATCTTTCTATTAATTAACGAGCTATATTGGCAGCCAAAAACATTGATGTAAATGAATTAAATTTCAAAATTCAACTACTTTCGGCAACTAACCAAGACGATCCACCGGAGTTTTTAAACTAGCTGGATTTGCTAGGATGGTCACCTCACAATCTTCAATTAAAGGTTGGATCGGCAATTATAATGTTGTAAAATATCGACCAACCGCGCCTTTGCAACGGTTGCAAATTCGAAGGTTAGCGATAAAAAAAAACTACCAAACAACGAGATGGAAGCTACTATATTGAAAGGACAGTATAAAGCAGAAGATGTTCTCGCACCGTGCATCCCAATGTTTCCGACTGATGTGCCATTTGAGATTAAACGACTACAGTTTCCAGTGCGTTTATGGTATCGTTAAGTGTTTCTGGTATTAATTTGGAAAATCCTGTTTCTCACATGGAAAAATGTATGTTGTCTGTTCCCGTATCGGAAAACCATCAGATTTGTTTGTCTATGCGCCAGGTAATCAAACAAAAAACATTGTTTATCACAAAGCACTACAATGAAAATGGAACTGAATTTTGAATTATGATTTGCATGATTAAAATTACTTACTTTTAAATGCATATAGTGTTTTATTCAATTATTCTTAATTCACACCGAATTATTACCAGTGACGGTGACGGTTCTGTTCGGGATATTTTTTTGCAAAGAATAGAAAAAAGGTAGGAACAAAACACCGCCACATTACAAATTTTTTTGACAGGACAAAGTCTGTCGGGTCGGCTAGTATATATATATGTACATATTTTTTTGTTTTTAGAACAAAATATTTATGTTTTAATTGTCAAATTTTGCATAAAATAATTTTGGTATGTTTAATAATTTGTAAAACTGGTTTGGTATGTATAATTTTAATTCTGTTTTATTTTATTTTGTTACTTTGTTTTATTATTCTGTTTGTATTTTAGCTGAATGATGAGCTAGCAGAATAGCTCGAAACGTATTAAAAAGATTTATATTTACGTTCTGGTTTTATTTTTTCGACTTGTGGCTGAAAAACCTTATCATATAATATATATATATATATATATATATATATATATATATATATAATATATATATATGTATATATATATATATATATGTATATATATATATATATATATATATATTATTTTTTTTTTTGTTACAATTTATTTTTGTTAATCAAGACTTTAATGTCTTATTTACAAAATTGATATGAGCAAAAAAAAAAATACAAAAAAAAAAATGCAATACATTGAATATAAAATGAAAAAAGTTGAAATAAAAATTAAATTAAAACAGTAATACAAAAATAATAACATAAATGAACGATGACGTGATGATGTATGCCGCGTACTACGTCAGGACGCGTGCAGACATTGGGCAAGGTGTTTGGTAGATCGGAAGGCCATTTCTTGCTCAATCTTCTTATCGGTCTCTGAATCGCTTGAATTGTAGGATTTGTATGCTGGATTAATTTGTTGTTAAAAGATGAACTTCTAATCTTGATCATTTCGTTGACTGTTGAAATTTTCAAATCCTTATGTAGGCAAAAATTCGAAATATACCAAGGCGCATTAGTAAGGATACGCAAAATTTTATTCTGGCACCTTTGAATGATGTTTATGTTAGATTTGCAAGAGCAACCCCATAGTTCGATTCCATAAGTCCAAATGGGCACTATGATAGTTTTATACAAAAGTACCTTGTTATCGAGAGAGATTTCAGATTTCCTCCCAAAAAGCCAGTAAAAATCTTTTATTTTCAGTTGGATTTGTTTCTTTTTATATTCAATGTGCGTTCTCCATGTCAATTTCGAATCAATGTGCATGCCTAAATATTTGACAGAATTGCATAATGGAATTATTGAATTGTTCATGATGATAGGTGGACTGTTGTGATGTTTTAGAGAAACAATTATGTGCTGAGATTTTTCGATATTGATTTTGATATTCCAATCTAAAAACCATTTTTCGAGACTAGATAAATAATTTTGTAACTGACAAGTTGCTGTTCTAATATCGGAATTGCATGAAATAATTGCTATGTCATCGGCGTAAGTGCATATGGTTAGAAGATCATCTGTGGGCATATCGTTTGTGAAAAGAAGATAAAGTACTGGACTTAGCACACTGCCCTGTGGTACCCCGCATTCTATATTTCTGATGCTCGAAGTCACATCTTTAATTTTGATTCTAAATTTTCTATTAAGCAAATATGAGCTTAAGATATTGAAGTAGTTTGGAAAAGTTGTTTTGATTTTATATAGGAGTCCTGAGTGCCAAACCTTATCGAAAGCCTGACTGACATCTAAGAATACGGCTACGCTGTGTTCCTTTCTATTCATGGCTTCAAGAATACGAGACACCGTTCTGTTGCATTGTTGAATTGTAGAGTGATTTTTTCTGAAGCCAAACTGATGGTGAGGAATCCAACTATCATTCGGATGATCTTCTGACAATCTCTGCAACAAAAGTCTCTCTAAAATTTTCGATAATATCGATAAAAGACTGATAGGACGGTATGAACTAGCAGTGTGATGGTTTTTGTTTGGTTTAGCGATCATAATAATTTCTGCAGTCTTCCACGCTGTGGGCCAATAATTGTATTGAAGTATGGCGTTGAAAATATTTGTTATATATAAGATACCTTTTGTAGGCAATTCTTTTAACATCTTTGGAGTAATTTTATCCATACCTGGCGAAGATCTATTTTTTATCCTTTTTATTTCACATAAGACATCATTTGGTGAAAAATGTCCTAACGGTGTAGAATGTATGGGTTGATTTACGAAATTGTTAATTAAATTATTCTGGGAAATATTTCGAGCGCTAAAAATGCTACTTAGATGATCAGCAAATGTCTCCGCTTTTTCTTCGTTGCTTTTTGCCCAAATGAATCCGTTTTGGTTGGTTAATTTCAGAGGAGGGTTTTGTTGTAGGGGTTTACTTTTGTTTCTGATTGGTTTCCATATGGAATTATCGTACCTATTTAACTGCAATATATACGACCTGAATGTACAATTCTTCCATTCTTTCATTTTTTTCCTCAGCGTGTTATTGAGATGATTAAGCGATGTCTTATCCGATGGTAGATGAGAATGTTGCCAGGTTCGTCTTGCTCTTCGTTTCTGTGCAATTAGCTTCTTAATTTCTTGCGGAATTATTAGATTATCATTTCTTGGATTAATGTTCGGGGTGATCTGCTTGGTTGTTTCACGTACAATCTCAGAAAAATAATCTATATTATTTTCTATATCAATAACGCTTGTAGGCCTAGATTTTGGAAATAATTTTGAATCAAGTATGGATTTGAATTGAATCCAGTTAGAAAGATTGTTGTGTAGAATACGATTGTTGATAACTGGAGTAGGAAATGTGCTAAACGTCAAAAGTATTGGAGAATGATCTGAAGAGAGATCGTAACTAGATTCAATATTGAGATTTGAAAGATCAATACCTTTCACAATAAAAAAATCTAAAAGGTCTGGAACTTTAGTAGGGTCAGAAGGCCAATAAGTTGGACTGCAAGTTGAAATAAAGGAGAGGTTATTTTGCCCTATGGCTGCATGAAGAATCTTTCCTTTGGCTGTAGTCAGTCTAGAACCCCAGGCAATATGTTTACAATTAAAGTCACCACCAATGATAAATTTATTACCTAATTGAGAGAAAAATGAAGAAAACTGAGCACAAGAAATTTTGAATCTTGGTGGACAATAAACAGCAGAAGCACAAAAATTATATAAATTTGTTTCAACAGAAATTTGAGTTGCTTGTAGAAAATCATCAGAAATATTTGGTAGAACAAAATGCTTTATATTATTTTTGAATAATATAGCCGAACCGCCGCGAGCCCTGCCACTTGGGTGATTTGAATTATAAGTAGTGTAGTTATAAATTTTGAAGTAGTTTTTTTCAGTGAAGTGAGTTTCTGAGATTAATAAGATATCTATTAAGTTTAACTTTAAAAAACATTCTACTTCATTTTTGTGAGGTATTAAACCGTTGGCATTCCATTCAGCAATTTTAATTATTTTTGCCATTGCTTTTGTTGTTGACTAACGTGGATAACATATTTATTATTATGGTGTTCTGTTGCAAAAGCTGATTGAAGATATTTTTAAATTCTAAAATAAGTGTTGCTAGAGAATCAGAATCAGGATTTGAAGGTGAATGATTAGAAGCAGAGTAATTGTTTTTTGCAATGTCTGCATAGGATGAATTTTGAATTGTTGGATTTAAGGCCGGAGAAATGTTGTTTATTTTATTATTAGAATTAGAATTATTAGAATTTTTAAAATTTTGGTTATTTGGATTTGGATTTATGACTGATTGATTTACTGGAGTTTTGTTTCTTTGTTCTTTAATTTTTTGGAAGTATGAGCAACCGCGATAATTAGCTGGATGAGCACCGTCGCAAAAATAACAACAAGCCGGAGCATTCGGATCTTTGGTACAAGCTATAGTATTATGATTGTCACCGCATTTTAGCCAAGCAAATGGTCTATTGCAGTATTTTTTGGTGTGATTAAAGAGTTGACAGCGAGTGCATTGTATAATGTTGTTGGACTTTCTCGGTGGTTCGACGCGTATTATGCAGTTGAATAATTTATAAATGTTATAAATATTTTTGTTATTTCTATTTGGTTCCAGATCAACAAAAAACATATTAAGAGGTTCTTTTGTTATTCTATGTCTAATATTTAGGATATTACGTACGACATGACCCTGTTTTAATAGTTCTAATTTAATTGCATCTGTGCTTGTTGAAAAGTGTACATTTCTAAGAACAACCCTATAAGCCTTCTCTTCTTTTAATTGATATGTATGATATACGGCATTAGTTTCTTTTAGATGTCTGGATAAAGTTCGAAAATGGTCGACAGAATTACATAGAATTTTAAATGTATTGTTAGCTAAACTTCTCAAGAAATATTGATCGTGCGGAATTATTTCATTTAATTGATTAGACATATCATTAATATCGTCAACTCCGTAAATAAATATTGGAGGGGGCTTACTGACTGGAGCCGGTTTAACTGAGTTGTCATCATTAGCTGTTTCTATTGTTGAAAGGGCCGAAAATCTGTTTTGAATTTTGACATCTATTCCTAATGGTTCAAATGAAGTTTTTCTTTTTTTGAAATTGACTACTTGCCATGAATTAGGAGGTTTCTTGACATCAGAATGTGGTTGAGTGAGGCTTGTAGATGCACTATTACTAGATGATATTACTTCCTGTCTTGAGTCAGAAACTGATGAAGTTGAACGCAGCGAGACCTTTTCCGATGTAAACATATTGGTCCGACCTTCTTCGCGAGGTATCTTGCTGTATTTGCTGGATCCAATAACGGTCTTTCGTAGTTTTGGGATTTCTGATGGTTTACTGTCCGATTCCATATTCGCTTCTATATCTTGATTGAAATGTAAGACATTTCTTTGATTCCACAAACGCACATTAGAGTCTCGATTATGTATGGTTTTTTGTAAGCAATTATTTAATTATCTGTACACTTTTGTAAGCTTTTCATGCAATTTTAATAAACCGTAAAATTCAATCTGACATGCACTTGTTTTTTTTCAAAAAATTGACCTATATATATATATGATAGTTTTGTCGACGTTGATACATATTTGTAAAATTTTTGCAGCCCAACCGTCGAATTAAAAAAGATTAAATAACAAAATTATTTATTCCATTAAACGTTTCGACACTTGATGTGTGTCATCATTCGGCATCTAAAAAAAACTCTGGAATAAATACACAGTTGATGATAAATATAAATATATAAAAGGAGGAAATTATACATACCAAACCAGGAAAAATAACAGAAAACATTAATTATGATGTAAAATTGATTGTACACTAAATTTGTGTAAAATAATAAAATATTATTATATTAACAAACGAGAAATAGGAGGAGCACATATTGCCCTCCTATATTTGATGTTATTGATAGCATTGCATTGTGGGCACTGTTCAAGGTTAAAAATACAACGCAGAGTAGACACGCACGTGTAATGGAAGAGTGGGAGAGAGTTTCGAGAAACGAACGGGGAAAGAGAAACAGAGAAGAAATATAACGAACGAAAGATTCTAAAACTGTATTGAATTGCTTTTCATGAAATTAATGATTACTTTGTAACTGTCATGTAAGAGGTGAGAGGAATTACGTTTGTTTACACAAGAAGTATTAAGGGATATAAGTAAAGACTCAACTATCTTTCTAAGGTCACACTTTTTTTTCAATGTAAAGGATTGAAGGATTTGACATGTTAAAAGTGTGGTTAAGGTTTATCATATGTTCAGAAAGCATACATTTCAACAAATTTCATTTTTGAAAATACTTACTTTTGTTTTGACGATAAATTTTTTTCACAAACTTTTGGTTTGTCCATGGGGTCTAGTATTAGTCCTCCTGTGGCTGATTTAACTTTACAAATTTTAGAAAATTTTATTTTGACAAATCTTCCCATTCAACATTATTTTTATTATAGATATGTTGATGACATCCTCTTGTGTTTAGATAATAATTATGTATCCCACACTGTAACTTCTTTTAATTCTTTTAATAAGCATTTGCAGTTCACTTGTAAACTTGAAGCTAGTAATTCTATCAGTTTCTTAGACTTAAAACTTACAAGAAACAATAATGTCATCCTCATTGACTGGTTCCAAAAACCAATAAATAAATTATTTTTCTTATCACTCTCGTTCTATAAAAATTTCAGTTGTCATTTCCTTAATAGATAGGGCCATTTTGTTAAGTGATAAGATTTTTTGGAAAAAATACCTATCTTTAGTTCGTGCTGTTTTGAATAATAATTCTTATCTTTCATATTTAGTTAATAACGTCATTAAAAATAGATTAGAGTTTTTACAAAACAATTTAAACAGTTTTTCCTATCTTAACAATTCTTTTTCAAAACTTAATTCTTCCTCTTTAGATAAATATAAAGGGGTTATTTGTTTACCCATTTTAAGCAGTTTTTCTTATTTTTTAAAAAAGTTATTTGCCGCTGAAGTTTTTCTTTTGTTTTTCAATTTTGACAACACTTTCCTTTGCCTTTTTTCTTCTCTTAAATCAAAAACTCCCGCTGATAGGGTTACTGATTCTGTTTACAGGTTGGACTGCAATGATTGCAATAGTTGTTACATTGGTGAAACTTCCCAATATATATACAAGAGGGTTAATCAACATATATATAATTCCAGAAACCCAAATCAATTTAAAACGATGCTTTCTGAACATATGATAAAAATGTAAAAAATTTAAATATAAATCATATAATAGGTTGTGATCTGATCTAATGTTGACACTATTAGAAACATTCATAAGAATAAGACAACTTTCCGCAAATAATCTCCTAAAGATGCAACTTTCGTGATATAATTCAATATCACGATCTTTGGGGTAAAATTGAATGTGTGGGCGTTTTCAATAGAGTGTTGTACTAGGGCACTTTTAAAATTTTTTTGTTTATAGTGGACCACACTTAGTTCATGTTGTCTCATTCTTTTGTGAACATATTGCGAGGTTTGTTCAATATATTGGAAAGTACAGTCGTTACAGGAAATTGGATGGGGTAGGGGATTTAATGTTCGTAAAAATTTTTTTGAAGGAGTGTAAGGATGAGCCCTGATACTAAAATGTTTTTATCTAACAGAATTTTGGCAAAATAATAATATAATTCTTCCACGTAAGGAATGCTGCAGTAAATAAAATTGGTGTTTTTGATGTTGGTAGTGGTATTGGGAGAATTAATTTGTGTTTTTAAAAAAGTTCGTCTTTTTTGAATAACTGAATGAATAAGATTTTTTTGGTAACGATTTTCAATTAGAGTTATTCTTACCAGGGATAAATTTTGTGGATGGGAAGTTTGGTGAGACAACAAACTAGCATGGTCTGTAAGGGAAATAATAGTGTTTATTTTATAGTTTCTGGGACAGTATGAGGAAAAGTGTAAGTATCTACCCGACCACGTAGTTTTTCTATACCAATTTGTTCGAATGATCTTGTTAGTATTGTAAACGGATACATCCAAGAAATTAAGTCTGTTGTTATTTTGTAGTTCATGTGTGAAAGTTGTGTTATTGTTGAAATTATTGAAAAGATCTAGTATTGTGTTTATATGATTTTTATTAATGATAAAAAAGTGTCATATACATATCTAATATAAAAGTTAATCTGAAATTTTAAAGTTGAGAAAACGGAAATTTCTAGGGTCTGTAAAACTAATTGTAAGTCTATAATTCCGGGAGATAAGGGACATCCCATAGATGCGCCTTTAATTTGTGAATAAAAGTTGTCTTGGCAATGGAAATATGAGTAATTTAGAATAGTGTTGATAATACGAGTGAAGACTGTTTTCGGAAAGTCAGTAAAGTTACAAATTGTGTGCCAACGTTTATCGATTGAGTTTAGAATTAATTCATGTGGGACACATATAAAAAGGTTGACCACATCTAAGCTTAGAAATAAGTGATTTTCAGGGAAGTTGCGGTTATTAATTAAATTCACAAATTGGTACGAATTCTTGACATAATAGGGAGAATTGATTGTGACATTTTTTAGAACATCAGAAATTAGTTTCGAAATGTTGTAAAAAGGAGAGCCAATATAGGAGACAATCGGTCTGAAATAGCATTCAGGTTTGTGTATTTTTGGAAAACAGTACCTACACAAACCTGTCGGAAGTAGCCGATATTTTGGTCGATCACTGTGGGCCCACATCATATGTGATGTACACAACACACAAGCCTTCAGTGGAACAGAGACTGGACCGCCATGAAACCCTGCTTATGTCATGCGTCCAGGAAATCAAAAAACTAAGGACATTGTTAAACACTGAAAGGCAAAAAAAAATGATCAGCAGGAATTACAACACAATTGGTCAAGACCAAGAAATGGCTTTCGAAACAGGTCCAGGACACCTTCTTGTGGAGCAGTTTGCTACTATCACTACAGATTTGGTGAGAAAGCCACAAAGTGTGAGGAGCCCTGACTGCTTAAATCGTTAAACGGGACGGAAAACTGACTTCACCGTCATTCATTGGAGCATGCAATGACGGTGAAATAAATTCCGTCTGCTCTGAGCTCCGCCTACATATAACAGACAGAAAGACTTCAATCCAATTCCTCATAAGTTCCGGATCAGTTTTATCCATATTACCAGCTCATAAGTTCGCTAATGGCCATGCCAAGGAAGAACTAGTTTTATTTGCAGCAAACTCTAGCAGAATATCCACGTATGGCAAGAAAACTCTGGAGCTAGATCTATCACTACGTAGAAGCTTTACCTGGCAATTTGTTGTTGCAGATGTAGCCACAGCCATTATAGGAGCCGGTTTCCTAAGCAACTACAGTCTGTTGATAGACCTGCAGGGCAGAAGATTATTTGATTCGACCACAGGCCTTACCTCTGATGGAAAAGTACTCAAAGCACGGCAAGTCAACATCTCCACTGTCAACCCGGCAGAGCCTTTCAAGGAATTACTGGCACAATACATTGCAATAACAGAGCCGCAGGTAACCACCAATATTAAACCATGTCATTTTTCACACAGGGTAACCACAACAGGTCCACCAGTAGCTGCCAGGTTCAGGAAGATCTTCGGAGAAAAGGCTATTGCAGCTAGATCCGAGATACAGGATCTCCTGAACAGGGGCATTTTGAGGCCTTCCAACAGTCCATGGGCATGCCCTATTCACATGGTTCCAAAAAAGAATGGCACATTCAGACTGTGTAGAGATTATAGGAGGCTGAACGCAAACACGCTGCCCGACAGGTGTCCTCCACCTTTAATACAAGACGTGTTTAATACTCTGCATCAGAAAACAGTATTCTCTACAATAGACCTGGAGAAAGCCTACCACCAAGTACCCATGCATGAAGAGGATATTAGAAAGACTGCAATTATTACTCCATGGGGACTCTTCGAGTATCTATGTATGCTATTTGGACTTAAAAACGCCACCCAGACATTCCAGAGGTTCATCAATCACATTTCCCAAGAATTTAATTTTGTTTTTATTTACATAGACGACATCCTGGTAATGTCCACTGACATGAATGAGCACCGTTGTCATCTTCAAATGGTTTTTGAGAGGCTACGGGAGTATTCACTCACAATCAATGTCGAGAAATGCGTCTTGGGTAAACATGAGGTAAACTTCCTGGGATACAAGCTGAGTGCAGCAGGATATTATCCTTCACCAGACCGAGTAGAGAAAATCATGAATTATCCACAACTTTCCACAGTGATTGAACTACAAAGATTTTTGGGCATGGCAAATTACTATCGTAAGCCAATACCTCAAAAGCTGTAGAAATACAAAGACCACTTTATGATTATTTGAAATCTTCAGTGAAAAATGACAAGACTCCAATTATATGGAATGACAACTCACAATCAGCGTTCAACAAACTTAAGGAAGCTCTGGCAAATGCAACTCTTCTTCATTATCCTGCAAGCATAGCAAACATTAATTTAATTACAGATGCATCCACTACTGCTATAGGAGCTACATTAGAACAAGAACTTAATGGTGCCTGGAATCCAATAGGTTTCTTTTCGAGAAAAGTTACATCTACAGAACAAAGATACTCCACATATGATCGAGAATTACTAGCTATTTTTGCTGCAATCAAATATTTTGAATATCTCTTAGAAGGCAGACATTTTGTTATAAAAACTGATCACAAACCTATAACTTATGCTTTTCAACAGAAACTAGAGAAGGCTTCAGATCGTCAGCGACGGCAACTGGAATACATCTCACAGTTTTCCACTGATATCATATTATATATGTGAAGGGTGAACAGAACGTGGTTGCTGATGCCTTGTCCAGGATTAATTCCATTCAAATGCCTTCAAAGTTAACTGCAGAGGAAATTTCGAAAGAACAGAGCAAAGACGTTGAAATGCAGACTATATTAAATGGCAATACTTCTCTGAACCTACAAAAATTGACATTAGACAGCTATCCAGTTTATTGCAACACTCAATATAATTTTGTGAAGCCCTAACTTCCGCAAAGTCTTCGCAGAACTGCTTTTGACATAGTACATGGAAATTCACAACCAAGCACATCACAAGAATTTAAACCACATCACTTGGAGTCAACGATGGATCCTCCAAGAAAGACTCACAACAAAAAAGTCTCCTTTTATTTTTAAATTTTTACAGATACATACTTCATTTTCTTTTGAAGGGGAGTAAACATGTAGCGAACTTGACAGCTGTCAGTTGATTGACGCCGATGTCACACAACGACACAGCACACTTTGAGCCATGAGCGACGCCGATATAAAGCGCGCAACACACAACTAAGTCGCAGTTATCTAGAACGTCGTATCTAGCAACCCTGGCGCTAGATTATGTTTCGGACAAGTGAATAAATTGTTCTTTCTGATTTTTGTTTCCGCGATTATTGTCGAGTAAAACTTAATAAATCAATTGATATCAAAATTGAATATCACATTAGTTTCTTTGTAAAGTTTGGAGTTATTAATAAACTCGCGTTATCATCAGAAGTCTATCGTGTTATTACTGTTTCATTGCAAAGTTTATTAAATTAATATAGAAGCACACTTATTTCTTAACAAAGTCTAGTAATCGGGCATAACATCAATAAAAAACATGAATTTCTTTCGAAAATACGAAACATATCACACCAGAAAGAGTTTACCTGACTCAGAAACTCTTTCCAGTAGTATTATAGTATTTCCAAATTTCTCACAAAACAATAAAAACGATGCGCGAAGGATTCGCTATTTGTTCCACACATGTGTAGAATCTTGGTAAAAAATATTTTTTAAAAAGTCCTTTCTCCATTACATCTTCAACCAGTCTACAAACAACACACTATCCAATTGTGATTTTTTAAATTAGTATTTTGTGAAAATATTGTGTAATTACAAGTTTAATATTTATAATACATAGTGTAGTGCATTACCATATCTTGATACCATGGATTATTAAAATTTTCCAATTTAAATTAATTAATTAAAGACAGAATTCCACTTACAACATAGTTTTATTTTTAGTTCAACTGAATGAAGGCTAGGGTTATAGCCGAAACGTATGGATTTAAAATAAATTTTTGAAAGAAATTCATGCTTTTTATTGATGTTATGCCCGATTACTAGACTTTGTTAATACATATCTCAACATTAAATTCAGAATCATACAATATATAAATATATATATATATATATATATATAATATGGAACCACCAAAATTCTCTCTATCCCGTTCTCTCACCAATGACGATACAGTTTCCAGTATTTTCCGCAAACACGTTCGCACACATTTTACTCTCGTACACACTCGTAATACAACTTCCAAACTAACAACATGTTCGTTTGGAATAAGCTTTTTTATAATAAAATATATCATTCATTTTAATTTTACAATTTTTTTAAAATTTTTCATAACTCGACGTTTCATCAATTTTTTATTTCACTTTTATTTATTTTTCGTGCAATTTTGTGTTTTTGTGTTGTTTTTCAAAGTTTATTTGTATGGTGAGTTTCTTTACATTGTTTATTTTATGGTTGTTTTTCATATATACTTTTCATATACATTGTTTTACTTATTTTTGTCTGTTAATTATGTATTTTTTTATATTGTTTTAATTTGTAACCCTGAATTATTTAATTGTAGCACTGAAGATGGGTCAAATCCAGACCCGAAACGTATGTTCTCTATAAATAAAAACATTTTTCATTAAAACTGTTTTTTAATTACTGGATGGATGCCCAAGAAACAATTTATTATATATATATATATATATATATATATATATATATATAAAGCGAGAGGTTTTTCTTCAGATGGTGAAATAATATGATAAAAATTGTTTCTTGGGCATCCATCCAATAATTAAAAAAACAGTTTTAATGCAAAATGTTTTAATTAAGAGAACATACGTTTCGGGTCCAGATTTGACCCATCTTCAGTGCTACAAATAAATATATCAGGGTTACAAATTAAAACAATATAAAAAATAATATAAAAGATACATAATTACAGACAAAAATAAATAGAAACAATGTATATGAAAAGTATATATGAAAAACAACATAAAATAAACAATTGTAAAAAAACTCACCATACAAATAAATTTTAAAAAAATATAACACAAAGAACAACACAAAAATGCAACGAAAAAATAAGTATGAAATAAAAAATTGAAAAAACATCAAGTTATGAAAATTTTTGAAAATTGTAAAAATTAAAATAAATAATATGTTTTATTGTAAAAAAGCTTATTCCAAAAACACATCTTGTTAGTTTGGAGACAGAGTTACGTGTGTGTAAACGAGAGTAAAATGTGGGCCTACGTGTTTGCAGCGGAAAATAGTGGAAACTGTATCGTCATTGGATGAGAGAACGGGATAGAGAGAAATTTAAGGGTTACAGTTATGAAGAATTTTCCAGCGATCATGCGCAAGGAACATAGAAAAAAATTTTAAATATGTAAGTCATCCATAATCAGACGATTGAACAAAGCTGGATCAAAATGAAATATGTGGATCAAAATAAAAATATAGAAACATAATAAAACCAAGATAGAACAATGTAAAAAATCTGTGAAAATAGAGAATTATATTAAGAAAAAGTATAGATATTAACTGAAAACGATAAAAGTTAAAAAAAAAAAAAAAAACAAGTTATTATATAAACAATTATAACACAACATATATATGTATATATACGCAACACAATAATTGTACAAATGCACAAAACACAAAACATAACTAACATAAACAACCACATGCACACATGCAATTACAACATATATGTAAAATCAAAATATACACACAAATGCAACATATATGCCCATACATGTATATCCACAAACATAAACATGTATATATGTACATATACACATACACAAATATACGCATACATACATATATATTACATGAAAGAATTGTTAGGAAGTATTGCGCATATTGAAAAAATTGTTCGAAGCATCGCGGTAAATATTGCAAAGAGAAGCCGAATCAAAACGTTTGTTAATAGTAGGTAATATTTGTATAAAAATACTCTCAGCAAACTTCCTGCGTAAAGTGTTGGCTTCTCGATGAATAATTCTTGGATTGGTGAAATTAAAAGAATGTTTAAAGTTGGAGACATGTTCGGTGATCATGGTTTTATTTTGTTTCCTGTTAAGACTGTTAAGTTCGTGTTGGCGCATTCTTTTTGAGAGAAATTGTGAAGTTTCTCCAACATAACAACTTGAACAATCATTACAATCAATGACATAAACAACGTTTGACGTGCGGGAAATAGGGGTAGGAGTTTTTAAATTAGTGTATAAGTCTGTGAGAGTGTGTCCAGTCGAACACACTAGTTTCAGACCAACGGATGAAAAAAGTTTTTTCCATGAGTGGAAAAGGCAATCGATGTACGGTAATGAGATGAAGGAATTGAGAGATAGTAAATTTTCAGGAACAGGGTTAAGGGTTTGTGAAGTGATGCTATTTTGTTGTGAATGGGAGGTAAATGAGGAAGATGTACGGAATTTATTACGAAGAAATGGTAATCTATTATTAATTACTGAGCGTAAAAGTTGTAGTGGATAGGAATTATTTTGAAGGGTAGAATATATCAAATTGATATTTTTTTCCCAATGTGATGGATGAGAAAGAAGGATGGCATGGTCTAGTAAGTTGATGATAGATGCAATCTTAGTCGATTTGGGGTGATAGGAATGGTAGTTTAAATAACGTCCAGACCAAGTGGATTTTTGATACCAACATGTAGTGATGGAGCCGTTATTTATAAAAAGGGTAATATCTAAAAAATTAATGGAGTTGTTGAGTTGGGTCTCTAAGGTAAAACAAAGGTGTGTGTCAAAATTATTAAAAGAATTTAGGAAATTGGTTATGTTATAAGTAGGAATGCAAGTTAAAATGTCATCAACGTAACGTTTGTAAAAAAGAGGTACATACGACAAGGTATTAAGTGTAGAGTTCTCTAGGAACTGCATACAAAGTTCAGCAAGTGGGGCACTCAAACTGGAACCCATTGGAGTGCCAAATTTTTGTTTAAAAAAACAGTCGTTGAACAAAAAATAAGTATTGGAAATAATGAATTTAATACATTTAAGGAACCAAGAAAAATTGAAATCTGTGTGTTTACTTATATCAACCCATTTATGGTCTATGGCAGAAAGAATAAGGTCAGGTGAAATGTTAGTAAAGAGGGAAACCACATCTAAACTTATAAAGGAAAAATCAGATGGTACAATGAGGGAGTTAAGTTTGGGAATGAGCTCGAAAGAATTTTTTACAAAATGTGGAGAATCATGAGTGATATTGGATAAAATTGAACTAATGAATTTGGATAATTTGCAAAGAGGGGAATTTAAGTCAGCAACTATTGGTCGAAGAGGAAAACCGTCTTTGTGGATTTTGGGAAGACAATAAAGTTTTGGGGAAATGGGATTGTAGGTTTTTAATTGTAGAGAGAGAGGTTTGGGAATTTGCTTGTTTTCTATAAGTGAATCAATGAATTTCAAAGTATTCCGATTTATAAGGTCGGTGGGGTCTGAATTTAAAGGTTCGTAAATGTTTGTATCAGCTAGGAGGGTCATGGATTTGGAAATATAGTCAACTTTGTTCATGATAACAGTGATGTTACCCTTGTCTGCCCTGGTAACAACAATTTCTGGGCACGTCTAATTCCCGCACGTCAAACGTTGTTTATGTCATTGATTGTAATGATTGTTCAAGTTGTTATGATGGAGAAACTTCACAATTTCTCTCAAAAAGAATGCGCCAACACGAACTTAACAGTCTTAACAGGAAACAAAATAAAACCATGATCACCGAACATGTCTCCAACTTTAAACATTCTTTTAATTTCACCAATCCAAGAATTATTCATCGAGAAGCCAACACTTTACGCAGGAAGTTTGCTGAGAGTATTTTTATACAAATATTGCCTACTATTAACAAACGTTTTGATTCGGCTTCTCTTTGCAATATTTACCGCGATGCTTCGAACAATTTTTTCAATATGCGCAATACTTCCTAACAATTCTTTTATGTAATATATATGTATGTATGCGTATATTTGTGTATGTGTATATGTACATATATACATGTTTATGTTTGTGGATATACATGTATGGGCATATACGTATGTTGCATTTGTGTGTATATTTGGATTTTACATATATGTTGTAATTGCATGTGTGCATGTGGTTGTTTATGTTAGTTATGTTTTGTGTTTTGTGCATTTGTACAATTATTGTGTTGCGTATATATACATATATATGTTGTGTTATAATTGTTTATATAATAACTTGTTTTTTTTTTTAAACTTTATCGTTTTCAGTTAATATCTATACTTTTTCTTAATATAATTCTCTATTTTCACAAATTTTTTACATTGTTCTATCTTGGTTTTATTATGTTTCTATATTTTTATTTTGATCCACATATTTCATTTTGATCCAGCTTTGTTCAACCGTCTGATTATGGATGACTTACATATTTAAAATTTTTTCTATGTTCCTTGCGCATGATCGCTGGAAAATTCTTCATAACTGTAACCCTTAAAATTCTCTCTATCCCGTTCTCTCATCCAATGACGATACAGTTTCCACTATTTTCCGCTGCAAACACGTAGGCCCACATTTTACTCTCGTTTACACACACGTAACTCTGTCTCCAAACTAACAAGATGTGTTTTTGGAATAAGCTTTTTTACAATAAAACATATTATTTATTTTAATTTTTACAATTTTCAAAAATTTTCATAACTTGATGTTTTTTCAATTTTTTATTTCATACTTATTTTTTCGTTGCATTTTTGTGTTGTTCTTTGTGTTATATTTTTTTAAAATTTATTTGTATGGTGAGTTTCTTTACAATTGTTTATTATATGTTGTTTTTCATATATACTTTTCATATACATTGTTTCTATTTATTTTTGTCTGTAATTATGTATCTCTTATATTATTTTTTATATTGTTTTAATTTGTAACCCTGATATATTTATTTGTAGCACTGAAGATGGGTCAAATCTGGACCCGAAACGTATGTTCTCTTAATTAAAACATTTTGCATTAAAACTGTTTTTTTAATTATTGGATGGATGCCCAAGAAACAATTTTTATATCATATATATATATATATATATATATATATATACTAGCTGACCCGACAGACGTTGTTCTGTACCCACGTCTACAATTTTTCAATATTTTATACTAATATTTACTGCTTAGTTAAAAATAATAATTACTGTTTTTTGAATTACTATTTACACCAATATATGAGTGATGTTGAATGTAGAACTGTTTCAAATAAAATGATTGTTCTCAATTCCCACAGTTAACACTTTAATTATTCATTTAACAAATATTAAAAAATGTTCAATAAAATTGTATATTAAAAATTATACACTGCGATTTATAGAACAAATTTATTTCCAATAGCTCAATTTATTTTATTGCATTTAAGGGTTATATAGTATTTTTAGTCATACCTGTAGATGTGGATGTATAAATGAATGATTGTTCGTTTATTCACGACTAAAACATTATTTTCCAAAATTATCACAGTAAAAATTATCGTCTGCCTTTGTGAATTATGGTCATAGCATAAGATACACGTGTTGAAAATTGAAATCTTTTAAAAAGTACAGCAAATTCAAAAAGAATTAATATATAGCATTCGCGGCAAAGGTGCAATACCACCTTTTATTTTTCTACCCAAAATAATTTCTTCAATAATGTTGCCTATAATTTTTATATTTTCGTACCATATTTTAACTTGCTTTTAGTAATTTTAATATCTAAATTACATTTTTTTCTCCAATAAATCAATATACATTATTGCTTAAGTTTATATTTGAAGTGAATTAATTTGTCAAATCCTGTTCACATGTGCTCTATTCAACTTACGATCAACAAAATTATTGCTCTGTGAATTTATTTACTGTGCTCCAATTTACTTGATATTTTGAAAATAGCCAAAAGAAAAATAATAAACAACAATAATTAGTCAGAAAAATACCTCGAATTTTCATATATATATATACTTTTATACGTATTCCTTCAGAAGTATTATAATGAGAAATTGGTTGTTTTTTTAATGTTTTTTTCTCATGAAATCGAGTTGTGGCATTTTCTAAAATCCATCAAGATCTCTTAAACCAAGTTAATTCTGGATGGAATACGATTATTTTTAATTTTGGTGGAAATGGCACTCGAACTATTTGATTTAAATAAAAATAAATGAAAAAAAAACAATGTATGCGTTCCCAAAACACTATAAAATAGCGATTTATTAAGATTTCAATTGATATAATTTTGTTCATTACATGATTTTTGTTAAAATATATATTTTTGAAGATATTAGCAAAAAATGATGAAAAACGCAAAAAGAAACAAATTTTCAGTAGCCAGTAATTTGAAAAGTATTTGCTTTTTTGAAAAACATCATTGAACATTTTTCTCTTATAATTAGTTCTTTTATCAATACCCAACGTTATTTTGAAAAAAGTAAAATTACACCACTGAAAAGAAATGTCATCCACCCGGGAAGTGGCAGAGGAGTCTAAATTGTTTTCACTTCTGAAAGTTTTCACTTCGCGAAGTGCGCAGACAAAATTATTGCAAGCAAAAGCAAACCACGCGCACGTTGAGAACACGATTCGCCGTGCGCGTCAGACGCATGTTATATTATTTGCATTTTATATTAATTTAATTTTTGGCACATCTCAGCTGCTTTTCGGCATTAATAATGTAGACATTAAATTTTCCTTATTCATAATCATGAATTTATTATATTTTAATATTGCCTTAGCCTATAAGTGAATAGAAATGTTTGGCAAATGACAGTCTTCAATTGTTTTTAATGTCAAACTAAGCTTCAAATATTTTCAAGGGCAAACAATGATAAGCGTTTTTTTACAATTTTTTCCATTTATTTCTACAATCTAACTATATTTCTATGAATCAAAACATTCTAGAAAATTTCCCGAACAAACTTCAGGAAGATTCATGAAAATCCGAATTATAGTTTAGGAGGATTAATGAAACTTACATTGTTACAGAAGAATTTTATATATAAGATATATATATATATATATATATATATATATATATATCTTATATATAATATTCTTCTGTAACAATGTAAGTTTCATTAATCCTCCTAAATTCGGATTTTCATGAATCTTCCTGAAGTTTGTTCGGGAAATTTTTAGAATGTTTTGATTCATAGAAATATAGTTAGATTGTAGAAGTAAATAGAAAAAATTACAAAAAACCGCTTATCATTGTTTGCCCTTGAAAATATTTTAGGCATAGTTTGACATTAAAAACAAAAGACGACGTCATTTGCCAAACATTTCCATTCACTTATAGGCTAAGACAATATAAAAATATAATATATTTATGATTATGAATAAGAAAAATGTAAGGACTACATTATTATTGCCAAAAAGAAGCTGAGATGTGCCAAAAATTAAAATAATATAAGATTTAGTATAAGATACAGTCAACATCTGACAGGTGATGCAGTCTGTGCATGCGTCTGTCAGTGATCGCACATAGCCTACAATTCACTTTGACTAATTATTATTTTTTAACTTTTAAATGCAGTCGTGTTTTGCCTTACTTTACTAAACCACGATACAAAAATAATTTATTTATTCAAACAATTATTTAGAAGTTTCATTGTGTCAAAAATTCATATGTTTGGCATTGGATACGAAATATTTACTCAAGACAATGGAGCATTTTGGGTCTGAATATTTTTAATGTGCTCCAATTTGCATGAAATTTTAGAATTAGGTTCATCTCTCAAGTTTGAAAGTAAAAATAATTTAGAATCATTTGCCACTTCCCGGGGAGATGACATCTCTTTTCAGTGGTTCAATTGTATCTCTTTCAAACTAACGTCGGATATCGACAAAAGAACTAATTAGAATAGAAAAATGTTTAATAATGTTTTTCAAAAAAGAAATTACTTTTCAAGTTACTGGCTACTGAAAATTTGTTGTTTTTTGCGTTTTTCATCGTTTTTGGCAATTATTTCTAAAAATATACATTTAAACGAAAATCATGTAATGAACAAAATTATATCAATCAAAATCCTAATAAATCGGTGTTCTATAAATTGTTCTAAGAACAATATTAAGCTAGATATGAAAATAGGGTTTTATAGTACTCAAAATAAGCTTTAAAATTAGTACTTCTGCGTGTAAGATGAGTGAGCTATCATGCAGATAAAAGACGCATACAATATTTTTTTCGTTTAAACCAAATAGTTTTTGAGTGCCATTTCCACCAAAATTAAAAATAATCGTATTCCCTCTGGAATCAACTTGGTTTAAGAGATCTTGACGGATTCTAGAAAATACCAAAACTTTAGTGCAAAGGATTTCCAAAAAGCTCATGATTTCATGAAAAAAAAATCTATTTAAAAAAATAAAAGATACGTATAAAGGTATATAAATGAAAATTCAAGGTCTTTTACTGACCAATTATTGCTTTTTATTATTTTTCTGTTACACAAATATTGATAGTGTATTGATAGTGTGAATGTCTTTCGAGTCCTTAAATCCTTTGCCATTTCAAAATAAGAGAAGTTACGGTAAAATTTATGATAGAGAAAGTTGTAGCTTATTTAATTACCTTCAAAATAGTGTATTGCAAGTATTGATAAAATCATAATTAAAAGAGTTATAATTCAATTAATCCGGTGGGTGGTGACGGAGTGCAAATTGTTTTCACTTCTGAATTTAAGATTAAGATTAGCCTTTTTCTGACACACGGTTTTTTCCTCTCCATTTACTGCAATTTTGTTGATCGTAGGTTGAATAGAGCACATGTAAACAGGATTTGAAAAATTAATTCACTTCAAATATAAATTTAAGTAATAATGTATATAAAATTATTAGTGAGAAAAATGTAATTTAGATATAAAAATTACTAAAAGCCAGTTAAAATATGGTACAAATATATAAAAATTAGAGGCAACATTATTGAAGCCATTATTTTGGGTAGAAAAAACCAATGTGATATTGTACCTTTACCGGGAATGCTATTTATTAATTCTTTCTGAATTTGTTATACCCTTTGTTTATTAAATTGACCATTCGGTTTGAATGGCCAAAAAAAGTATTTGTTGAGATAGGTTCAAAGTGTTTAAGAAATCCGTGATCGGCGAGATGCTACCGAACTCTTGAACACTTGCACTTTGTCGAAGGACCAGATATACTTAGCTGGTGGCTATATCAGACCGAATAAAGATAATATTAATAAAAGATGATGAATAACTGTTTAATTATTGTGTATTTGAAATATTAAGACTTATAGATGATATGTTATTGAATGTTCATTTACGACTGATCTTAGCTATGTGAAATTTAAGTTGATACTAAATTATATAGATTTTATAATTTTATATATTTTTCTGATTGGCCCATTTTGTGGAATTAAGGACACCCCATTACAATTTTGGAACCAATCAGTGGTTATTACATTTATCAACCGATCAGGTATTGGTTGGTGATTGCATAATACGGAGAATTTAAACTGAATACAGGTAGTGCGAATTTCTTGGAAATATAAGGATGATAGGATGATATAGTTAGGGACAGGTGATAAAAATTCTAGGAAAAATGAATTACTGATATGATGACCGATTTTGGGACAGGATGCGCAACAATGAAAGGGATGAGGGTTTATTGTCGCTATCCTGCATGGAGATAATAAAATATAATAATTATACCAGGGTTGGGAGTGAGGCGTTAACATGCCCCCGGACTTAAAAAATTATGAGGAATTAATTATGAATATTTTTTAACGTTGCTTAATCCTAGTTTTATATAATTGCTTATAACAATGTTAATGTTTTGAAAGTTTAGAGATAGCACATGACATGTGATGATAATATTGATAATAGATTGATTAATGATAATGATAATGATTATGAATATAATGTTAGATTATTCACGGACACTTTACTAGAGTCTTTAAAACTGTCCAAAAGTTTATAGTGATTGTTGATTATTGACACTTCACTGAAGGTTTTAAATTGTCTAAATGTTTCGAATGATTGTTAATAGTTTACACTTCACAACACTTTGTTTGTTTTATTGTTTCAAATTATTTATCGTCAATTGGTAAGACACAGATTCTTGATACTGCACGTTTCACTAAATTATTGTTTGTTTTCTGATATTGATTATTTTCACTGTTTACACACTTCACTATGTTTTTGTTTAATTTTATTTTTACCACTCGAATGATGCCGTCGTCAATAGGATGCAAATGTGTAGTTTTCCATAATCGTAGTGGTTTTAAAGTTTTATCGAGTAGTAGAACCATACTACCGACCTTCGCTAAGTTTGATGGATTTTTGTGCCAATTGTTGCACAACCGCTTCCGAAGATGTTGCCTTAGTCTCTGATGAAGTTGATAGCATATTATCAGAGATTTCAAGCACGCAAGGATTTAGGATTGATGTTGGTTTGTCAATTAGGAAATGATAGAGGTTTGAAGGATTGTAATTATTTGGATTGGAGCTATGTAAATATAATGACATAATTTAGTATTGTTTCGATCTGTGCTAATAATTTGCGACATTTACTGGAGCATGCAGTAAATTGTTTCAAAGCTGCCAATAAAAAAAAAAAGAAAAAACATTCCGCGGTCAAATCAGATACTAGTTCAACGTGATAACTCTGGTGACAAAACACGCAAACCAACATTATATGCCTTATACCTTTTATAGACGATGCTTCGGCGATCTTTTAGAATTATAGAATTGAATATTTGCGCCGTTGCGGCCAAGATTGATTTTTTGAATAATAGTTATATTTTTAGTATTAAATTCAAAGCAATCAGATATTGAATTCAATGCCCTGGCTAATGTTTTAATTGTTTTACCGCCGATAATAAGGCAAGGATTCTGATTGTTTAAAAAGAATAGATTGATAGATAAAGAAAGATAGATTGATAGTTAGAAATAAATTTATTTCATATTCTTCATATTTTGTTTGATTTAGTTAGATATTGAATTTTGTTTATTTGAATTTAATTCTTCAGTCATATGGCTATAGTTGATAAGTAATCGACATAAAAGACGTTTTTAATAATATCGCTTTCTAGGTATTGAATAATATTCTCGAGTTTTAAAATTATCGTTATTTTTAAGCGAGTTTTTTATGATAAATCGAGCGTCGTTTGATTTGAATGCATTAGAAATAGAGTGTTTGCATTGATTTTTGTTTTTGGTTATATGTTGAGCTTTAACTTCCGAAAATCTTTGCACCGGTAATTCTAATTTTGTTGAATAATTACATATAGTGAAAGATGTTGGTTCGCTTAATGGTACTTTGCCTACTACAACCCAACCTAATCTTGTATTATGAAGAATCGGTTTA
Source organism: Ctenocephalides felis (assembly GCF_003426905.1). Taxonomy (NCBI): domain Eukaryota; kingdom Metazoa; phylum Arthropoda; class Insecta; order Siphonaptera; family Pulicidae; genus Ctenocephalides; species Ctenocephalides felis. The sequence continues at coordinate 48,835,478 of NW_020537646.1, forward strand.
TTGTTGCCGAGATTTAAGCTCCCATTGCAATAGATTTCCCAAAACCTATTAAGAGATCTATCTTATCGCTTATGTTAAATGCGGGATCTGCTAATTTTAAGTGTTTAGGAATTTTAAAATTGTTCGATTTGAATGATGCCGCTGGAATATTCGAGGTTATGTTTTCCAGAATCAAACATGATAATTTTGATGAAAAATTCGAGACGCGTGATTTTAATGTTACAGTTGCTTTTTCTTTTATTTTTGAAGAATTTTGGTTAATACCGCTGACTAACATGTTTACGTTTTGTTTGTTTAATCCGAGTTTATCGGCAAATTCTTTAGTAATGAAATTAGACGTTGATCCAGAGTCAAGTAGAACTCTGCAAACTCTCCATTTGTTATTAGAATCAAGAACGTTAATTAAAGCTGTAGGTAAAAGTATTTGATTTGAATTATTTTCACTATAACATGAAACATTTTGTATAGTATTTTGGGTTGGATTCGTTGATGAATTTTCGTTTTCTATATGTAATAAACTGTGATGATTTTCGTTGCATATATTGCATCGATTTGAAAAAAAACAGTTTTGAGTGGTATGATTGCTTCGTAAGCAATTCACGCATAAATTTAAATTTTTTACTTTAGATAGCCTAACTTCGGGAGATAACGTTTTCAATTCTTCGCAATAAAATGGCGAATGATGGCTACGATTACAAAATAAACAGTTAATGTTGTTTGTTGCCGCATATGATTTAGTTTCATTTTTCAAACATGTCAAGTTTTTATGTTTGTTGTTGTTAGATTCGTTAATATTAATTGATTCAAAAACTTGACATCTTTGATTTAAAAATGTTATGAGCTCGGAAAACGTTACAAGCTCAGAGCCTTTGTTTAATTATATTTCCCATTCTTGACGGGTTTTGTTATCAATTTTTGATAGAAGTAAATAATTAATTAATGGATCCCAATATTGGGTAGGTTGTTCTAACGCTTTTAGACACCTTATATGTTTATTGAATGTGTCTATTAGATCGCGAAGACTTTTGCCAGATTCAGATGGAATCGACGGATAATTGAATAGTGATTTGATATGATTATTTACGATAAGTTTTTTATTCTCATACCGCGATTTTAGCAATTCCCAAGCAATGATGTAATTGTCCGCAGTAGCAGGTAGTGATTCGATAATATTACCTCCTTCGCCCTTTAGACAGGATTTTAGATAATGGAATTTTTGGGAATTGCTAATATTTTGGTCGTTATGAATAATTGAAAAGAATGAATCATGGAATTGTAGCCAATTCAGATACGTACCGTCAAAATGAGGTAAATTAATTACTGGTAATTTAATATTGTTTGTTTGATTGGAATTGTCACCGATGCTATTACTTGAACTAGATATTGCTTTAAATGTTCTAATATGTCTTTCTAAGATAGAGATACATTTACTGTAAGTGTTATTGAAATCACAAAATTCAGTACTTATTAATAAGTCTGTTTGCGCGTCGTCATCAATAATGTTTGCTATTTCGATTATTAATTCTTGAAATATGTCTAACAATGGCTTTAACTCCGTTAAAATCACTTCAGGTTCTGGCATATCTAATTCACTCGCATTTTCTCCTAATTTTTTACAAAAATTATCGATTCGAGTTAAACGAGATTTTATTACTCTCTTTTTGGTTTTTAAAGATTTTAAAGAATCCATATTAACACAGATCTACTACAATAATTAAAAAAAGTTAGGTATTGATAATGGATATAAGGATATAATGCAAAGGAGTGCTTAAAATTAGTCTGACCTTTATGTTGTCGGCGTCCCGTGTCCGCAATAGTTCCTCATGAGCTGATTTGGATTCAGCTGTTGTTTCCTTGATAATGTGCCGCAGCTTTATTGTGCTATAATTATGCTTCTTGTTGTTTCACGATAATAACACTACGCACTTACACTGAGATTTATTGTTAATCTTGATGTTAGTTTGATTTAATTGTTTATGTTGTTGTTGATATAATCGTTGATTAAATTTGATTTTAGATTAATGTTTATGCGATGCAATGTATTATGTTGAAAGATGATGATTTAAATAATTACACTGTGCACTATAAGTTTTAGGTTTAGTTTTAGGTTTTAGATTTAGATTATTTCCTTCACTTTCACTCCGGTTCGATGGGGACCAAAAAATGTTTATTAAATTGACCATTCGGTTTGAATGGCCAAAAAAAGTATTTGTTGAGATAGGTTCAAAGTGTTTAAGAAATCCGTGATCGGCGAGATGCTACCGAACTCTTGAACACTTGCACTTTATCGAAGGACCAGATATACTTAGCTGGTGGCTATATCAGACCGAATAAAGATAATATTAATAAAAGATGATGAATAACTGTTTAATTATTGTGTATTTGAAATATTAAGACTTATAGATGATATGTTATTGAATGTTCATTTACGACTGATCTTAGCTATGTGAAATTTAAGTTGATACTAAATTATATAGATTTTATAATTTTATATATTTTTCTGATTGGCCCATTTTGTGGAATTAAGGACACCCCATTACAATTTTGGAACCAATCAGTGGTTATTACATTTATCAACCGATCAGGTATTGGTTGGTGATTGCATAATACGGAGAATTTAAACTGAATACAGGTAGTGCGAATTTCTTGGAAATATAAGGATGATAGGATGATATAGTTAGGGACAGGTGATAAAAATTCTAGGAAAAATGAATTACTGATATGATGACCGATTTTGGGACAGGATGCGCAACAATGAAAGGGATGAGGGTTTATTGTCGCTATCCTGCATGGAGATAATAAAATATAATAATTATACCAGGGTTGGGAGTGAGGCGTTAACACCCTTTAAAAAACTTCAATTTTCAACACGTGTAAATTATGCTATAAATCACAAAGGCAGGCGATGATTTTTTGTGTGATACATTTGGAAAGTCAATGTTTTAGTCGTGAATAAACAAAAAATCATTCATTTTTACAACCACACCTACAGGTATGACTAAAGAATGGTATGAGCTTTTGGAAATAAATTTGTACTATAAATTTCAGTGTTTAATTTTTATTATATAATTTTATTGAACATATTTTGATATTTGTTAAAGGGATAATTGAAGTGTTAACTGTGGGAATTGAGAATCATCATTTTATTTGTAGCAGTTCTACATTCACTCATTTATTGATGTAAATAGTAATTCGAAAAACAATAATTATTAATTTTAACTGAACGGTGAATATCAGTACAGGATATTGAAAAAATGCAGAGTTGGGTACAGGACAACGTCTGTCGAGTCATCTAGTATATATATATATATAAATTGATTAAAATATGCAAGTTTGGTGTTGATATATATTTTGATGAGTTATTTTGATTCGGGCAGTAACACCAAGTAAAAAGAAAAACTAAAGTAGTTTTGAAATACCTTAAAATTAATTATAGAAAAATACACCACACTATTACACTGTAATAAACCAAGCTGTTAGAATACAAAATTATATTAAACGCGGATCTGATGAGGATAACTACCTAGGAGTGAAAGAGGGAGTATCTCTAAAGAAGTTTCAATAAAATCAATCTATTTCGACTGTCTGCCCAAAGGAATAATGTACTTTGTATTACTGTATAAATGGAATACTGATATGTAAACATTATCGAGTAATAAATTTAATTTTACCGTTAATATTGGTTATAGGCCCAGGTAGAAGCCCAGCGTACTGAGCGAGTTCGAGGATCCAGCGACTGATAACGAGTAACGGGATAATGACGTAAACAGTGAGTGTTTTTGAAATATAGATTTTAAAGTGTTGTGTTATTTACAAAAAGATGACGTCTTCAATCAAAATCGAACAATTATGCGAGGAGAACTATGATGAATGGAAAATTCATTTAACAGCCACTCTGAAGAAGAATGACTTATGGGGTTATGCAAGCGGCGAAATAGCGAAACCATTGACCGCCGAGAAATATGCGGAATGGGTTATAAATGGCGGAAAAGCGCAATCTGATTTGAGAGGAAAAGAATTAAAAATGTGCGCGCGTCTCGGTTCCGCGAAAGCGATATGGGTCAAATTGCAAGAACTATTTGAAAGTGATTTGACAAAAAATGTGACAGATTTTTGTGAAACTGCTGCGAAACTCAACGATGTCGGAATTGTAGTCCCAGACGAAATGCTGGTAACGTTACTAATGCACAGTCTTTCTGAATCATTCGCAATGTTTAAAGAATCTATAGAAGCGCAGGAGAAGTTGCCAACACTGGAGGTTTAAAGGTTAGATTATTTGACAGAATGCAAGGCAAAAAAGTAGATGGAGAAAATAAACATTCACAAGGAATACTTTATTCGGAAAGAATAAATAAGGAGCCGTCAGATCATAAATCGAATGCTGCCTATCGAAGAAAAATATGCCATAAATGCAAGAAAGTCGGACATTATGCGCGTGATTGCGTAACCAAAGTTGAATCACGTCGGCAAATAAGGTGTGCGGGCTCGCCCGTAGGTAAGCGGTTAAGAGCGACGGGACCTGAATCAGAGGTCCCGGGTTCGATACCCACTTCGAGCAGTCTGTTGTCAGGCAGCAGTGACAACGATTTTCACTTGGAAATATAGATAGCAATATGTTTCCAAGTGAAAATAGCCCTTGCCCGGCATTGCTGCACCAATAAAATGTCAGCCCTATTAGATTAATTCTAATAACGAAATACGGACGTAAGGTTCTTATCGCTGTTAAAAAATATTAAAAAATATTAAAAAAAATAATAAGGTGTCATAGACGCAAAAAAGAAGGACATTTTGCTCGTGACTGCCGATTGAGGTATCCAGTCGGTAAGCAGGCCACGACATATAGTAGTAAACAAAGCGTGTTTGGCTTTAATGAACAATCAACATTACCAGACAATATTTGGTGCTTAGATAGCGGGTGTTAAAGCCATATGTGTCATCAAAAGGATAACTTTGGAAACCTTAATCGATCAAATGCGAAATTGAAACTGACTAATAACAATTACATAGTTATTAAAGGAATTGGAAACATTCAGACCACGTTTGAACAAAATGAAGGTAAACACGTGAGATTAGAAAATATGTTATAAGTTCCGGACTTGCAAATCAATTTGTTATCAGTATCTAAAGCCACTGATAATGGATATAAAGTGATTTTTTCACGAAAGAGTGCATTGCTGACTAAAGAAGGCAAGATTGAATTGAAAGCATGTCGTCGAGGTAATTTATATTATACTAATCAAAAAGTGAATTCTGCGAAAAATGTGAGTGAAAATACGAAGAGTATTGATGTGTGGCACAAAAAGTTAGAACAATTGAATGGATATGATATCAGGGCAATGGTTAAAAATAAAAGAATGCACGGTTTAAATGTGCATATTAATAAAAGGTTAATAAACTGTGAAATCTGTGTTAATGGAAAACAAACGAGACTACCATTTCCAAGATCGAAGGAGATTCGTACAAAGAATTTATTGGAAATTATACACAGTGATGTATGTGGGCCAATGAGAGGTCCGTCATTCTCAGGTATGAAATATTTTGTGACGTTTATTGATGATGCATCGCGTTGGTGTGAAGTATATTTCATAAAGTGTAAATCCGAAGTACTGAGTGCATTTAAGCAATATAAAATGTATGTAGAAAACAAAACTGGACACAAGATAAAAGCTTTGCAGACAGATAATGGCAGAGAATATTGTAATAATGAATTCAATAATTGTTTAAATAATAACAGTATCAAAAGACGGCTTACTTTACGCCGTAACAAAATGGTGTAGCCGAAAAGAAGAACAGGACATTGATAGAAATGGCACGTTGCATGTTAAAGCAAGCAGGAGCACCACAACAGTTTTCGGCTGAGGCTGTTTGCAAAGCCAATTACACAAGAAACAGATGACCACCAAGTGCACTAGATGGAGGTATACCATATACGGTATGGACTGGAAAAATTCCAAATTTAGGTTATTTACAAATATTTGGATTAAAAGCATATGTTTTGATTAAAAATGAAAATATCAAAGGAAAATTTGATTCGAGATCTAAACCTGTAATTTTTATTGGTTATTCGAATAATGCTAAAGCTTATCGAATATATGTACTGGGAAGCAATCAGATAATTGAGAGCAGAGACGTTAGATTCTTGAAATATTCTGGATTTAATAAATTTGATGAATACAGTGAGATATATAGTAAAAATGATGATGATGTATATTTAAAATTGAGAAATGTCGAGCAAAATACAAACCAGGAAAGACCAGCACAACAGCAATCAAAACGTGGAAAAAGGCGCCCTAGGATTATTCGGATAGAACATGCGGAAAGGCCGCGAAAAGAATATCAAATAAATGAAGAGATGATCGAAGATACATTAGAGGAATCCTCTGGAGAAGGGGAGGTTGATCAAGAGATTTCTAATGGAGAGATTCAAAACTCAAACGAAAATAATGTGATTAGTGAAAAATGTGAAATATTTGAAAATGCTTTTAATATATCCAAAATTAATATTACGACTTGGAAACACCTAAAAACACCTAAAACCTAGTAAGTCAGCTAGGTGATGCTGACGAATGTCTTGGGACATAGTTGAGCGACCCAACAAAGGAAAGTTATTGGAAACAGATTAATTTTTACAACAAAATTAGATGGAGAATCTAATAGGAAAAAGGTGCGGAACAGATGCCAGCAGATATGCTCACTAAAGGTTTAATCAGAAGTAAACACGAAGAGTGTCTGAGAAGAATTGGAATGGATGTACTGTAAATAGAAGAATGAATATAATCTAGAATACAAAATTATATTGAATGCGGACCTAATGAGGATAACTACCTAAGAGTTAAAGAGGGAGTATCTCCATCATGGTATAAAACATAGGTTCCCAAACTTGTTTGTACCGTGGACCTTTTGCGATATTTTTCGTTTTGTCATGGACGCCCTATATTATGGTTTATCCGGGACAGTTTCGGGTTTCACCTTTTGATCCGGATTTTTTTTTCGAAATCAATATTTTTCCCGGATTTTTGAAAAGTATAGGTTTAAATCTTAAATAAAATTTTCTTAATTTAAATTTCTTTTTTCTTAATTAAAATTAAATTACAACTACTTATCAAATTAGAATTATAATTATGTGAATCAATGTGTTTTTTATCTCTCGTAAAACATTATAAATGAGAAAATTGCTGATTCCAAAATTCCAAAGGCAAATTTAATTTCATAAAATTAAAAAAAAAACAAACAAACAAGCCAATAGTAATTTTTTCAAGTTTATTATGAAGAAAATTGAACAAACTTTTATAGAAGTCTCAAATGCGAAAAAACATATAGAATAAAAAATATAAGATATAATATAAAAGCATGGTAAAAGATGATTGTAACATATAATCGAGTAATCAATTTCATACTAAAAGTCCGCAATTGTAATCTGAAAAAAATATTTATAAACAAACTGTTTTTTATTGTATTTTTAAATAGTATCTTTTTGCTACGTAACATATATTTGTTACCTGTAATACTATTAACAGATCGTTCTCTGCTCAACTAAATATATCGAGCAACAAAATGAATTTAAAATGGACTTCGCTGAGATAAATATATTAATGAGATTAGTTTCAAACCTTAAGTAATAAATAGCGGCTTTATTATTATTTTTAAAACATCATCAAATTGATCATATGTTATTTTCGAAAATACGCTTTACTAACTTAGACTTTTTTAAATTAAGCAAATTTGATTTTTAACTCCCCGTAGGGTAAGTTATAGTAATCGCCAAAAAAATCGAAAATGAACATTTTTATATATAGAATTTTAGCGAGGGCAGGTCTAGCGGTTTCAGAGATCTAGTTAAAAAAGAAAAAAAAATGCCATTTGGCGGTCAAAAATGATCATTAGACAAATGCATATCAAATTATCAAATATTTTATAGAGATTTTAATACGTTAGACTAGAATGCGATGCTTACGATATTTTTTCTCTAAAACAGCCACGCAGCACAATTGCTTTCGAAAAAAGTTCAAAATTTTCAGAAAAATTAAAAGTACATATAAAAATATTTCGCAATATAAAAAAAAATCAAATTTTTCAGAAAAGTCAGATTTTTTCAGAAATTTTAAAATTCTCAAAAATCTTTTTTTCAATGTTTTCAAAAAAAATTAAAGGTTTTTTAAAAAAATTAATTGACGGTACGGGAAGTACCAGCAATTTGACTTAAGGCACGGTGCCATGCAACCAGTTACAACATTAATCCACGTGGAACAACTAACGGTAGAACTGCTATAATAATCAGAAACATGAAGCACTACCAAACCTATAACATTTGTCAGTAATCATTTCATATAATCAACTTTCTTCAATAACCAACCCAGAAATAAACTACATATATCTATAATTTACTGTCCACCAAAGCACAAAATTACCTGTGTAATTTACATGTCTAAAAGTTTAGTTCAAATCACTTTAGTCCAAATTTGTTGCTGAGGGGACTAAAATTCAAAAAAAATTTTGTTTATCGAATCCAAATAAGTGGTATCTATATCACACTTCGTTGAATTGCCATTTAAACCTCTATATTTGGCATTTATAAATTCTAAGGGCAAAAATCTTACCAAAATTAAGCTTTTCAACAGCCAGCGTATAGTTTAACCACAACTCGAATGCCTACATGCTACAACTTACACACTTTATATAAATATGTAATGTTTTTCTTTACTTTTTGAATTATTTCTAAATATTGCCAACTGTATTAAAAGATTTATTGTAAATCTATATATTATATTATCGTTTAACGTAAATAAATAGATTTTAACATGGTGTATTGTAATCCACTGCCGTGGACTCCCATTTTCAATTCGTGGACCCCCAAATTTTGTTTTTGCCTTCGTGGACTCCTTGAAAGTTGCCATGGACCCCTGGGGGTCCATGTGGACCACTTTGGGAATCACTGGTATAAAAGAAAGAAGTTTCAATAAAATCATTCTATTTCGACTGCCTGCCCAAAGGAATAATATACTTTGTATTATTGTATAAATGGAATACTGTTATGTAAATATTATCAAAGTAATAAATTTAATTTTACCATTAATACAAGCTATTGATAACTGAAACATTTAAACTAATTATTTTTGACAATTTTTGGTTACATTCTAGTGTGTACAGATTAACTAACGTCTAAATACCAAATGAATTATGTTTACAACATTTTTGCGAAAGTGTAGAAAGACTGGAAAACGTATGTTTTTAGTAAAATAATAAAATACACGCTTCATTCATATATGGTGGTGTTTTGAAAAATGGTAAAGGATTATTTTATAGTCATCGCAAGTGAAATTGTTGTCTGTTCTCTTATTTGTGGCCGTCTCATTGTGTAAAGATATTAGGCATCTTTCGCTAAATCTTCTTTTAAATAACTTATTTTCGAAATGTAGGATCGTGGGATTGGAAAAATCTATGTTATGCTTGAGCTGATTAATGTTAGTTATGCTTTATATTGGTTTCTATTTTTAGAGTTGTTTTTATGTTGTGATGTTCTTTTGTGCAAGTTTTGACTGGTTTCACCTATGTAAACGCAATTACAATCTAGACGATTAAGCTTATAACCTAGATTACTTAAAATTCTTGGGTTAAATTTCGATTTTAATTTTGTAAAAAGAGTTGAAAGAGTGTTTTCGGAAGTACAAACTACTCTAATATTATTTTTTCTGTAAAGTTTTCTCCACAGGTAATGTAATTCTCTAATGAAAATTCCTCCTACATTATATAAAATCTTTTAGTTTCTCCACTGAATGACGGTCTCGACGAAGATCGAAACGTATGGATAAATAAAGTATTTCAAAACTACTTTAGTTTTTCTTTTCACTTGGTGTTACTGCCCGAATCAAAATAACTCATCAATATATATATATATATATATATATATATATATATATATATATATACTGTAGAACCTCGATTATCCGGACTAATTGTTGTCGATAGGCATCAGGATAATCGAAAATCCGGATAATCCAAATTGTGAAGAATAATGTTTTGTTTATCGAAAATAACAAATATATACATAGATATCAACAAAAATTAATCCACTACTTGCCACAAACGATTGATCACCGCCTAATTTTTCATTTAAGTGTAATGCCTTTTCACAGACCAAAGGTCTAGATAATCGTTGTCCTGTTGATCGTTTTTGTAAAAACCAACAATATAGAGCTTCTTCTAAGAGTTCATTTTTCGGTCTCTTCATCATTTTCCGATTTTCACTCCCCTCTTCACAATCTAACTTGCAAGTGTACGACAAAATTGAATCGGCATTCTTTTTAATATCGCTTATAGTGGATATAACTATCAGCTAACTTACGGCCGGTTTCGCATTTTTTAATGATTCTATAATATTTATTTTATCTTTAAGGGATAACACCACCCTCTTACGCTTTAGCATGTTTAAAAATGTATATATGCACGACAAAAAGCGATAATGCCGCACGGGACAGCGAAACAGCGGCGCGGGCGGAATATGCAATTTCCGACGTGATTATGTCCGGATAACCGCAAATCCGTATAACCGAGGTCCGGATAATCGAGGTTCTACTGTATATATATCTATATATATATATATATATATATATATATATATTTGTATTTATAAATATATATTATATAATTTACTAAAAGATTTATTATTTACTACATATATCTACTTACCGCATTTTTATAAAAAAAATATAAAATCATTCTTGCAAGTCTATCATAGCACCAGTGGCCATGCACTAACAAAAATCTTTCAAGAAATTTGAACCTGGGTAATGAAAAATCGGAGGCCATTACAGCTTGAATTCCTTCTTCACCAGAAATGCCTATTCCTACATCTGCTGTTTGTATCATAGACACATCATTGGCACCATCACCTATGGCTAAAGTACGCATTTCAAGCTGTTCTTTCACAATCTTGACTATATAAGCTTTTTGAAGTGGAGTTGCGCGGCAGCATAGCACGCTTTTGCAGTATTTTGTCAATGTCAAAAATGGTTTTATTAAATGCGATCGCTGATCTAAAATAAAAGTTAACGTCTTTCCATCAATAACTAGCGCGTACTCATTATAAAGGCGTTTGCCGAGTATTGTATCTATATGTGATACACTGCTAGCGACAGTAGGTGGCGAAATATTGTCAGTACATATAGTACTTATATTTATTTCTGAATAATCAGGCATTCGCTTCTCAACTTCGTTTAAATAAAATTGTATTATTCTCTCTGTGGAGTCTTTCGATCTAGCCATTAGTTTTAAAAGTCTCATTTGTGGCGAAAATAATTTGGCGGAATATGATACATTGATAGCAGTTTCTGGCTTATCACCTGTCAAAACCCAAATTACAATTCCCGCTTGTATTAAAGCAGATATTGTTTCAGGTACGCCTTCTTGTAATTGATCTTCTATGCCAGTGGCACCTAATAAAATTAAATTACATTCCAAACGTAAAAATGACTCTCGTATTCTACGCTCTCTATTATCTGCAGACATTTCAACTTGCTTATGTTTTTTATGCCACTCAGCAAATTCGATTGGTGAGAGAATCCTTTTCGCCATTAACAAAACCCTCAAACCTTGCTTTGCATACGAATTCAAATGGACTTGCGTTCTTTCAATAAATGAGCTCATATCTGGGTCGTCTGCACAGGGAGCAAGAGCTGGCAAAATAGTGCTATCAGCGCCTTTGCAATATAAAGCAATTTGTCGAGTATGAGGATGTCTTACAACAATCGACATACATTTTCTATCAGAATCAAATGGTAAGATATATAATACTTCAAAATCAATTATTCCTGCATATGGGATATTAACTGATACTAATTGCGGTGTCCTATTTATTAATTGGCAGTTGTAACAAAACGCTGCATCCACTAAAGCTAATTCATCTGGACTTTCAGCCTCATAAACTGGTTTCTCAATAGTTAAATTCGATAAATTGGAAGCATCCGCAAATTCATTAGTTTTTCTGTTTTTAGATTTGAGTTTTTTTTTAATTTGTTGCTCTTTTGCCATCCCATCTGTGTCTTCCATAGTGCTCAAAGGTTTATTTAAGTTAATATTGTGCGCTTCTATCACATTCGATCTGTCGTTACTTACTATTTCCAAAGAGGTATCACTAAAATTGCTAATGGGCGACGGAGTTACAGATCTAAGATCCATTAGTCTCGCATATTTATTCTTTCTTGGGAATTGCTCACTAATATCCAATTGTTCAATAGCATTATTAGCACATTTCGATTCACCCGACACGGGTGAATTAATGGATTCTATTACACCACTAGCATTCATAAAGTCTTGATGAGGTGATCGACTCACAACGACAGTATTACATAAAGCCAAAACTAACAAAAAATCTTGTAATCTTCGAGAGTGACTATCTGAAGTTGAACTAGAATTTAATTTTTCTAAATCTTGCATCAATCTTGAGTTAGGTTTAATTGCTGTTTGAACATCAATAACTGCCTTTGACCTCAAATCTTTATTAACTATGTGTCTATAATCAATACCAGAAATTGTACACCTACGAAATACCATTTTATTGTCTGTTAAAGTTCCCGTCTTATCAGAAAATATATACTGAATTTGCCCAAGTTCCTCGGTTATGTTCAAGGCTCTGCATTCTGTTTGTTTGTTCGTTGAAGAATCATACATCAAAATGTCATTGTATATGTGATATACTTGAAACATTTTACACATCTCTAAAGTCACGTACAAGGAAAGTGGTATGAGGATCTGAAACAAAAAAATGTTGATATTCAAGTGGAAATGAAAATTCATTAAAATTATTAGGCCAATTCTGCCGTGAAATAGACTAATGTTATGACAAATGGTACTGAATATTGTCAAAAGCCATGTATTTACTGCACAATTAGGCGTTTTACACATAAACTACAAGTTCACTCGTATGTTATTAAACCATATCAGAAAGATCCAGTTATCATAAGATTGTTTTTTTTTTGACATCTGTGCGTTTTAATTAAAACTCCTCACTCCCAAGCAAGCACATGGCTTTTTACAATATTCGGTACGATTTTATATGAGAACTGGAACGTAACACAGCCTTGCCATAGCATTGGTCTATATTACGGTAGAATCGGCCCATATATATATGTATATATATATATATATATATATATATATATATATATGTATATATATATATATATATATATATATATATATATATATTAATGTTTTCTTTCATTTCGACGACTGGCTGAAAATCATTATTAAAGATATGTCTCAACGTCGAACAAAAAAAATCTAATTATTGTATATATATCTAATAATTATGAATATATATATATATATATATATATATATATATATATATTAAATTTTTTATAATTTTGATGTTGAAATATGTGATATTCAGTTTTCAGGGCAATACATCAATTAAAAAAGTTGTATGACTTTAAAACATTTTTATTTTTTCCATACGTTTCGACACATTGTTTTGTGTCATCTTCAGTGGACTCTAGATTGAAAGAACAGATAGAAATTATTAAATAAAACTAATATATAAGAAGTGATATGGTATGAACTTACATGTAATTGAATTAATCCTAATTATTTCATATTATAAATGTTCACAATGCACAATCCTAATTATTTCATATTATAAATGTTCACAATGCACCAAAAAACCAATCCTTGTCATTTTAAGTTGAACAATATATAAATTTTTGAATGAGATTTTTATGAATTTGTAAAGTACATCACGCCGTACATTTCTGTGCTCCGATGCACGGGTGACGACTGAATGTACGTCAATGTGCGAACCACGTGTTGAGGGCTAGGTACAAGGCAAACGAACTGACCAAAAAATTAAGATTTGACAACGCGAGAGGGTACATATAGTGAAATATAAAAACATCACAATTGTGAGGGTGGACATAATTGGTAAAATTGAAATAAAAATTAAAAGAAAAAGAAAAAGAAAAAGAAAAATTGGCATTAAAATTAATATAATTAAACGTCGATCATGATAGGTAACTATTTTAAAGATATGAATTTCGAGACATTATTTAAGACTACTTGGTAATTCTCGCACAGTGAGGAAGTATCCAATCTTTTGTTTAAGCTATTTTTATAAAGGTGTATTAGACATGATTCTGAAAAGCGTCTCTGAGATGTATTCGATTCGTGATATAAAATTGTGGCCACATCAAAATTGAAAATATGATTGAAACTTTGTATGTGGTCAGTTATCATTGTTTGATTTTGATTTTTATTTTTGGAATTGTTATAATGTTGTCTAAGACGTTTTTTTAGATGTTGTCCAGTTTCGCCAATATAAGTGGCCTCACAATTTGTACAGTCAATTTTATACACGATGTTATAAATACGATCTAAACTTGTCGGTGATTTTAAGTTCGAAAATAAAAAGTTAAGGGTCTGATCAATATTGCAAACTAAACGCAATTCCGCGAATTCAAATAGTTTTTTCCAAATAGGAAAGAGATTTTTAATGTAAGGGAGACAAATAGTGCCAATAAACTTATTTTCTTCTTTTTTCTGAGACTCGAGGGAAGGATGATTATGTTTTGTGTTAAGGACGGAAAGTCTGTTGTTAATTACTGATTTTATAAGATGTGGAGGATAGCAATTATTTAATAGGGTTCTGTGGATTAGAGATAAGTTAAAAGGCCAAAATTTTTTATCTGACAAGAGAATAGCATGATCAACTAAATTGATAATAGTACCGATTTTCATGTTAGTGGGATGATAAGAATGGAAATTGAGATATCTGCCAGACCACGTTGGTTTTTGGTACCAGTTAGTAATAATTTTATTTTCCGGAGTTTTTATGATATTTACATCTAAAAAGCTAATTGACCTATTGTGTTCTTTTTCGAAGGTGAAGGTGAGGCGTTTATTAAAGGAGTTAAAATCGACTATCATGATCGACGTTTAATTATATTAATTTTAATGCCAATTTTTCTTTTTCTTTTTCTTTTTCTTTTAATTTTTATTTCAATTTTACCAATTATGTCCACCCTCACAATTGTCATGTTTTTATATTTCACAATATGTACCCTCTCGCGTTGTCAAATCTTAAATTCTTTGGTCAGTTCGTTTGCCTTGTACCTAGCCCTCAACACGTGGTTCGCACATTGACGTACATTCAGTCGTCACCCGTGCATCGGAGCACAGAAATGTACGGCGTGATGTACTTTACAAATTCATAAAAATCTCACTCAAAAATTTATATATTGTTCAACTTAAAATGACAAGGATTGGTTTTTTGGTGCATTGTGAACATTTATAATATGAAATAATTAGGATTGTGCATTGTGAACATTTATAATATGAAATAATTAGGATTAAATCAATTACATGTGAGTTCATACCATATCACTTCTTATATATTAGTTTTATTTAATAATTTCTATCTGTTCTTTCAATCTAGAGTCCACTGAAGATGACACAAAACAATGTGTCGAAACGTATGAAAAAAATAAAAATGTTTTAAAGTCATACAAATTTTTTAATTGATGTATTGCCCTGAAAACTGAATATCATATATATATATATATATATATATATATATATATATATATATATATATATATATATATATATATATATATATATATATATATATATATGTATTCAATAGATAAGTCCTGGATTTTTTCAATATATTGATTGTTTCTTCTCCGAACAGTAAATCCAATAATAAAAAACAATTTGTTTTTTTGAAGATGTTTAATAACGACGTTTCGGAACTAGGTACGTTCAATTATCAGGTTTATTCTGTCAAATACAATGTTTTTTAAAACTATTAATTAACATTAATTAATGATGGTCATTACAGATTAATTAGAAAAAAATATAAATGAATGGATTATGTACCGGTGTAAAGAGTAATAAAAATTAACTAAAAAAGGTTTTATATAAAATTGAGAAGCAAAAATTATTTACCTGTAATAATTTATATATCCATACCACTAATATTTTTTGTTAAAAACACTCGATTTCTTGGAGGATATTTGTAGATGTTACGACTACACAAGACTTAAATACACTGATATGGAGTTCTGTCGGCCAGATGTAAGGGATATGTACGGAATTTTAGGCAAAAATGATTTTTTTGTGGCTCTTGTATTGGTTGTTTACGAAAAAAGAGGAAATATTGCTTTAGCAAATGTTGAGAAATATTATGTATATATACATGCACACCTACATACACATACATACATATGCATATATCTATATATTCATGTACCTACAATTATATACACGAACATATACGCAAGTGCATGTATATAGTGTATAAACAAAAACATACATATAAGCACATATATGGATGTGCGTATATTACAACACATATACATGTATATATATACCCAAAAATTATTAAAGGATTAATTATTTCAATTAGGTTTAAAAAATTTAGATACGAGTCATGAATGATGTTATGATCTGATCTTTTATTAACACAATTTGACGAATTCAAAAAGGTTAAACTGCTTTCAGAAAAAAGTCTTTTAAAAGTACAATCCTCTCTATATAAAATAATGGGTTCAAAGGTAAAAATATGAGAATTTTCAATGGAATGTTGGACAAGAGTGCTTTGGAAACTTCGGCTTTTATGATGAGTGACGCTTAATTCATGTTGTCTCATTCTCTTATGAATGTATTGTGATGTTTGGTCAATGTATTGTTTTTGACAATTTTTGCAAGAGATTGAATAAACTATGTTAGTATTGAATTTAGGAGGGGTGGTGGATTTAATTTTTGAAAACATTTCTTTAAAAGAATATAGAGCTGTTCCTGAAATAAAAATATTTTCTTCTTTGAGTAATTTGGCCAAATAATCAAATAGCCTTCAATGTAAGGCATGCTGTGAAAAGTAGGTTTAATATTGTTGTCCTGGAATAACTTGGTAATGGAATTGATGAGGGTGATGGGATATCCGTTTTCTAATAAAGTTTTAGTTACTAATGTTGTGTTTTGGGTATGAAAGGAAGAGTGAGACAACATGACTGCGTGGTCTATCAAAGAAATGATTGTATTGACTTTATAATTTTTGGGACTATAGGACGCGTAATGAGGGTATCTTCCTGACCATGTAGGTTTTCTGTACCAATTTATGCAAATAATGTTGTCAATTTTATGTACAGTCACGTCTAAAAAGTTCAATTTGTTGTTGATTTGTGTTTCATGTGTGAACTGAATGTTCTTATTGTAATTGTTAAAGGTATCGAGTATCATATATGATTGTTCTTTATCTATTATAAAAAAGGTGTCATCTACATATCTAACATAAAAATATATTCGAAAATTTAATGTGAAGAAAACAGAAAATTCAAGGGTTTGTAAAACTAGGTCTATAATGCCAGGGGATAATGGGCATCCTATAGCAGTACCTTTGATTTGTAAATAAAAATTATTGAAACAATTAAAATAAGAACAATTCAGGACAGTGTTAATGATGTGTTTGAAAGTAGTTATAGGAAAGTCGGTGTAGTTACAAATAGTGGGCAAGCGGTCTTGAATTGAATCAAGTATTAAATCATGGGGAACACATGTGAAAAGGTTGATTACATCAAGGCTTAGAAAAATTTGATCGTCTGTAATGTTTCGGTCTTTGATTAGATCCACATTATAGAATGGGGAGCCAACGTAGGATACAATGGGTCTAAAGGAGCATTCAGGTTTGTGGACTTTGGGGAGACAATACATTTTTGGGGAAATAGGATGTTGTACTTTTAAATTATAGGCAAATTTTTCAGAAATGAAATTTTTATTTTTTAATTCATTACTTAATTTAATTGATTGTCTAGAAAACTGTTGTGTTGGATCATTTGTAATGATTTTGTAAGTAGTATCATCTTCAATTCTTTGTCAAATTTTATACTAACACAACATTAACAATATATATCTAGAGGATTGTACTTTTAAAAGACTTTTTTCTGAAAGTAAACTGCCTTTTTGAATTCGTCAAATTGTGTTAATAAAAGATTAGATCATAATATCATTCATGACTCGTATCTAAATTTTTTAAACCTAATTAAAAACAATTAATCCTTTAATAATTTTTGGGTATATATATAGATGTATATGTGTTGTAATATATGCACATCCATATATGTGCTTATTTGTATGTTTTTGTATATACACTATATACATGCACTTGCGTATATGTGACTTTAATCGACTTCATATGACTCAAACCGAATCATTCCGACTTCAACCGGCTCGCTTGATATGACTTCATTCGACTTCATATGGCTCAAACCGATTCATTCTGACTTCATGCAGTTCGAGCGATATTACTTCAAGGGATATGAGTTAACCGTATGAGCGATATGACATTAAGTGACTTCAAAACAGATACAATGCGTCGTCGTTCTTGCGTGTTTATTTATTTTACGGAGCGCTGAGAGCGATTTTGTTCGTGTAATATCAATACCCAATATTGATAATAATTAAGTGTTTTAGATTTTAAATGTTATCAAAATAATCCACTCAAAATTATGAAACGAGTTTCGCGAATCTTTCAATATAATTCTCTTTTGAAACAATTACTAAATACCAAAAAGCCAGTGAATTATATATAACTTCTGATTATGTAAGTAATGACAAATTCACATTAATGTTAATTAATGAAATTAACTTTCAGTTCTCAGTTTAGATGCGATCCTTTATTGATTATATAGTAAAATAAACAATCGACCCATGATTCCAAATATTATTTTATATACTGGAGTGATGCACAATTGTTTGGTAATCTATTATTGTAAATTAATTTAAAGATATATATCAACCGCCTTAAAAATTAAATCATTTTTAATAATTTTCAGAATATACTTTTTGATAGAAATTTATGTTTACAATTTCTACTTTGTCGGTTACATTGGTTAAACTAACAATTTTGATTATAAATTTGGATCACTTTCACTAATATATATATACTTGATTCGAATCATGATTTCAATATTTTCAAAAAAACTATTCGAAATAATTTCATATATAAACAAACTCAAAATTTTCACAAAATTTACCAAAAAGTTGAATGTTTTCAAAGTTTTAAAAAAATCTGAATTCAAAAACTCACATATATTTTTAAAAAATATAATTTTGTTATGTGGGTTCTAAAAGCAAGCTATTATAAAGTTCAATATCAAATATGGTATTTATTTCTTCTGTTTGCTTACATAGCCCATATGACTCATATGACATGTATCGGATGCAAAAAGAACACACAAACGACGATTGGAATCACCTTCCTGTATCGAATGTCTTTTTTTGACATATGAGCAGTAAAATGCATTTTTTTATAAGTTCAATATTATCAGTGCTAATCCAAACAATCTAGGAGGTGAGTGAGTCATATTTTATGTGCCTCATGTAACACGAATACTAATGAGTATCAAGTTGTAAATGACCGAAAGAGAGCAGATACCCCAACTAAATTACTGATTGTGAAACATTAGTGCATTGGCTTAGTATCCCAACGAAAACAAAAACTACTTTAAATTCTTAGAAATAAAATAGTGAACAAACTTGCGCCTATATTTGGCCACAAAGTCGAAGACAGCAAACCATTTATTGGACTACTAAATGAAAACACGCCAAATAAATACATAAATAAAATATAAAGTAACGATAAAGTGGAAATACAATGTGCTGATGAACATACCTACAACAAAAAGTTTAGAACACCTCGAAAAGAAAAGTTCTGAAATGCATTCATTCTAATATATAAAAACCAAACTAGAAACGCTAGGACATTAGGTATCCCGAATCTCTAATATTACACATATAATAGCATATGCAACATTTTGTTTTTTCTATTTATTTTAATTCTACAGAATAGAGTTCTTAAATGAAACTGCAGTAATAACAAACTAAAGAGGCCTGTCAGAGACGTCCCATAATGCATCAGATGCCTAAGATATGGGTATACCAAATCATGTTGCTATCAAAATCTTCGTTGTGTTAAATGCGCAGGACACCATTTATCTAAAGATTGTGAATAAATACACAGAATTAACAAAGTGCGCAAAACCATCCAGCGAACTGCAAAGAATCTTCAAAATATAAAGAAATTTTGCAAAGCGTTCCTAAACTTCGCCCAAGAATAAAATCCAATTCAAAAGGTTCTCCAATGAAATTTGACACCTTGTACACACAAGCCACCAAATTCTATATTAATAATAACAAAATCAACAATGAAAATGGCTTAAAGAATAATACCATTAACTGATGAAACAATGTACAAAGTGACATAAGTGAACTCAAACTTTAATAGAACAGATAAGTGCTATCCTCAATTTATTAACACACGTATCTTTTACGTTTAGCAACATGTAACGGCAACGGTCAGGGACAACATAGCGTGGAACTTCAATAATTTATACATTATACGAACCTCCCTGACAAAATTGCTCTCGGAGGTAGTGAGATTATAAGATTTATTGCTAAAGAAGATTTCAATGCAAACCATACAGAGGCACCCGATTGAATTTCCCACTAGGTAAAAAAGCTGTACTCAAAGCAATGCAATTCCACAACTGTTCACATATCTCAACCGGCGAGTGCTACAGGCGTTTTAGACTTCGAATCAGCAATGATTCTCTTACTGCCGTATCCTGCTTAGACCCGAGGTCAGATCATTCACATCATCTATCCTATAACAAGCGAGCATTGAAATTTGAACGTTATTTAAATCATTACAAATAATTCACAAAACTAAATTTCAAATTGACTTGGAAGCAGCCCTAACTGGCAATCTAGCTTTCAAAACATAAAACAACTTAAATGATGCAATTCGTAATCACACAGAAACACCGAAAGACATTGCTGCTAAATGCTCCATACAACCACCGCTAATAAAACCAGAAAATTTTCATCAAAATGTAAGAATTATTGAATATAAATGAAAGATTAGAAAGAAATGTAAACAAATTAGTGGCTTAAAAATATGTTTAATGAACACAGGAATATTTCATTCCACAATAACGTTACAATATGTTACAGACCATTCACTTTGAAAAGCCTATATTCCTCAAAACACTTACAAAACTTATTAAACTCCTATGCGTGAGAGCGACAATTCTTGGGCGAGGAGCGATGAAGAAAAGAGCGAGACAAAAAATCATTTGCAGAACACTTCAAGTCAGTTTTCACGTAATTCATCAAGGTGTAGTTTGACAGATAAAGAACAAATGAATACTAAATTGCACGAATCAGCAAATTTAACACAAAAATGAACAATTCTCCTGAAACGTCTTATTCAAATGGATAAGACAATAGATTTCTTACTACCATCTGCAATTCTATATTAAGCCTCAAAACATGCCTGTCAATCTGGAAAACCGCTAAAATATTATAAAATTAGTAAACCTGGTAATGACCAAAATCTTCCTATAAGTTGCAGATCAATAACTCTTCTATCAATATTGTCAAACATATTAGAAAATTTGCTCCTGAAAAGAATCAGGCCCTTTCTAGACGACCTAAAAACAATCAGTTTGGATTTAGAGAGAAACATTCAACCATTGGGACAAATACATCGTATTACATACAAAATAATGGAAGCACTTCAACATGATTCTTTCTGCGTTTTATGTTTAGCACCCCGGCTTGTTACAGAAAATTATGAAGATCTTTTCTATGGACATCTTCGCACTATTGAAATTATATCTATCTGACAGATTCTTCAAAGTAAACATTAAATGATATAACATATTCACAACATTCGGCTGCTGCTGCTGCCGCAGGAACGTGTTCTTGGACCATTTCTCAACCCAAATATCCCTCAAACTGCTTCAATCACAATAGCCATCTACATAGATTACAATGCAATACTTGCAGTATGTCAAGACCCATCAAAAGCAATTACAAATTTGCAGAGTCGTCTGTCAATAATCAACGCATCACAATATCCAAAGATTCCACAATAAATTACTGAAACAAATAATAAATGCCAATGCCATATTGGCTAGTACATAAAGATCTTAACATCTGCAGTACATAAGAAATTTCAGATTCACAGCAACATTGAATAATGAGAATCGTTTACCAATCAAATCCATGTGAGAATGTGTTAAAAACTTTCTAAAGGCCCACAAAAAAAGACTGAAGGTAAAATGACTACTGTCGAACACGTAACAGCAAAACAGTATACCATTATACTCGGATGCCCAATCAATGGATTGGCATTCGATTTAGACATTCAAAGTACTACTAGTAGATGTTTCATGATAAAATGGGTGCAAATATATAAAAATAAAAAAAACGTTAGCGTAATTGCTTCAAGTTGGAAGTGCAAAGTTGGCTTTGCTAACTAATATGATGCGAGAAGAAAAAAAAAAGATCACATAGGGAAAGTATGAAGAAAATGACGAGATGTTTTGTTTTTTAATTATTTTTATTTATTTAAAGACATTATAGCGCCTGATTTTCACTTATTTTATGATTAATAGTAATTTCGTGCATTTTCAAATAGATTATTATAAATATATACTGTGAATTTCACAATTCATATTTTATAGGTCTAAAATACTCTAATGCTTATAAGTATACAAACAGAGAATTGTATGAATTGTAAACAAAAACATATATGTATCGCATCTGATTTGGATTAAGTGAAATAATAACAAGGAGGTATCGAGTGTAAGCGAAGAAATAATTGAAATAAATTAGTTAATCAGTTAATTATATTAATGTAAATGATGTAAAAGTCTCAGGTAATGAGGTGAGTAAATTAAATAAAATTAGTATTCTGAAAAATATAAACCGATTTGACAAAGGGCCATATATAATTTACGTCGAATCAATAGATAACTGGTTGGTATTGGTATTTAGCCTTGAGGCAAGTTACATAAACTTCCCGATATGTGTAAATGATCGACTTAATCAATAAAAAATAAATTAATTTATGAGTGATTGAAAGTATTTCGAGTGGATTCATTACACATAATTGAAAACGAACAAACACTCCATCTTTATACCAAGTGAATCGTCTAATTTTAATTTTAACAAACGTCAAAAAAACTACTCATATTTTCCCAAACTTTGATGAATTTTTAAAATTAAACTACTTATCGTAAGGCCGTAATATTTCAGTAGTTTCTATAAAGCCGGCCACAGACGTAACTGTATGCATGTGCAACTGAATGAATGCGCAACCAGGCGTATTTTCACAGTGCCCACAGACGGCTCAAGTTTATGTTCAAGTATTTGTGCAAGCATATCACAAATGTCAACTATGGAACGTCAAGACATAACCTAAAAATATATCTTTTTTATTAATTTATATATTTACAGCATCAAAAGAGAATTCAAAGTGTTTAGAGGGCTAATTTAATAACTTTTAATTATCGATAACTTCATTAACTTGTATTATAAATTCGCTACAAAGTAAAATACAAACGAGATGTGCTGCCACACGCGGCCAACGAATGAACCTGCCGACTTGAATGATTGCGCAATTAAAATAATCGAAAATTGCTCATGCCTGCTCGCTTGCACCAGTCTGTCAAGTTGCGCAAAAAATACTCCACAGACGCTACAGAATACATGTGCAAGTCGCAGGTTGCGCAAGTATACCGTATCGTCTGTGACCGGCTTAAGACCAAGATCCATATCGCCAAAAAAAGTTCCATAATAATCGGCTTAAATTCTTTTTTCAACAGTTATTTACAAGAAAACGGCTCGATAGATTTTCAACTAAATCAGTATCATTCCCAACTGATATCTTTCGAACAGTTTTTCATTTTTGCAAATCGATTCGGTAGTATGAGCTCAAATGTGGACGAAAAGTTAGACACTTTTTTCCAAATTACAAAGAAATGGCTCGGCTGATCGCTGCACAAAACTGAGAAAAAATAATCCACATCAAAATACATCGATTGGCTTTTAAATTTTTGAAATCGGTTCAGGCGTTTTTGAGCAATCGTCGATGAAAGTTATAATTTTGACAAACGCCAACAAACGACACTAATTTTTAAACTTTGACGATTTTTTAAAATTAAACGACTTGTCGTAGGGCCGTAATATTCTAGTATGATCTATAAGACTATGGTATCTACCGTCAAAAAAAAATTGTGAAAATCGTCGAAAAAATTTTTTTTAACACCTTATTATAAGAAAACGGCTAGGCCGATCTTTACCAAAAACTAATCAGGTCGATTCCCAACCAATATGTTTCGAACAGTTTTTGAATTTTCTAAATCGATTCAGAATTGCGGGCTAAAAAACATGGACGAAATACTTTTCTGCGATTTACAAAGAAACGGCTCGGCCGATCGTCGCACAAACGCTAGTTCTCATCGAGATACATCGAATGGCTTCTAAATTTTTGAAATCGGTCTGGCCGTATTTGAGAAAACGTCGATTTACGGCAAAAAATTTGTTCACACACACACACATACTTTTTCCAAATTTGGTCTCATTCGATTCAGAATGGCTTGAAACGTCAAGAAAACATAAAATTAGCAATTCGGATTTTTTTATGAAAACATGAACTCCTTCGGAAAGTTAATAATTAAAAGATAATAAAATGCTTCAGTTTAATATATCAATTATTGATTTTGAAAATCAGTATCTTTTTTGGATAATTAATACTGATATAAAAATATTAAAAAAGTTTGCAAATTTTAATTTCTTTTTTAATTTTGAGTATTTTTGCAAATTTCGAAATTTTTGAAATAAAACGATTTGATTTTTTTTTTTTTTTTTGGAAATTTTGAATTTTTTTGATATTTCAGATAAAACTGGATTTCCTAAACTAATCATTTATTCGTGCCGCTATATATACACAATATCTATTTACAAAATAAAAACTGAACGCTTCCAAAATCGAAGTTCATGAATCAAGTACGCATTGATATTTACGTGACAAAATATCAATGAAGTTCATGAATCAAGTACGCATTGATATTTACGTGACAAAAGGTATCGGCCACAAAATAGTTCATTTATCGCCGAATAGGACATGCTCTATTCGTAAATTGCGGCAGGAATTTTCTAAGACAGAAATTGTGAAATCAAATTCCGACGTTGCTAGGCTTTACACAGAAATTATGATGAGGATACCACCGTTGTGAGTAGAGATCTTAAACGTGAAATCTGGCTGGCAAGATCGCAAAATATGTCGGGCAAGATCGTAAATTATGATTTATCATGTCTTTGCTAGGCAACAAACTGTCTAGCATGAAATCTGGCGTCGTGTGCACCGCGCTTAAGATGCTAATTTTCAGGAAAACGGTTTACAAATGAATCATTTCGTCCTGTTTGAGACATTAGCTCATGAAGCATGAACCCAAAGGGTAGGTATAAGTCATACATCAACCAATCAATCGTCGCCGAAGTCAGAAAAAACAAATGCAAAATCGGAACGAATAGACTTCTCTTAGTTCTACAGGCATCTTTTGGTCTGTTTTTATCAATTATTTTTTGCAAACTTGGAGTAGATATTGATAAGTAATAAACCTTGAAAGGTTGAAAACCTTTGACAAGTTTCATTTTCTTTTCTTAGCAATGCTAAGCATGATGCTTGGAGTAAAAAAAACATATGGGAAAAGTACCGATACAATTTATTGATATTATATCTAGTCGTACAATACTATAGCAAAACTATTGTGGGAGTTTGGCAGGTCGCGCCAAAATGAAGTAAATGGCGTGATAAATAAAAATAATTGATGGCTTTTCTTCCAAATGATTGTAGTCTGTCAGTTATAATTTTAAAAATAAATTTACAAAATAAAAGTTAATTTCATTATATTCGGTAATTTTATTAAATTCCGAAAGTGTTGACCGTTGAAGTTAGATCAAAATACAATACTACAACAAAACTTTGCCATAAATTAGACATCCCAGATTTCATCACTAACGACTTGGAACTTTGGTTTGCCCTAGTCGAGAAAGCATTTGCCTCCTCCAATATTCACGATGATAAAGAAAAATATGGATTGTTGGCTACAAGACTTGGCGTTAGACGTTCAACCAAAGTCCGGGACTTAATAATTAATGAACCTGAGGAGATGCCTTACTCCACGCAGCGTTAATAACAAGATTAGACATTTCGGAAAATTCAAAGATGCAGTTATTGGTGACGGATGTAGACTTAGCAGACAGGACACCATATCAATTCTTGCGTCATGTACAAGCATTAGCCGGGACTTCAATGACCGATAACGCGGTTAAAGCATTATCGTATTTAGAGGTGGCTTCTGGATCGCAATCAATACAAGAGGTAGGTGAATTGGCCGACCGCTTATACATTAACCATTCACAGCAACGAGTAGCTGTGATTACAGATACGCAAACCTCTGAGAACGAAACAAAGAATGCTGAACTGTGTCAAATGCGTCATGATATTGAAGCCGTCTCAAAGCGTTTAGATAAGATCCAAATGTATCAGAAGAAGAAAGTGTCATATAGGAGACGACAAGATAACGTACGTTGGTTTCATAAACGCTACGCATATCACGCAAGAAGGTGTATATCGCCATGCAAGTTTAAGTCGGAAAACGATATGGGCGTTCACTTATGGCGGCTAGTGACATACGCCCAACTACTACACGCCTCATTTTCATCACGGAAAAGAGTCAAATGTGAGTTATCTGATAGACAATGGATCTGACGTATGTGTGTATCCGCGTGGTTTAGTGAAATGCCCTCGTAGGAAATGTTCATTCGAGTTTTCAACAGCAAATGGAACACCGTTAGCTACATACGAAAATTCGATTAAAATGCTGACAACCACACTATCACCATATGATAAAATTTTAGAGAAATATCCAGACTTAACATAACAGACAGCATTAGGGGTTTGCAAACTTATTACTCAACATCATATTCAAACTACATCGGGATCACCTGTAGCACATAAAGCACGTTGCCTTGCACCAAATAAGTTAAAAGCTGATAAATATAAGTTCGAGGCAATGATTAAAGCAGGGACAGCACGACCGTCCAAGAGCTGTTGGTCATCACCTTTACAAATAGCACGAAAAGATTCTCGGTGGCGACCTTGTGGGCCATCGCAGATTAACTGGACGGAATCAACCGGATAGGTACCCAGTTCGCCATATACATGATTTTGCACAAGCATTATGTGGTAAGGTAATATTTTCCACTATCGATTTAGTGAAAGATTACAATCAAATCCCTGTAGGTAAGGAAGACTTCGCAAAGACTGCAAACTGCAATCACTACGCCCTTCAAGTTTCCGTTTATGACATTTGGTTTGCGCAATGCTGCGCAAACTTTTCAGCGGTTCATGGATGAAATTGCGAGGTTTGAACTTCTGTTATGCATATATCGATGATATATTAGTTGCATCGAAATCGCACGAACAGCATATACAATATTTACATATTGTATTCAAGAAGCTGCAAGAATTCGGCGTAGTAGTCAATTCATAAAAATGTGTCTTTGGAAAACCAAAAGTAAAGTTTTTAGGATAATAAGTCTCAGCCAACGGAACTAGCAGATAAGATTATGGCTATACAAAATTAGGCAAAGCCTAAGACAGTTCAACAGTTGAGCCAATTTTTAGGCATGTTGAATTTTTACCGACAAGTGCCGTTAAACAACAAGTTGTGTGGTAATGTGAAAATGAATACTGTATTGAATTGGGACACAAATATAAAGAAAGCGTTTGAATAGTGTAAAAAAAGTTTAGCGGGAGCAACTTTATTGATGCACCCACGTTTAAACGCTCCGTTAGCTAAGCTTTCGACCACACTATAGGAGCGGCGTCGCATGGTGAATGGGGCCTATTAGCTTTTTTCTCAAGAAAATTGAATGCAATAGAAAAAAAAATATTCGACATACGATAGAAAACTATTAGCAATTTACGATGCCGTGAATTTTTTAGAAACATAGTAGAGGGCAATTCTTTATATACACTGATCATAAACATATCACTTACGCGTTTAAAAAAAGATAGCCAGTGTACGCCGAGACAGTTCCGCCACCTTGATTTTGATAGTCAATTTTCTACTAACATTAGGCATATATCGGGTCAAGTTAACGTCAGCAGATGCATTATCCCGTCTCGAGATAATTAACAAATGTGATCTAGATTTTAAGGCTACTGCAGATAAACAACATAATGATATCGACGTGGCACAACTATTATAACATTCCGATCAATCTCTTAAGTTAAAAAGAATATTTATAGACGAATTGGGAATATCGCTATTGTGCGATGTATCTCAATCAATCATTCGACCGGCAATACCAACAAAAATTCGCCGTGCTATATTCAATAGCTTACATGGTTTGTCGCATCCTGGAGTGAATGCTACAGTTAGATTGATAACATAACATTATGTATCGCCACTGTCTAGATTGTCAGCGCTCAACAATTAGTCGACATATTGTCACACGCCCTGAAGTATTTACATTGCCAGGGGCAAGATTCGAGCATGTACATGTGGACATCGTTATTATGCCATTATCAGGTGGAGTTCGTTATTGCCTAACATGCGTAGATCCTTTTTCACGTTGGACTGAAGCAATGCGTAGCAATTGCCTAACATGCGTAGATCCTTTTTCACGTTGGACTGAAGCAATCCCAATAGATAATCAGGAATCAGCTACAATGACAAGAGCATTATTTTCAAACTGGATAGTGAGATTCGGAGCTCCGCTAAGAATTACATCAGACCAGGGTAGACTGTTTGAACCATATTCATTTGAGCAGCTCAACAGGTTAATGAAAACTACACTTTTTAGGACAACTGATTATCACCCGGCGTCTAACGGTACGGTCGAAAGATTTCACAGACAACTAAAAGCAGCAATAAGACGTCATAACACTGATCACTAGACTGAGATATTATCGACAGTTAAGCTTAAAACTCGATCAGCATGGAAAGCAGATCTTCAAGCAACCGTTGCTGGGATGTTCTATGGCGAGACTCTAAGATTACCGGGTGCCATTCTGGGTACCAACCCAAGAGACCAGTCATAGTGAGACCGATTTTGTGAGAAATCTTAGGAAGCAGATGAGGATTGTTAGGTCTGTGGCCGGCACAAGGTATGGAGAAAAAATCACCTTCATGTTCAAGGAGATGGCAAATACAAAATATCTATTTCTACGAAACGATGAGCCAAAAAGATCTCTACAAAACCCTTACGAAGGCCGATTTAAAGTTTTGTCACGATCCTCAAAAACATTCAATTTAATAATACGTGGTCAAACTGTCACCATATCAGTAGATCGGCTTTAACCACTCTACGAAATAGCAGTAAAAACAAACCATTAGGATATTTCCAATTACCCACAAATAATTTCTTCGTGACAACATCACTGGGAAGGGAATGTGTGGTAGTTTGGTACGTCGCCCCAAAATGAAGTAAGCGGCGTGATAAATAAGAATGATTAATGGGCTTTATTTTCCAAATGATTGTAGTCTGCCAGTTATAATTCTACAAATAAATTTATAAAATTCATTATAAAAATAAAAGTAATTTCATTATATTCGTTAATTTTATTAATTTCCGAAACCATTAATGAAAAAAGGTACTCAGATGCATTCGTATCAAGAAAAAATAATTGCAGCTTTAATATAGTTCTCAAAAACTTGCACCACAGTACAGACGTAGATCCACTTAAACAAAAAATGAAATCACTTGGACATAAAGCGTTAAAAATTGTGGACATCAAGAGCAGATTGACAAAGTAACCACTAAACCCATTTCTAATAGAGTTGGTGCAAAATACAAACTTGAAAAGAAAACTTGTAAGGAAATTTGAATTTAAACCTAAAACTAGAGAAATAGTTCAATGCTTACATTGTCAAAAATATGAGCATACAAAAAACTATTACCACATAAAAAAGCGATGTGTTAAATGCGCATGTGAACATATTACGTCTAAGTGTTCTTAAGCTGACACATTTAACATAATACGATGGTACGGCACATGGAAGATCTGCAATCATTATAAAAAAAATAAAATATGACCTATCTAAATCAGATTGTACTGAATACTTACAGGCTTGAAACATTTTAACTACATTTAATGGAAAACAATGAATCTTTTCAGCGATATATTTCCCACCTAAACACAAAATTATAGAAAATAAATTTGTAATTTTTTTTTAGCGAACTAAGTAATCATTTTATAGAACGTGGCGATTTTAATGCCAAACACACCCATTGAGGTTCCAGACTAGTAACGTCGTAAGTTATATAAAACACTTTGGAGTAAAGATTTAATATATTTGATCCTCAAACAATTCCTGATTTATTAGATTTCTTTTTAGTTAAAGGAATTGAATAGTCAGATGCAGATTCCAGTTCTGCATCTGAGTTGCTCCAAAACCCTTTAAATTCACTAGAGACATGAAAACACCTGGAGATTTGAAATGAATGGTTTGAAATCAGTGCACATGACATTTACGCTTAGAAAAAAGACTTGCCGACCAGTGAAAATAGGATACACTCACGTAGCACAAGAAGACAATGTGAAATCTCAGCGTACACTTCGATAGAAAACTTAATTGCCGAATTTATATAAAAAGAGGCACCAGCTTGAGATAAAAACCAACAACCTTCACTGGTTATTAAGCACTAAGTATAGAAAAAGGTTATATAATAATCTGGTTTTATATATAACATTATACAAACCAATTAGATGGTACAAAATACAATTATGGGGTAGTGCGCATAATACTAAATACTACTAATAGAAATAAAACAAACATTTTAAAACAAATTTCTGAAAATTGCCTTGGAAGCACCAAAATGTGTCCCTGACTGGCTCGACACGAATACACCTACCATAAAAGGCAATGGCAAAAACAGCGCGTAAATATAAGAATAAGCTCAACAGTCATCCAAACGAACTAGCAAACTCCTTAACAACAGAAAACTATCGTCGTAGACTGAAGAGATAATCGCCACTTGATTTAAGTCGTCAATTTTTCTGATGAAGATTGAAATAACTTAGATATTATTTATAAGGAATTATATGTAGGCAAGTTACATAAACTTCCCGATATGTGTAAATCGTCGACTTAATCAATAAAAAAAGAGTGCGCGTAAGGTTCACACGCGATTGAAGTAAAACTCATTTGCTACTGTACAATATGGCATTTTAGTAAAAATAAATACATCATATAACAATTTTGAATAATGTTTATTAGTAATATGGTAATACTCATGATGCACACATTCATTATTGTCAACGATTACACACATTTATATAATGATACATTATAAATTATATATTTATAATAGCATTAAAAATATGTATAATATTTGAAAACAATAATGTAATTAAAGTCATACTTCAAATATGACATGATCGGTTTGTCATTGCAATTAGCATTTAGAAATTAACCTTCATTAGAAGAATGAAGTATTTGCTGATTAATAAATTCTATAATATTCGTTCACACAGTGGATTATATAAAACAATAATATAAAAACCTAATATACCATATAAAACCTAAACAAATATTGATTTCGCAACTACACTCATCGTGTAATTGTGTTTGAAGAACGTCATGTAATTAAAATTAACATACATTCATTAACTGCTTGTATTTATTTTACTTTTTCGTCGGCGATATAATCTTCTTTTTTGAACAGCTGTAATATCTGTCTAGCCTAAAAATATTTTCCATTTTAATAACTTCAAAGATTTATAGAAACTACGAATAATTCAATAAACTTACGTTTAGTTCACAAAACAAATGTTTGTTTTATTATTTTCAAGGAAAAGGGCAAAATAGTTTTCTGATTCAGACATTTTTCCTTAAATCAAGATTTGTACTACGATGTAACTTTAAAATATTTATTTAGCTATGCCGATTTCCTTGTTGATATCGGAATGCATACATCGTTGATGCCGGTACGCATACAACGTTGATGCCGGTACGCATACAATGTTGATGCCGGTACGCATACAACGACAGATCTCTATTATATATATCTCTATACACGACGTCTAATCATAATCGACCCGTATAAAAATGATTTCATCGAGAACCGTAACGCACTTCCGTTTCATTTGTACGGATTTATACCCTAGTCGCGCCTAAAAAATGAATTAATTTATGAGTGATTAAAAGTATTCTTAGTGGATTTATTACACATCATTGAAAACGAACGAACGCGTTAACTCGGAGTATTTTCTAAAAACAAGTTTTCAAAAAACAACAATTTTCATAATTGAACCAGTTTCCGTAGGAGTTTAATGGTTTAGTATGTTTATTAAGATCAACTACTCTATCGGTATACCAAGTAATACGTCTAATTTTAATTTTAACAAACGTCAAAAAAAAACTACTCATTTTCTCAAACTTTGATGAATTTTCAAAATTAAAATACTTGTCGTAAGGCCGTAATATTTCAGTAAGTTCTATAAGGCCATGATATATATCGGAAAAATAGTTCCATAAAAATCGGCTTTTAAAATTTAAAATTTTAAAAATTTTTTCAACTGTTAATTACAAGAAAACGGCTCAGTAGATTTTCTTTCGAACAGTTTTTGATTTTTTAAAATCGATTCGATAGTACGAGCTTAAGCTCATACACATTTAAATGTGGACAAAAAGTTTAACACTTTTTTTAAATTGCAAAGAAACGGCTCTGCAGATCATCGCACAAAACTAACCAACAATAGTCCTCATCGAGATACATCGAATGGCTTTTTAATTCTTGGAATCGGTCCAGCTGTTTTTGAGAAAATATCGATTTACGGCAAAATATCTGTTCACACACACACACGCACATACACACACACGCACATACACACACACATAATTTTTCCAAATTTGGTCCCATTCGATTCAGAATGGCTTAAAACTTCGAGAAACCATAAATTTAGCGAATTAGCCTATCGGTAAACATAAACCCATCCTTCGGGAAGTTAATAAAATTATTGTATCACTGAGTTTGTCTGACTCATACGTACAATGGCGTCGAACGTAAACGATCGCCCCGGCTGACCGCCTGAAAAAAACTAGTGGTGCATGGCATCTGCCTTAAGGCAAATTGTTGAAACTTTCCGTACCGTAATTAAACATTCAAAGAATAAAAATAATCAGCCAACAAAAATTGATATAAAAAAATGAAAATATAAAAAAATGAAAATTAGATTAGACCACGTCGTTTATATATGTTTGAATGAAATTTATATAAACAAAATCTAATTAAGCGGACTTATTGTTGGAATGAACATATTTTATTTCAAATGCATCAATTTTTCGTTCGCGAAATATATGCACTGAGTTAACAATTATAAATAGTTTTTGTAGTATTAACTATACAGACAAAAAAAGTATTGGAAAAAAAAATTACTGATGTGGGATTCTAACCCGATCAGTTTTGACTTTCTCATCTACTAACGCGAGCGTCGAAAATTGTAGTGACTCGCCAACTTACTTTGCGGAAAATTAACAATAGCTGTTCGTCAATAGAAAGAACCATAGCGCAGGTTATAAATACAATCAACTCAATCGACGATGAAAGTGAAATGGTTTGCAACTACAAAGCTAATCAAAGTGAAATAATAACATCTCCAAGTAATATAAATACCAAGCAAATCCACTGCCTAATCGAATAGAGCATTAACACCGTCAACGACAGTCAACACCATTATGAACACAACAAACAGTTAGACCACTTCAACCGTGAAACTGCCTACAAGTTATATATACAATGCCATTGATTTTGCAGACATAATGCAAACAATCAGTGCCACTTGACAACCGGGTCAATTCGCCTCGAAAACTCTGCAAACAACATGGCTAAAATCAACGTCAACGACACAGACGTTTAGAGAAATGCCATCAAATTTTCAAAAAATAACAACATTATATTCCACACGTATCAAAGAAGCATTTAGAGTGGTGCTCAAATATATGCACTTTACAACCGACGTAAACGAATCAAAACAGCCATTGAGAATTACGGAAATACAGTGAGGAAGTTAAACATATTTTTTGTGCTTAAAACCAAATAACAACAATTTGGCCATTTACAAAATTGAAATATTTATGAATCAAATAGTGTATTTTGAAGCGCCGAGATGTACCAAGGACGTTATCCAGTGCCATAGGTGCCAGTTCTACGGTCACACTAGAATATATTATAACTGCCCTTATGCATGTGTATAATGTAGTGAGACCAACCCTAAAATCTCAACTAATTCGACTTCCCAACAACAGAATCAGTCGCTGCCATATGATAGTAGAAATCGTGAACGAAATTCGTTCACCAATAAAATATCAAATCACTTGGGCTACTCACAGGTCTTAAAAACACAAAATCATGTAAATCAAGAAGTTTCTGTAATCACTTTCGTAATCAACGATTTAAAAGACGTAATAAAACAAATAATTCAACAAAATACAATAATTATGAATATGTTATCCCTTGTGGTAAGTAAACTGAAATAATAGCCAATTTTAAAAAAAATGGCTATATGAAATGCCAATGGGATCTGCCAACACAGACGCAAAATTACTCGTTTTCTTAAAGAGCATAAAATCGACATACTTTTAATCAGCACTCCTAACGACATGATACACCACACACCACATCCAGACGGAACCAGTCATGCAAGAAGCGATATACTGATAAAATCAAATTTACACCATCAAGAACTCACCAAATACGATGCAAACTATTTACAGGCGATCAGTTTCTAGCTTCAACTCTATGGGTCCCAGATTTCTAGTTGGAGGTGACTTCAACTGTAAACACACATTCTGAAAATAACTATGCTTGAAGGTCGTGAGCTCAAAAAAGAAAACCTCTAAGAAATACGTCGTTGTATCGTATACAAACATCCAGACTCGCTAGATTTTGCCATTACAATAGGCTTAAATCTGACAAACATATCGATAATTTTGACCTACGGCTTGTCATTCAATCGCCCACCTTTGATACTAACATAGGGTCCACTTGCGCAGTGAGTTTACCTGAAACATTTTTATACAATTTTAGGACAATTTGGAAACTGTGCTGTGAAATACTATTTCCGAGAG
This sequence comes from Ctenocephalides felis, assembly GCF_003426905.1. Lineage (NCBI taxonomy): Eukaryota > Metazoa > Arthropoda > Insecta > Siphonaptera > Pulicidae > Ctenocephalides > Ctenocephalides felis. The sequence goes on from NW_020537646.1 coordinate 48,870,466, forward strand.
ACTGTATTTGAAGATACGCTTGAAATCACCAAATGACATAGATGACTCTTTAAGTCAAAAAAATAGTTGCGAAGAAACGGAAAGCTCGATGCCTTTGGCAAAAGTATCATGATCCAACGAACAGAACTCTATTTAACAATCTGAATAACAAGTTGAGAAGAAAATTGATTAAATACAATACTCGTGTTTCGACCAATACGTCACCAATCTAAATAGAAAAGATAATTCTACCTAGCGTGCTGTAAAAATAAATAAAAAAGCATTCAACAAACTCATTCAGCAAACCGATTTCGAAAAGGCAGTTTAATTAACTATATTATCCACGCCATTTATAGACTGAACGACTGGCCTCCGTCGCTCAAGAAAGATGAAATCATACTAATCATCAATCCGGGGTTACCAGACTCATACAAATCAATAAATCTCTTGTCTAACATTGCCAAATAATTCGAAAAAAATATATTGTCAGATATCACAAACAAATATGAATTATTTTCAACACACCAACAGTGGTTGACAAAATGTATAAAACTTTCGGGGATAGAAAGGTCTGCACAGCAGCTCTTCTTGATGTAAGCCAAGCATTCGATAGAGTCTGGCATGAGAGCCTACTAATTAAAATCAGCAAAACTAAACCTGATTATTTGACGGAGAGAACTTTCAGAAAAAAAGTAGGGAGACACGTATCCACCTTTCAAAAATTGAAATTGGTCTCCCTCAAGGAAGTGCTCTGAGTCCTATTTTGTACATCATTTATAAATACGAGACGACATTCCAACATGTAATAACACCCTCATAGAAACTTTTGCTGATGGCATTATTAGAACGGCTACTAACTCCAATACAAAATACTCCAAGAATATCTAGACACAAATGAACTTTGGTCCAATAAATGAGGAATAAAAATGAGTGAAAGAAGTCGAGCCATGTAACCTTAACGGTAAAGGCCCTACAGTCAGTGAATAATAAAGTTATACCCGGAGTCTCCACCATCAAATACATTGGTATTTAATTGAACTGAATTTAATCTATCGACTAATAAGACGTTACTCCAACCTATTCCTTAGCAATAAAGTTCTCATTTTAAAAGCTTCCATAAAACCTATTTGGACCTATGGTATCAAGCTCTGGGCATGCGCCAGTAAAACACGAATCAAGGGCTTTCAAAGACAATAATCAGAAATTTTATGACTCAAATCCAAAGAAATCAAATCCTACATAATGACCTCCATATCAAAACGGTACAGAAAGTTATTAGCAAAAGAAGCACATCCCACTTTGCCAGGCTTCATAACCACCTCAACTCAAGCATACAACCGCTGCTGTAGGACTCTCAACTAAAAAGACTGAAAAAAAGGCACCCAACAGATCTCCTTTAAGAAGGAGACGCTAATAAGAATTTTACCATCTATTAACATCGATTGGAGAGACCGCAGGCTGATTTAGAATATGAATAATCTGACTAGAGCTGGATACTGCACGAGAGAGCAGTATGAAGAGAACAAATTGATTTTCAACTTGCGGAAGAAATATATGGCATGCCTGGTGCATAGCTTTGTACAGATCAGCGGCGTGACCTTGAAGAAAGGCCGACTAGAACTATGCGTACAGTTTTGAAATATGGTGCTAGAGGCAAATGGAGAAGATAAAGTGAACAGAGAAGATAACAAATGAAGAAGTCCTGCAAAGAGTGAAAAAAGTATTCTACTGAATACGATCCTGAAAAGAAAAGGAAACAAAAACCAACAAACATGGAAGCCAAAATCCAGAAAGCATGAAAGAAATTTGGAAAGAAAAATACATGAGAAATGTATAAAAAGGGGGGAAAGACAATCATTGATTTGTAGTTGCTCCAAAGCCATGGACCTGCCTTTGGGCGGACAATCATTTCAAAGAAACGGACAGTTCTCTGTCAATAACTAATCAGGGCAATTTTCATATGATATCTTTCGAATAGTTTTTAAATTGTCAGATTCGATTCAAGATTATAGGCTAAAACGTGGAAGCATAATTTTGCACTGGCTTACCCATTCTAAGGAAACGGCGCTGCCAAAAAACTAACCATCGCAAATACTTATAAAGTTTCATTGAATAACTTTCAAATTTTTGAAATCCGTTCAAGAGTGTTTAGAAAATAAAAATTTTGAAAGAGTCAAAATTGGGCTCACACACACAGATGCACACACACATATTTTTTTCAAGCTTGGTCTCATTCTATCCAGAATTATTTGAAACGTCGAGAAAACTAATCAAATCGGATTTGCTAGAGGCAAATGGAGAAGATAAAGTGAACAGAGAAGATAACAAATGAAGAAGTCCTGCAAAGAGTGAGCAAAAAAAGTATTCTACTGAATACGATCCTGAAAAGAAAAGGAAACAAAAACCAACAAACATGGAAGCAAAAATCCAGAAAGCATGAAAGAAATTTGTAAAGAAAAATACATGAGAAATGTATAAAAAGGGGGGAAAGACAATCATTGATTTGTAGTTGCTCCAAAGCCATGGACCTGCCTTTGGGCGGACAATCATTTCAAAGAAACGGACAGTTCTCTGTCAAGAACTAATCAGGGCAATTTTCATATGATATCTTTCGAATTGTTTTTAAATTTTCAGATTCGATTCAAGATTATAGGCTAAAACGTGGAAGCATAATTTTGCACTGGCTTACCCATTCTAAGGAAACGGCGCTGCCGAAAAACTAACCATCGCGAATACTTATAAAGTTTCATTGAATAGCTTTCAAATTTTTGAAATCCGTTCAAGAGTGTTTAGAAAATAAAAATTTTGAAAGAGTCAAAATTGGGCTCACACACACAGATGCACACACACATATTTTTTTCAAGCTTGGTCTCATTCTATGCAGAATTATTTGAAACGTCGAGAAAACTAATCAAATCGGATTTTCTTGCAAAAATAAACTTCTCGTAAAAAATCGTAAATCTACAACACCATCAGGAACTGCATCTTGTCACCACGTTTAATACTAAAATTCTTTTAGTGATTTATAAGTAACTTTTGCTAAAATGTTATTGTATTATTATTGTGAATTTCTCTAATAGACTCAATAAAATATTTATTGAATTATATTAAATATCTTTTTACAAATTAAGTAAAACTATTGACAATGTCATTGTAAATAGTATGTATCTGCAATGTTGTTCATATATACTAATTTTTGTTAATTAATAAATATAATTATTATTCACAAAATTTACTTTACAGTTTACGGCTATAAAAAATACGTTGGCCGAATTTGAGCAGGTGAAAAATATTTTTCTAAACTATAATTTAGAGACTTATGAATATTATATTATTCTCTTCAGTACGCCGCCTACTGTCCACGAAACTTCACCCACAGTCATCGTACGTATACTGCCTTGTTCATGGATAGACCCTATGGTGACACATGGAAATACTGTCATGAATAACTGACGCTCGGCCGTACACGTTTGTATCAAGTCCGTCATGTAATGGTGACGCTCGACTGTGTGGAACCATCCACGGCCGTCAAGTAAACTTGCAGCTTATACCGAAGTGGTTGAAATTTTAAATATTTATTGTTTCAATGAGCTAAAGTTTTTATGATTGGAATGAAGTTAAATGGAGTTTAACATTTCTATATGTCTAATACCTGTATTCCAAAGGAGTAGGTAATTCAGAAAATTATGTTTGTAATCAAATTTTTTGTTTCAATAAGTTCAAATTTTTATATTTTTACATTTAGAAATTTAAAATTACAATTCGTTCCATATATTTATTGTAGATTAGTATAATATATTCCTTTGGTATATCGTAAAACTGTGTTTTGGATCGTTCGTCAATGTAATTAATTGTTGATTTGTTCTGATAATTATAATGAAATCTGGAAGTGATAAAGTTCATTGTCGCCGGAAACTGCAAAAAGATACTAAAAAGAGATAAAAAAGCGTGGCCAAAAACGATCTACCTCTCTTCCTTCCTCTACTTGTCTTGTTACCGTCTTCCTTCCTCTATTTACGTGTGGAGTGTCTGTGTATCAATATTTATACATGTAGATGGAACAATAATAATGATATGTGATGATCATTTCGAACCACTAAATGTCCATTCTTTAACTTTTTCCGTACTACTCCGAAATCGATAGATCTGCCAACGCAAATATGTAATCAAATTTTCCATCAATAATAGTAATATGTTGTTTAAATTATTCGATTTGGATGCACCGTTTCCTTAAAAACTACAATTATTAGCTTCCTTTGCTATGTATCTTCGACAAGTAATCAGCACGTCTCGCCGTCAATACAAATAGGCTGCCTTTTAAATCAAGCTAATTGGATGCTCCGTTTTCGCAAAAACTGAGCGTATTTTTTTGCATTTTTTGCATCGTATCTCCCAACCGGTTGCACGTGCATGTGTTAAAAACTAAACAGCACTCTTAATAAATAGGGATCAAATGCTTTTTGAATCATTCAAATCGGTTGAGCAGTGCACCCGAAAACGTCGACAAAAATTTGGATCCACACAAGACACATACTACTTACATACATAACTCGAGGCTGAAGAGAAGCTGCGCGTCTCCACGTATGGATTGGAGAAAACATAGCGCAAAAGTGAAATAAAATAACTATCGTGTACAAAACTCTCCTACATCTAGGAAGGGTTGATTACTCCACCTGACCATGCATAGCGGAAGCAATGTCAATGATTATGAATATCTATAAAGCAGAACCATTTGCAGTACAGATGAGGGATACCTCAGTACCTGCCGCCGAGGGTCTGCGAACGGGCCCAAAGTCGTCGTTTGGGCCCGTGAAGTGAAGTGTGTCAAGAAATGCTACTGCGCTACTGGGAGTATAATATAGAGCGTGAAAGTCTAAATCTACCATTCACATGAACACAAAGACATAAACAAGTAGTGTTGCAACCGCCACGACGTGTTTTTTTTTTACCTTGACAATCGATGGCCGGCTTGAAACCGAGTTTCCCGAAGATTGTGACAGAACAGAATACCCAACAGAACGTGGCTACTGATGGACATGAGGTTCAATTGAAAAAGCAACAAAAAATACCAGCGGAAGCAATCAAGATCCGTAAAGCTTACAGAAGCACAGTAACGTTACCAGCAGCCACGGCGCAAAAATTGCTTTCCTTCGTTGAGTCGGCAAAATTCGATTTGGTTGGGTGAACTGCCGTAAAAAACATCTAAAGACCAAAAACAGTGCTACAAATGTTGGATTTTCGAGCATCACGGATTTCAGTGCAGAAATAAAATGAACAGTTCAAATCTTTGCATTACGTGCGGACAAGAAAGACACAAAATCGCTAAATTTTAGGGAGCATGTAAAACAAGTCATTGACAAAGCATCACTGCGTACAATTCTAGTCTTGTACGCAGGTGGTACAAAGCAGACCAGAAGACTTACACTTTCATCAGCGATTGCGTCGGTGCTCACTTATGGTATACCTATTTGGGCACACGCGCTAAAACTCCAAGAATCATTGAGAAAAGTTGGACCTTTATCCGTAAAAGTGCCTCATAAGAAGTACGGGGCTTCAGTGGAACTTCGCCTCTTTGTCCTAGCTGTTGCAAGACGAAACCTTTACCAATGCAAGTAGTCAACAATATTAAGCTCTCAGCAACCTCAAACACACTCGTATAAATTTTTGAGGGCGTATAAGTTGTAATTTCTCAAAAGTCGTCCGCCATTTTGTTTTTGGCAAACTGAATATCAGATTCGTAATCAGCAGCCTCGAAAACAGTAGACTGCAGAGTTTCGAACAAATCGGGCAATAATTTCGATTTTTGGTCATCTTTTAAGAATATTTGACCACTGTGCGACGTTTGACTAAACCGGAGACATGGAGAGTCAACTACTTTTTAACACAAATGCTATCTGGACACTGTAGCGTTCGAGCTTAAATTCACCGCTTATTATATATTACTTTAGTGTACAGCGAAATAAACTGGAAAAAATCCTAAAGAAAAGGCTTCAACCAGAGACACTAACTAATAAAATCAATGCCCTCCCCCCGTGGGGGTTACAAGGATTGAGGAAAGCGGAGATTTTAGTCGGTATTAACATTGATGCCACCGACATATCCAAACAATTTGCGTCTGTTGAATATATAAACATATTTCCTACGCTATACAAATAATAAAAAAAGAATATAAGATACGTTCATACTAACAAACACACACATGCGCATATATACAAAACCTCTGAAACGTAAAGATATGCAAAAAAATGCATTTTCGAGTTTTTTTTGCGATTACTATAACTTACAAAATATGTACCATAAATTATTGTTATGTCTTTGAGATTTTGAGATAAGAAAAATTAGAGAAAGGCATTTAAAGAGAGCAGTTATACAATTATTATTATATCACGGTTAGACAAACTACGCACAAACTCGTAGTATAAATGCTGAAAATGATCAGCGGAATAATTGCATTAAACAATTTTATACATTAAAAATGTACAAAGCAAAACATTACCATAAATATTGTTTATATTTTAAAATCTGTAACAGTATAACCTGTATCCATAAATACATTTTTTCTTCGTTTCTTATAGGTGATTTTAAAATGACTACTTAAATTGACAGTTTTAATAGTTGAAAACGTATATATAGTTTACACGACATACCTGTAATACAATTATAAATGTCCAGAAAGTTAGCATAGCTTCATACAAAGGATTGTCTTCAAATATTAAAAAAGGAACACGTTGCCCGATATAGGATGATAACCATAAACCACAGCCTGTCGCTCCAATTCCACATAGCACAATTAGAATTACTACACACCAGATCACGTCAGTATTCATTTGCCTTTCCAATTTGGATCTTTTATATCTAAATAAAAAAATCCAAATCATACACAATTCATGGTTTAAATTATAAATAAATGAATAAATTACACACATATATATATATATATATATATATATATATATATATATATATATGTATGATTCTGAATTTGATGTTGACATATGTATTAATAAAGTCTAATAATCGGGCATAACATTAATAAAAAACATGAATTTCTTTCAAAAATTTATTTTAAATCCATACGTTTCGGCTATAATCCTAGCCTTCATTCAGTGGAAACTAAAAATAAAATTAAAAACTAAAACAATTGAATTGGAGTGAAAAGAAAAAATAAAATAGTAATTAGTACTTACAATTAGTTGATCTTAGTGTTAAATTGGAAAATTTTAATAATCTATGGTATTAGGATATGGTAATGCACTACACTATGTATTATAAACATTAACTTGAAATTACACAATATTTTCACAAAATACTGATTTGAAAAAATCACAAATGGATAGTGTGTTATTCGTAGACTGGTTGAAGACTCTTCAAACTTTCTAGGATTTTTTACTCATAAAAATATAGTTAGATTAGAGTTATAAATTGAAAAAAATACAAAAAACCGCTTATCATTGTTTGACCTTGAAAATATTTAAGGCCTAGTTTGACATTAAAAAGAAATGAAAACTGTCACTTGCCAAACAATTCCATTCCACACTCATAGGCTAAGACAATATTAAAATATAATAAATTCATGATTATAAATAAGGAAAGTGTAATGTCTTCATTATTATGGCCAGAAAGCAGTTGAGATGTGCCAAAAATTAAAATAATATAATAAAATAGAGTCAACATGCGTCTGACAGGTGATGCAGTCTGCGCATGCGTCTCACGGTTGTTAAATGTCAGTTAAAGTAATTACATACCCTATATTAAAATTGAGTTAGACAGATTATTTATTTTAACTAAACGTTAAAGAAAAATGAAAAGCGTTGTTTGCTAATATCTTCAGAAACATACATTTTAACAAAAATAGTGAAATCAACAAAATTATATAAATTAAATTCTTAATAATTCGCTGTTTTATAGTGTTCTAGGAACAATATTAAGCTAGATATAAAAATGGGGTTTTATAGTCCTCAAAATAAGCTTTAAAATGATTATTTCTGCGTGTAAAATAAGTGAGCTATCATGCAAATAGAAGACGCATACAATGTTTTTTTCAGTTAAATGAAATAGTTTATGAGTGCCATTTCCACCAAAATTAAAAATAATCAAATTCCATCTAGAATGAACTTGGTTTAAGAGATCTAGAAAATACCATAACTTTAGTACAAACGATTTTCAAAAAACTCATGATTTCATGAAAAAAATCCATTAAAAAAAACAAACAAATTCTCATTATTATATCTCTGAAATTCAAGGTTTTTTTTCTGACTAATTATTGTTTTTTATAATTTTTTTATTGCACAAATATTGATAGAGTTATAATTGTTTAAAGAGTGCGCGGCTGTAAACCAGAGTGTCTTTCGAGCCCTTTAACTCTTCGCCGTTTCAAAATAAGAGAAGTTACGGTAAAATTTATGATAGAGAAAGTTGTAGGTTATTTAATTACCTTTAAAATAGTATATTAGAAGTTCTGCTAAAATCAGAATTAAAAGAGTTATAATTCAATTAATGCCGGGGTTGGTGAAGGAGTGCAAATTGTTTTCACTTCTGAACTTAAGATTTAGATTAGCCTATTTCCAAAATATCAAGCAAATTGGAGCATAGTAAAAAAATTCGCAGGACACATTTTTTTTCCTCTCTATTTACTGGAATAATTTTGTTAATCGTAGGTTAAATAGAGTACATGTGAACAGGATTTGACAAATTAATTCACTTCAAATATAAACTTAAGTAAAAATGTATATTAAATTATTAGTGAGAAAAATGTAATTTAGATATTAAAATTACTAAAAGCCAGTTAAAATATGGTACGAATTTATAAAAATGATAGGCAACATTATTGAAGGAATTATTTTGGGTAGAAAAATTCAAGGTGATATTGTACCTATACCGCGAATGCTATATATTAATTCTTTCTGGATATGTTATACCTTTTAATAAAGTTCAATTTCCAATACGTATATCTTATGCTATAAATCACAAAGGCAGACGAAGATTTTTTGTGTGATAAATTTGGAAAATCAATGTTTTAGTCGTGAATAAACAAAAAAATCATTCATTTATACATCCACATCTAAAGGTATGACTAAAAATATTAGATAACCATTGGCATTAAAATAAATTGAGCTATTGGAAATAAATTTGTTCTATTAATTGCTGTGTATAATTTTTAATATACAATTTTATTGAACATATTTTAATATTTGTTAAAGGGATAATTAAAGTGTTAACTATGGGAATTGAGAATCATCAGCGCTCTACATTTAACATCACTCATATTTGTGTAAATAGTAATTCGAAAAACAATATTTTTTTTTAACTGAGCGGTTATATATGTGGATACAGGACAACGTTTGTCGGGTCATCTAGTATATATATATATACTAGATGACCCGACAGACGTTGTCCTGTACCCAATTCTACATTTTTTCAATATCCTGTACTAATATTTACCGTTCAGTTAAAATTAATAATTATTGTTTTTCGAATTACTATTTACAATCAATATATGGGTGAATGTAGAATTGCTTCTAATAAAATGATGATTCTCAATTCCCACAGTTAAGACTTTAATTATCCCTTTAACAAATACTAAAATATGTTCAATAAAATTATATATTAAAAATTAAATACTGCAATTTATAGTACAAATTTATTTCCAATAGCTCAATTTATTTTAATGTCAAGGGTTATACAATTGTTTAGTCATACCTGTAGATGAGGATGTAAAAATGAATGATTTTTTGTTTATTCACGACTGAAACATTGACTTTCCAAATGCATAACACGATATCATCTTGGATTTTTCTACCCAAAATAATTGCTTCAATAATGTTGCCTATAATTTTTATAATTTCGCACCATATTTTAACTGGCTTTTAGTAATTTTAATATCTAAATTACATTTTTCTTACTAATAAATTTATATACATTATTACTTGAGTTTATATTTGAAGTGAATTAATTTGTCAAATCATGTTCACATGTGCTCTATTCAACCCACGATCAACAAAATTATTGCAGTAAATGGAGAGGAAAAAACCGTGTGTCGGAAATAGGCTAATCTTAATCTTAAGTCCAGAAGTAAAAACAATTTGCACTCTGTCACAACCCACCGGATTAATTGAATTATAACCCTTTTAATTCTGATTTTATCAGCACTTGCAATACACTATTTTAAAGGTAATTAAATAAGCTACAACTTTCTCTATCATAAATTTTACCGTAACTTCTCTTATTTTGAAATGGCAAAGGATTGAAAGACTCGAAAGACACTCTGGTTGGACACTATCAATATTTGTGTAACAGAAAAATAATAAAAAGCAATAATTGGTGAGTAAAAGACCTTGAATTTTCATTTATATACCTTTTTACGTATCTTTTATTTTTTTAAATAGATTTTTTTTCATGAAATCATGAGCTTTTTGAAAATCGATTGCACTAAAGTTATGGTATTTTCTAGAATCCGTCAAGATCTCTTAAACCAAGTTGATTCCAGAGGGAATACGATTATTTTTAATTTTGGTGGAAATGGTACTCAAAAACTATTTGCTTTAAACCAAAAAAATATTGTATGCGTCTTTTATTTGCTTGATAGCTCACTCATTTTACACGCAGAAGTACTCATTTTAAAGCTTATTTTGAGTACTATGAAACCCCATTTTCATAACTAGCCTAATATTGTTCCTAGAACAATTTATAGAACACCGATTTATTAGGATTTTAATTGATATGATTTTGTTTATTACATGATTTTCGTTTAAATGTATATTTTTAGAAATATTTGCAAAAAACTATGAAAAACGCAAAAAACAACAAATTTTCAGTAGCCACTAACTTAAAAAGTAATTTCTTTTTTAACATTATAAAACATTTTCTCTTCTAATTAGTTCTTTTATCGATATCCGACATTATTTTGGAAGAGATACAATTGCACCACTGAAAAGAGATGTCATCCCCCCGGGAAGTGGCAAATGGTTCTAAATTATTTTTACTTTTAAACTTGAGAGTAAGATGAACCTAATTCCAAAATTCCATGCAAATTGGAGCACATCAAAAATATTCAGACCCAAAACTCTCCATTGACTTAACTAAATATTTCGTATCCAATGCCAAACATATGAATTTTTGACACAATGAAACTTCTAAATAATTGTTTGGATAAGTAAATTATTTTTGTATCGTGATTTAGTAAAGTAAGGCAAAACATGACTGCATTTAAAAGTTAAAAAATAATAATCAGTCAAAGTGAATTATAGGCTAAGTTTGATGCGCGATCACTGTCAGACGCATGCGCAGACTGCACCACCTGTCAGATGTTGACTGTAAATCTTATATTATTATAATTTTTGGCACATCTCAGCTGCTTTTTGGCAATAATAATGTAGTCATTACATTTTTCTTATTCATAATCATAAATATATTATATTTTAATATTGTCTGTCATTGTATTGACAGTCTTCATTTGTTTTAATGTCAAACCATGCTTTAAATATTTTCAAGGGCTAACAATGATAAGCGTTTTTTTCTGTATTTTTTTCCATTTATTTCTACAATATAACTATATTTCTATGAATCTACAAATTACAGAAAATTTCCCGAACAAACTTCAGGAAGATTCATGAAAATCCGAATTATAGTTTAGGAGGATTAATCATTCATACATAGATAAGAAGAATTTTATAAATAAGATATATATATATATATATATATATATATAAATAAGATATATCTTATATATAAAAATGGAGCTCTCTTTCAAATGTCCGAATAAAACTCGAAAACGGCTGAATCGATTTGGCCAGTCTTAGTCTTGAAAAATTCGTGCCAATCCAGAGAAAGTCCAAAAGGTGAGAAATTATTTCAAATTCGCGTAGAAACTTTTTATTTTTAATTTGAAAATTTTTGTAGAAGCGCAATCTAAATAAAACAATGGACGGTTGCTATTCCGTGAAATGTCAAACGTTTTTGACAGATGATGTTCAATTACGTTCAATAGGATATTTTACGTGAATATTATTTAATTATGATTAAATTGTAGTTGGTAGTTTTATTCGTAGTTTTATTTATATATAAAAACGTTAGTAAACGGGCCGCAAGTGTTACTAGAAACACAAAATATCAACTTTTTTTTAACTGTTAATATGAAAATGCACTTTTTGGCATTCTAGCACTCTTTCCTTCAAATCATATTTTTCTCAAACACGGTGATCTGAAAGATCTCATTTGTAAAATTGTATGCTCATTGGTATTTATAAAACATTTTCTAGGTTATATTATTTTTTATTTATGTTATTTAAATTCAAAACCTAAATTTGTTATCGATCAAAGGGACATTTTCCTGAATAACATTTTCCCATTTTCCATTTGAAATTTGTCAAAAAGCAGGTCAAAAAAGAATTTTTGTATAAGCTCAGTTGTATTATTTACAATTATACGCAAAATCCTGAATCAAAAAAAAATCTGAAAAACTTTAAACGTAATCAATAATCGATTAAATGGAATTTGTAATGACTATATAAGTCAAAAGACCAAAAATGAGTTGGATTGGATTATACCATGTTTTCTATAGAAAGTGTATAAAACTTCCAGTTTGATTATATTGATGAAATATAGACAAACTAATGGGGTTTATAACATTCAAACAACACATCCTTATACTCGTACACTTAAAGTATTAAATTTTTTGATTCTCTAGAAATTGTTTAGAATATACCTAACTTAGCAAAATAACGTTTGCCGGGTCAGCTAGTATATATATATATATATATATATATATATATATATACTAGCTGACCCGACAGACGTTGTCCTGTACACATATGTCTATATTAAAAAAGTATTTAACTTTTCAATATCATTCAACTTTTTTTTTAAATTATCTATAAATAAATTTAATTAATACAATAGTTATATTTATTTTCAAATGAACAATTTAACGATATTATATTCAGGAATGCAATTCCAATAATTAATGTTATTATAATTAATATTAATTATATAATTAATCTTAATTAATATAGTATATAATTCTTTTTTTATTTTAAACTTTTAATGTAGTAGAGTTTATTGTAATGCCAAAGGATATACAATATTCTTGGTGAGATTATTTGGTGTATAAATATATAAATTATTTGGGTTTCTGACTCTTGAGCAAGCAACATATAGTTGTCCGTGATTAAAGCACGGATTTTCTAAATTTATACCGCAAAAGTTCATTGTCTGCCCTTGTGACTTGTTTATGGTCATAGCATATGCCAAACGTATAGGAAACTGCAGACTTTTAAAAGGTATTACTGATTCCGAAGGAATTAGTGGTATTCTAGGCAAAAGAACAACATCATCTTTGAATTTTCCGCCCAGAATAATTGCCTCTATAATGTTTCCCATAATTTTTGTTATTGCTAATCTTGTGTCATTGCATAATTTTGGGGCATTTAAATTTCTTAATAATATAATTGGAGAACCAACTTTCAATAGTAATTTGTGCGGCGGCATTCCTGGTAAATCAAGAGAATTTAAAAATTCGACTGGATAATTGACGATTTCATCAGGATCAATAACAGTATCAACTGATTTAAATGTGAATTCATATCCTGGCAGTATCTGTTGTATTTTTAAATTCATTTCGTCTACATCCAAATTCGTTGCTGCTAAAATTGCTCGTTCTTGTAGCCACTTATGATCTTTATGATTATGCTTTAAATTTGGAAAAATATTTTCTATAAGTTTGGCTTTGCTATCAACCATATTACAAAAATTATCACGGAATTGAATGTACTTTGTCTTTTCATAAAAATTAATTCTGCCATTACCAATATCCAATAATTGTTGTGAAAATTTCGACCCCAGTGCATCATTTAGACAATGAACACGAATGTTAACACTGAGATATAATTTCTTCACGTGGCGCCACAGATAAGACTTTTTTAAGCAGGCATTTATTTCATCAGCACGCGTCGCTCGTGGAATAATGGGCAATGTCTGTCTGAAATCGCCAGACAGTAGCAATAGGCAGCCACCAAAAAGACAATTATTATTTTTGATATCTTTCAGCGACCTATCAAGACCTTCAAGCGAATGCTTGTGCGCCATAGTACATTCATCCCAGATAATTATTTTACATTTTCGCAAAACTTTCGCCATTCCTGATTTCTTCTTTATGTTGCACATTGCTTCTGGGTTAACATGAACATTTAAAGGTAACTTAAATGCCGAATGCGCAGTTCGTCCTCCTTCAAGTAATGTCGCTGCAATTCCTGATGAAGCTATTGCCAACGCAATATTATTTTGCGACCGCACACGCGCAAGAATCAGTGAAATAATAAATGTTTTGCCAGTGCCTCCGAGTGCGTCCAAAAAAAAGAATCCGCCCTGTTGTGCCTCAATTGACGTATTGATTTGATCATATACACTTTGTTGCTCGGCAGTAAGCAATATTTCATTATTAGCAACAAAAGTAGCTAAAGCAGTTTTATCAAACTGGTGTTCACGTTGAACATCGCTGTTCATGATATCTACTGCTGCTCGGCTCGGTGCTGACATGCCAAATTGAATTAGCGACATGTTCGAAATTTGGATACAAATATCTTCAATCATTATTAAGGCTTCGTTATATATTTGCTCAGAAAATTCATGATTATTATCTTGATTATTAATTTTATACCGATGCAAAATATCCTCACTCATTGGGTCTTTATGTGTATTCCATAGTGCAGATGCATCTGATGGAAAACATGTTGTTAATATTATTGCAAATAATTGTCGAATTTGATGTGCAGATGAAATCAGTGCTGCATCTGCAAGAGTCATGTCCCATTGATTATCATTCTCCAATAAGTGCAACTCACGGCACGCATCATAAAAAGTTTCATATAAAATTCCATTGACTGTCCTCAAATTTTAGAATGATCTTGGTCCTATAACATTAATCAACAACAAACGTAAATAAAAGCATTCTCGTTGCTTAGGATGAACAGTATACAATCTACCCAAATTGTTTGTCATATATATGCCTTCGAATCCTGAAACAGGAATCCCATGTAAAATATTTAGGTATATCTGTATATAATAATGTTCTAGTAAATCTTCCAGCAATATCTGATCCATTACAAAGTTTAAAAAATGCAGTTAGAGTGGTAATATATTGTTTTCTGTGAAGTATACCCGCTGACCGTTCTCCAAATGCACAGCCAAATGTACCACAGATGGATTCCTTTCATGTATGGGAAAACCAAAAATACGCCAAATAGCTTCATTGCTACTGACGTATCTACCCATTTGATATCGAGTTATTTCATCATTCTCATTAATACTTTTAATTGCAAATATCGCTTTGTCGCTCCCTTTATGAACATATTTGCATATGTATTTTATTGACTTCACCGAGGTGCATAGTTCGACATTTATATGTGCTTTATAGGTTTTGCATAGCAAAGGCGAATAAGGAACTACCCATCGATTATCAACATCTATTACCCCGCCATTCGACAGTCGCAATTCAAAACATTGTCCACCATCGTCAACGTCACGTCGCCGATAAGCGGGTTAACCATCAATGTCGGTGATAGTATCGTTTTGAAATGATTTTGGAAAATGTTTTGTACATTTTTCATTCACCATGCATGGTGACATAATGGTGAGAGTACCGCATGGACCATGTATCATGTTAGTAGTTATAATATCGAACAATTCCTCATCAACATTTTTATCAGGAATTTCTGCTGAGATAATATTGTCAATCTCTACAGAACGTGCCTTATCAATTAACCACAACAAAATATGTGCATGGGGTAAACCTCTTTTCTGCCATTCTACTGAATATAACCAACAGCGTGTTTCACCAAAAACAGAATGATGCGTTATCAAATTCATCAATGATTTCAACTTCTGTTTAAAAACTCGTGCAGTTATATCATGCCTATCCATCGTTGTTTGTCCCGGCATCAGCAATTTTTTTATTTCATCCCATTTGGGATTGCACGTAAAGGTAATGAACAGATCAGGTCTGCCATATGCACCAACATAAGCCATAGCATCTTGAATGTACTCCTGCATATGTAGCGGACTTCCAATATAAGAAGATGGAAGAATATATGCAGTACCAATATGACTAATATCATTCATTGCATCTACATTACCAAGTACTGCATCACGCAAATGTATATATTCCTCAGCGCGGAGTTTGGCTTGATTAAACTTTATGAATCTCAATCTCTCACTCTCAATTTTCACATACATGTCGACCACGAACTGATGGAATAGCTGTCTGCATTTAAGAATGTTATTTTCTTCATTAGCTCGAATCATTAATCGGTAGCAGTAAAAGTTCATGGCACTTACTTTTTTGGCAAGTTCTGCACCTGGAATAAAATATATTAAAATTATTTTACTTATTATTATTTGAATTTTTTTTATAAAAATAAGATTTTTACCTGTATTTGGATCCCTTTGTTTAATATTCAAATGGTACCCATCTTCACCTTTCCAAAATATCAATGGATACTGCAAAGCATCATAAGAACGATGACTGTCCTGTATTATCTGCATGGTATTATCTCTCCGTTGTATACGTATATCACGCCCCTCACATAGATCACCAGCTATTACGACCGCGACTTCATTGATTGTTGGAACATTATATGCGCCAGCATGTTCTCCAACCGGCACTTTGACTGCTCTAATAATAATAGCGTAATCATCGTTTTCTAGTCTACTTGAAAGAGTCTTAAACAAATGCAACAACTGGTTATGGTTTTTAAAAAATATTTCCAAAGAGTTTACAATATCTCTTTCCTTCATAAGCTGTATGTGATTAAATTCGCATCGCATGTTTGTTTGTCGTTCATCATCGCCCATAAAATAAATCTGTAAGAATTTCGGATTCACATCAGGCATGGGAAACAATGAACCGATTTGGTGGTAAACTTGACCTTGTATCTTAAATGTTGATTCGAAATTTCGACCATCTTCATTTTCAAATACTTTCGTAGCACCAAAAGACGTCATCTGAAAACATGAATTGAATTTGCGATTTTTTTTCAGTAATATTTTTGATTGAGACGTTGTTCCATCTAGTAGAGTTTTTAAAGGTTCCGGTGGTGTTGTTAATTTTGTCAATATAATTTTCCCTGATGCGCAACATAAACCTGCTGATTCTCCTTTGAATTTTAGAGCATGGCAATGTTTACATACTTTGTCCATATTACCAATGGTAATTAAAGAGTGTGATGAATAATCAATTTCAGGATCATAATTAAATGCCAGGCGCAAAAGTGATGCACGTACCAATGCTCTGTGATTATTAACTCGTCGTTGATTATTTTCTCTAATGGCGGCGGTCGCACTTCCTTGCACCTCTCGATTTCTTAATGCCATATCTGTCAGTCGTTGAGTACGTCTCTCTAAACTTTCATTGGCACGTGTATTTGCTACTTGCTCTCTCAAATTCATATTGTCCATCATATGTTGTTCATGGGTCCTATTCAATCTTCGTTCATAGATTGCTCGAGCTTGCCGAGTACGTCTTCCAAAATTACTTGCCCCTCTGCGAATTTGTGGCATCGTGGCACGATAAAAGAAAATCCTAAATATTATAACCCGCTGGATAATGTGAATCACTTAATCTCACTCTCAAATTGTACTAAAACTATAACTGAAGAATATGAATATCTTCCACTAATACTGTATTATAACTGATTCTTATTAAGCCGCTTTTTTAAACTTTTATTCTCACATTACACATCAAAAACAAATTATATTTATCGCCAATTAATCAAGATTGCATAAACTCTCCTGGACTCTACTTTTCCGTAATTAGCCACATCCTATCAAGTTAACAGGGATAAGACACTCTTAGCGGGCGCAGAGACATCTATCGAACTAACTCGCTTTGATAATTTTATAATATTTAGTTTTAAAAAAAATCTACTTGTACATGGCTATATATTTTTTTCTTAGAAATATTAGCACAAAATTGAGCACAATATGGACATGATTTTTACCAAATAACGCTTAAGAGCGTTGACATCAACATTCATTATAATACATTTAATTCATTATATTTCATACTCATTATATTTATCTCATTCTTTTTTTTCAGATTTATAGGTTAATGTTTGTATAAATATCGTGATATGTAAGTGTTATCAACATTTAAATTCGAATAATAAGTAAATTGATATTTCTTCAACTGTCATATCTCTAATAGTCCAAGAGCCAGGTGCAAATTTGGTTAATTATTTCCTCTCGATAGATAATTGGTAAAACGCATCAGAAAATCGAACTATAAAGCCTCGTGAATGTCAGCTGAGGCTCGGTGGGGGGGATGAGCAGTTGTAACCCCCCACGCTTGAAGAAAAAAAAAAAAATCACTCATTTCCTCTCGGCTAAAAGTTTATCAAGTTATAGCTAACCCAATACCTCAACAACAAAAAAAATGGCAGCTGGTTATAACATAGTGCATTGTACGTCAGCCGATGGCTAGATCATGGGAAAAAAAATCTTCACTTTCAGTGATATCCTCTCGGTTAAAAATTTACCAGATGATAGCTTATATGTAACAATTGATAAATATATACGTCAGCTGGCTGTATCTCGGTGGAAAAATCGTCAGCTGATACTTTGAAGGTCGTTATGTAGAAGTTAGCCAGAAGCATTTATTGACTATTTAAAGGCATCAGCTGACCAGGTTTTCCTCGACTTATTGCTAGCTGATTTTTTTTATTCATCACAGTATTATATTTAAAATCAACTCACAAATTTTCGTGTGGGAGGAAATGACGCCTCTTTAACACGTTCACTGCGTAAGAATTTTTTCACTATACATAATCACGCAACGAGGCTCTATTTTCTTCATTATTATTATTTTATTATTATTATTCACTAAGTCGATTACTTTAGAATTGCGATTGATCGCAATAAATCAATTAATTAAGAGTTCCAAAAATTTTCGCGATCATTTGCATTTCGCGAGCACTGGTACAGTTTCTTATTGAAAATTGGGAAGAAGATTATATGTGGCCGTATATAAAGGATAAAACAGTTTATGTGAGTGCAGACTCTTGTTTTCGATTCATAGTTAATGACTCAAAAGTTATAAAAACTCGTGTTGAAGAATTTTCGTACCGGCTCACGAAGAAGCAGACACAAAAATGATTTTCCATGTCTGCAACATTGATATTAATGCAAACGTGACGATTCGTTGTTCCGATACTGACGTGTAAATAATTATGTTAGCTAACATGGCTAATATATCAGAAAATATCAACATTTGCATGGAAGTTGGAGTTGGAAAAGCCCAAAGATTTATAAATGTTACTCAATTATACGAATCTTTGGGATCTGATTTGAGCGCAGCACCTCCGGCATTTCACGCATTCACAGGGTGTGATTTTCACCCGGCCTTTTTTCGAAAAGGAAAAAGCGACCATTTTCAATAATAGCTAAATCGAATGATTTCATCGAGTGTTTCATCCAAATGTCAAAATCATTAGAGAATAGAGACAATATTTTTGAGAAAATTCAAGAGTTTGTTTGCCATATGTATGGATTAAATCGTCTGAAAAAGGTCAATGAGGCAAGAGTAGTGTTGTTTGAAAAAACATATAAATTCTTGGATACGGAGACATTCAAGTTACCAAAAAAAGGTATTGATGGCTCTTCTCTACCACCTTGCGAGTCAGAGCTATATCAGCAATTTTTAAGAGCATGCTATATTGCTCAAATTTGGTCAAATGCACACTTGAAGGTTCCAACTTCTGATGATCCGGAAGACTTGGTTGGGAAGAAATTGACAATAAATATGATTTTACCTGGTTCTTTGGAAGTCAGTTACCAACATCGATTGATGAAATAACTATCCAGCCCGAAAAAGGTAACATTTTATTATCATATTAATGATATTATGCTAAAATACGCATTCTAATTTTTTTTTTTTTACAGACGATGACAATGAAAATATAACAGCAGACAGCTCTGACAGTGACTCGGACAAAGAATCAGAGAGAGATAGTTGTGACTCAAGCCAAAGCGAAGCCGAAAATGATTAAATAACATTGTCATTCAAATTGTAATTTGTCATAATTTTTTTATAATAAATATTTTTTATCAAGTAACTAGTTAATTTATACTAAGCAAATTGATTATTGAAATATTGAAATATATCTAAAATTATATGATTATATACTTATAAGTCTAAAAAATATTGATATTGAATATTTGTTTCATCTCAACACTCATATTGGAGTGCTATGCCGAATAATTAAAGAGACGTCATTTCCTCCCACACGAAAATTTGTGAGTTGATTTTAAATATAATACTGTTATGAATAAAAAAAATCAGCTAGCAATAAGTCGAGGGAAACCTGGTCAGCTGATGCCTTTAAATAGTCAATAAATGCTTCTGGCTAACTTCTACATAACGACCTTCAAAGTATCAGCTGACGATTTTTCCACCGAGATACAGCCAGCTGACGTATATATTTATCAATTGTTACATATAAGCTATCATCTGGTAAATTTTTAACCGAGAGGATATCACTGAAAGTGAAGATTTTTTTTCCCATGATCTAGCCATCGGCTGACGTACAATGCACTATGTTATAACCAGCTGACATTTTTTTTGTTGAGGTATTGGGTTAGCTATAACTTGATAAACTTTTAGCCGAGAGGAAATGAGTGAATTTATTTTTTTTTTCTTCAAGCGTGGGGGGTTACAACTGCTCATCCCCCCCACCGAGCCTCAGCTGACATTCACGAGGCTTTATAGTTCGATTTTCTGATGCGTTTTACCAATTATCACTTGAGAGGAACTTGGTCATATAAATCTGTTACTGGCTCTCGGGCTATAAATGAATATATCCATAGATAAAAGAGTATATGAATATATTATAGGCTTCCTCTCAATTCTCAAACTGATTGTGATTTTCTTTACCTATGCTGCGACTGCATAGTCCAGTTAATAAGATTCGTATGGTTAGTTTAAGTTGTTGATCTTGAGTCAACGCAGTCAATATTTAATGACTAACTTTCTATAATATTCAATTAAACATTGAGTATAATAAATAAAACATAATGAGTGACAAAGAATTGTTTCATGATTTTTTTTAAGAACGATTACCATCAGTTACATTTGTTACAGTTTGTTAAAGTTGAAAAAAAAGAATGTCTTGGTATGTAAAATACCATCATTTATTAATAACAAAGTTTTAATAATAAGTACTTAATTCGTCAAGCACAATTTTATTTATAATCAATTTATGTAAAATTATAATGTGATTTTGACAGAAAAAATGGAGCCATTGTATGAATAGATACAATTTCTGGAAGACTTTAGAATTGGCAGAACATCTCTAGCTAAGTGCAAGATATCACAAACATACGAAGACGGTGAATATTAAAATAGAAAAAATATGACGCAACAGTTTAGTAAAATATGAGCATATTTGCATCAGGAAAATAAATGAATTTTATTGCTTAACCAAAACAAATCACCATTAATTATCAAAACAAATCACCATTAATTATAATTTTAGGTACAAATATTTTCATAGGTTTGTGGGACATCAAACTGACAGCTATAGAGATTTTAGTGATCGCTTTGATATAAGTTATAGTACTCTGCATGTAATAGTGCCAAGAATTTTTTCTGTGAAATATGTCTCTAAAATTCATAAAATGGCCAGACAATAATGAGAAATTAGGCATTGCCAAAATGACTTTACAAATATGATAGGTTTACCCAATGGCTGCTACATTCGAATAGTTAAATCAGCAAGATATTAAAAATCATATATGAATCAAAGAGGATATTATTCTATTAAAATGCAGTAATGTTCTATATCTAGTTCTATATGTGTTTTTATATTTTCATGTATTTTATAAATCTTGTTTAATATCAGATTCAAGCAGTTCGTCATGATAAAAAAATCATCAATGTATGTATTGGATTTCCTGCTTCTGTACACGTTGCCAGATGTGGCATTTTACCCAACTATGGGATACTGTCTACTCGCTAAGAACAACTTAATGATATCATAAAAAATATTCAATTTGGGTATATTTACACAAATACATAAAAATTGTAATGGAAAACATTAAAATTGAGCATACATTTGATATACCATAACAAAAAATTCAGGCAGCTGCATTATCTAGAAGAAAGAGATGATGATCTGATTTGTCACTTTATAATAACATGCTGCATAATTGTATAATTTGAGACTCGATGATACATTTCAGTATGTCTAAACAGAAAAAGATATTATTGAGACGTCGAATATGGTTGATTTTATTCCTTATTTAATAAATGTTTGAGTGTAATGGGCTAAAATTGCTTATATACATTCATTGTGTGAGAGGATAAAAAGTGAGTGAATTGTTAAGCATACAGTAATTGAATAGCAGTGTCATACCAATCATTTGAAATAATGCTTGAAGAAATTTGAGACTCGATGATACATTTCAGTATGTCTAAACAGAAAAAGATATTATTGAGACGTCGAATATGGTTGATTTTATTCCTTATTTAATAAATGTTTGAGTGTAATGGGCTGAGATTGCTTATATACATTCATTGTGTGAGAGGATAAAAAGTGAGTGAATTGTTAAGCATACAGTAATTGAATAGCAGTGTCATACCAATCATTTGAAATAATGCTTGAATAAATTTGAAACTGGATGATACATTTCAGTATGTCTAAACAGAAAAAGATATTATTGAGACGTCGAATATGGTTGATTTTATTCCTTATTTAATAAATGTTTGAGTGTAATGGGCTGAGATTGCTTATATACATTCATTGTGTGAGAGGATAAAAAGTGAGTGAATTGTTAAGCATACAGTAAATGAATAGCATTGTCATACCAATCATTTGAAATAGTGCTTCGAGACATTAAATAGGAGTCTATGCAGAAAAGACATGGTTTGTAGGAGGTATTATCAGATTGAGTTCTACACATTGGAAAGAAAGACACCAGGTTTGAAACAAAATGATGCTTTTGTATCAAGACCTTTTGATTATGTTTAAATTGATTATTGTTGACATGTATGCTTGTGCGATTGTACTAAATTTAATTAAATAGTAAAATATGTTTTGTCATAATAATATTATGTATTGAAAAGAATACAATATTACTGTATTAAAAAATAAAATATGTATGTATGTTCCACAATATTGTATTTTTTACTATATTAGATACTATACAGTTTATTATGCAAGTTTTTGGGTACTAATTAATTGCTTCCAATATGTTAAATGATTGATATTATGTTTGTTGTCACATATATAGTCAAATTTAGCTGCATATTAGAAACATTAATGTAATTCTGTTGCAAAACTTCTTATCTGTTTTTGATATATCTCTGCATTTGGTTAACGTGTAAATTTTTTTACATATAGACATACTTTAGTTGAATTTCCGTAATAATATCTTTTGCAATTTTTGATCTGCTTTTAATTAAACATAAATCATAACCTTCAAAGAAAATATTTAAATACATTTGTATTTCAACTGAAATATATAATTGTTTGTTAAACTGAAATATATAATTGTATCTCGAAAAAAGACACTTTATTTAATTTCTGTCACATCTCAGCTGCTTTTCGGCAATAATATTCATAATTTTTATTCATAATCATGAATTTAAATACATGTTCTAATATAATGTCATGAGTGAAGCGAAATTTTTGACAGATGACAATTGCAATGCCCTAAATATTTGAAAGGTCAAACAATGATAAGCGGTTTTTTGTAATTTTTTCCATTTATTTCTACAATCTAACAATCTATGAATCAAAACATTCTAAAAAATTTCCCGAACAAACTTCAGGAAGATTCATGAAAATCCGAATTATAGTTTAGGAGGATTAATGAAACTTACATTGTTACAGAAGAATTTTATATATATATATATATATATATATATATATATATATATATATATATATTAACAAAGTCTAATAATTGGGCATAACATCAATAAAAAACATGAATTTCTTTCAAAAATTTATTTTAAATCCATACGTTTCGGCTATAATCCTAGCCTTCATTCAGTGGAAACTAAAAATAAAATTAAAAACTAAAACAATTGAATTGGAGTGAAAAGAAAAAATAAAATAGTAAATAGTACTTACAATTAGTTGATCTTAGTGTTAAATTGGAAAATTTTAATAATCCATGGTATCAGGATATGGTAATGCACTACACTATGTATTATAAACATTAACTTGAAATTACACAATATTTTCACAAAATACTAATTTTAAAAAATCACAAATGGATAGTGTGTTATTCGTAGACTGGTTGAAGATGTAATGGAGAAAGACATTTTTAAAAAATATTTTTACCAAGATTCTACACATGTGTGGAACGAATTGCGAATCCTTTGCGCGACGCTTTTATTGTTTTGTAAGAAATTTGGAAATGTTATCTAAATAGAAGAGATTTGTGTCGCACAGCGTGTTAAGTTCATTCCTTTTATTTATTGTCTTATTGTTATAAATAGTTAAAAAAGATCCCTCTATAATTCTTCGTTTAAATAAATTTTGTTCGAATTGTAGTACAGTCGGGTTAGAAAAGTCCATATTGTGTTTTAAAGTATATATATATATGGTCTGCAAGTACAGTTTTGAACTGTTTTGGGTTTTTTGAGTTGTTTTTATGTTGTTGTAACCATTTATTCAAGTTCTGGCTAGTTTCTCCTATGTAAATTAAATTACAATCTAAACAATTTATTTGATAGACGAGATTTCTGAGTCGTTCGATATTAAAAGGGGTTTTTGTTTTGGTAAACATAGTGCTAGTAGTTGTACTAAAATTGGTTACAAGTCGGAGTCCAGATTTATAAAAAAGTTTTTTCCAAGGAACATACAATTCTTTAATGTATGGCAAACATATTACACCAGAATGAGTTTCTGAGTCAGGTAAATCGTTATGTACTGTGGAATTGTCCATTTTATTCAAACGGTACGTTCGTCTGTTACTAGTTACGGAATTTATAAGTTTTAGGGGATAGAAGTTATCTGTTAGAATTTTTGTAATTAAATTGATGTTGTTGTCCCAAAATGTTTTGTCTGATAGAAGTATTGCGTGGTCCGTTAGATTTATTATAGTACCTATTTTCATTTTGAGTGGATGATAAGAAAAGTAATTAAGGTAACGTCCAGAGTTAGTTGGTTTTTGGTACCAATTTGTTATTAGTTTGTTATCCGTAGTACGTATAAGTTTTATGTCTGAGGAACTTATCGAGTTCATTGTCTCCAATTCCACTGTAAATTTTAATTTTTTATTGACGTTATTAAATTGATCAATTATCATGGTGACATCATCACTAGGGATAAAAGAGATGATGTCATCTACATAACGGTAATAAAAAATATGTTTATTGTAATTTTTAAAAATTGTATTTTCAAGAAGTTGTAAAGATATTTCTGCTAGAGGTGGACTTGCTGGGGACCCCATTGGCGCCCCAAAAATTAGTGGTGATGTCACTATGATAATTGATCAATTTAATAACGTCAATAAAAAAATTAAAATTTACAGTGGAATTGGAGACAATGAACTCGATAAGTTTCTTAGACATAAAACTTATACGTACTACGGATAACAAACTAAAAACAAATTGGTACCAAAAACCAACTAACTCTGGACGTTACCTTAATTACCTTTCTTATCATCCACTCAAAATGAAAATAGGTACTATAATAAATCAAACGGACCACGCAATACTTCTATCAGACAAAACATTTTGGGACAACAACGTCAATTTAATTATAAAAATTCTAACAGATAACTCCTATCCCCTAAAACTTATAAATTCCGTAACTAGTAACAGACGAACGTACCTTTTGAATAAAATGGACAATTCCACAGTACATAACGATTTACCTGACTCAGAAACTCATTCTGGTGTAATATTTTTGCCATACATTAAAGAATTGTATGTTTCTTGGAAAAAGCTTTTTTATAAATCTGGACTCCGACTTGTAACCAATTTTAGTACAACTACTAGCACTATTTTTACCAAAACAAAAACCCCTTTTAATATCGAACGACTCAAAAATCTCGTCTATCAAATAAATTGTTTAGATTGTAATTTAATTTACATAGGAGAAACTAGCCAGAACTTGAATAAACGGTTACAACAACATAAAAACAATTCAAAAAACCCAAAACAATTCAAAACTGTACTTGCAGACCATATATATATATATATATATATATATATATATATATATATATATATATATATATATATATATATATATATATATACTTTAAAACACAATATGGACTTTTCTAACCCGACTGTACTACAATTCGAACAAAATTTATTTAAACGAAGAATTATAGAAGGATCTTTTTTAACTATTTATAACAATAAGACATAAATGAACGGAATGAACTTAACACGCTGTGCGACACAAATCTCTTCTATTTAGATAACATTTCCAAATTTCTTACAAAACAAAAAAAGCGTCGCGCAAAGGATTCGCAATTCGCTCCACACATGTGTAGAATCTTGGTAAAAATATTTTTTAAAAATGTCTTTCTCCATTACATCTTCAACCAGTCTACGAATAACACACTATCTATTTGTGATTTTTTAAAATTAGTATTTTGTGAAAATATTGTGTAATTTCAAGTTAATGTTTATAATACATAGTGTAGTGCATTACCATATCCTGATACCATGGATTATTAAAATTTTCCAATTTAACACTAAGATCAACTAATTGTAAGTACTATTTACTATTTTATTTTTTCTTTTCACTCCAATTCAATTGTTTTAGTTTTTAATTTTATTTTTAGTTTCCACTGAATGAAGGCTAGGATTATAGCCGAAACGTATGGATTTAAAATAAATTTTTGAAAGAAATTCATGTTTTTTATTGATGTTATGCCCGATTATTAGACTTTGTTAATACATATGTCAACATCAAATTCAGAATCATACAATATATATATATATATATATATATATATATATATATATATATATATCTTATATAAAATTCTTTAGTACGGATATATGTATGAAAACTCCTCCAACGTGGTTATTCGAATTTTGATATATCTTTTTGAAGTTTCTCAAGGAAATTTTTAAGATGTCAATGATTATAAAAATTGATAAAAAAGATGTAGACTTGTCATTGACATTGAGGCACTTGTGCCAAGCTGTCAGAAACTTCGTTCACCTAATTTTTTGGTAAATTTTCGTTAATTTTAAAACAAAAGTTTAAAATAATTAGTGAAGAACCATTTGAATACTGAGATTTTTGCATTCCGCAAAATGCTTCAAAATAATGTTCAGTTTTATATAAATTTATCACATATATCATTTTCAGATTATGATAAGTAGTTGTAATTTTATTAGAGAGTAATGAGGAAAATTAAAATTCAAGCTAAACCTTTTAAAAAGTCAGGTCAACCCAGCACAAAAAACATTACTCCGACACCAGGGAAGCAACGTTAAAAACTAGGACTGACGCGACCAAACCGGGATACCTTATCGTTAGATAGATTTAAGAAGCATTTTTTGTTGAATGTTTTGCCGATACTATACTAAATTACATTCAAATCACTTTTTAGGTGCACGAACTTTATGGCAATGTTGAATTTCATAAAAAACATCGATACCTTTTTCTTGAATAAAAAAACTTAATAAAGTATTTTGTGTAATATTAAGCACCTCCTATAAGAACGCTGGCAGAATCACATATACCATGTACGTAGTTCTACATATAATTTAATGAATGAAATGAATGGTAAATTTTTTTTGTAAAACTAGAAGTTTTGTAGTCTATTATACATTTACTTTCTTGCTAATTCCAAAGCCAATTTTAATTGACTTGATTGACTTCACATCATAAAGCGACCTTTGGCACAAATGTTGACTATAATATTTTTTTAAACTTTGATGATTTTTTTTAAATTAAACTACTTGTCGTAGAGCCGTAATATTTTAGTATGTTTTTTAGGATCATAATATTTATCGTCGAAAAGTGTAAGTACCTGTCAGATTAGCAGCAAAGTGAGCAATATATGCTCCAAAATAATCTGTGTCCTGTAAGGTTGGAAGTTTTATTTGTGTTTGTCTAAGCAATTTTGAAAAAGTTTGTGCAATTGCCAGACGAGCATAGATAAATAAGTATAAATAGATGGCAAACATGGCCGCTTTGATGTTACATCAATTGCAATTCTTTCAGCATTCAATAGATGTTGCCACCAACTGTAGGACGAAAATTTACCATTAGGTTCAATTCTAGATAATATTAATTTGAATATATAATATAGAAAAGATACTTCTGATTAATTGAACACTAGATATACCACGCCAGTCAAAATGACTGGTTGGGCACTTTCAAATCAAAATTCCCATTATGTGTAAAATTTGTTTTGTGAAATGAAGTTATGACTTTTTAAGTTTTTAACTTTTTATATATATATATATATATATATATATATATATATATAGTAACAAAAATAAATTGTGTTACTACTACTTGTACCAGCACCAGTCAAAATGACTGGTGCAAGTTTCTATAGAAAATGTTTGATAAAAGAACCGAAATAACAATAGCCATAGATCGTATGCGTTTATCGCCTACTCTCTTATCGACGACAATATATATTATTTATTATTAATTCTTTTTTACATTGTAAAAATGCAGATTTCTGAAGTATTACTAGATTTTTACCAACAAAACAATTGTTTCGAGCTTCGTCCAACACACTAAATAAAATTTTATTCAAAGAGATTTTCAAGTATAATTATTAATTCTTTTTGTACACTGATACAAGTAAGTAACATTCGCGTGGACACAGAAATTTTCAAAAATATATTCTTGAGTAAAAAAAAACTATAAACAAAAAAACTGCCATGATTTCGACTTAGTTTTATAGCAATTGCCAGTCTTCCAAAAAGAATGTAAACAATGCTTTTTAGCTTGTTTGGAAAATACAATCAGCGGATCTCTGAAATATTTGGACCTAGAATTTGAAATATATGATAGTGAGGGTGAATTTTTAGATAAACCAATCAATCCACAAGACAGTGCTATTATCGACTGTAGAAATGGGAAAATTTCGTGATAAAGACAATACAGATGGATCAAGTAAGTTAGTAAATGGATAGATATCACAAACAAACGTATGAGACGATGCGAGCCACTTTCTTCCAATTCTGAAGACGAATTTGGAAGTAATGCACCTAATCAGGAAACTAAAATTAGTTTGGACGAAACTATTTGGACAATAGTTGTAGTAAAGTGAAATAGGCTTTGCAGGTAGATTAGAAGTTCAAAGAGCTTTCAGACACATACTCAGGCCAATTTTATAGAAAAAAAGCCCGCGTTTGGAACAAATTATATAAAATAGCAAAAATTGCTTCAAACCGGGAGCTCATATCACTTTGGTTGAATAACATTTTCCAACAAAGGCCAGAAGCATATTTAGCCAGTAAATGCCAAAGAAACTATAAATTTACATAAAATTCTGTCTGACATCTGATGTAGAAACAAAATATATGGTAAATGGTTGCCCGTATTTAGCGAAAGACGAAGAATCAACCCCTCTAAGCGAATTTGTAGTAATGGAAATTCTTGAAACATATACCATGAAGGGTATAAATGCAATAACCGATATTATTTTTATAATTATTCATATGGCATTGAAATTAAAATCTAAAAACACGTCGGTAGCTGTAATTTTACGCGCAAACAAGTGGGTGCTGCCGGAAACTTTTATTGAGTATTGTGCTAAAGTACTGTAAAAACTATTAAAAATTAATATATTTTGTTATTTGACAATATCTATAAGTTTATTTAGCAGCTGTAATTAGTTTTGTTCAACTTAAAAACACAATAAGTATGTTTTCTTAGAGACCAGTCATTTTGACTGGTATTGGTAGAAATAGGTATATACAAACGGCTGGTATATCTAGTGTTAACTAAATGAAATTAGAACAACATATACGCGTATCAAATATATTTTCAACAAAATCACAAATATGTTGTAGAAAATATATAATGAGAAAAATTTAATTTTTTTTCATTCAAAAAATATATATTTCAATATATAAAATTGGTATTTTAATGAACGAATAAATAAATATATTTCAGTAAATATAAATATGTACATAATATTTCTTATTTCGTTCGGATGATTGGTATTTTTACAGACAGATAGACAGACAAAAGTATTTATTACAATAATTGAGTATACATTTTGCATCGTTATTAATTTCCCGTAGGGTGAGTTATTGTAATCGTCAAAAAATCGAAATTGAAAATTTTTGCATTTCTCGACGTTTTGAAGGTTTTTGAACATTTTGGCATACCTCAGAAAAATGGATGTGTGTGTGTGTGCATTTATGCATTCCAGACTGGTCTAAGTATGTCGGACTCAATACCGTTCTGGTATAATACCGACTAAAACGTCCGCTTTGCCCTTGCATCTGGTCCCCACGGAAACCGCCATTAGGCATTACTTCGTGGGGGAGGATCTAGAATGTTATAATTCTTAACTTGTTTGTTACTCATCTTACAAGTGGGCGAAGTCCCATTCATCCTTTCTCTTTCCATAGAGCGCAGGTCAATTAGTACCTATCTCGCAAATCTGCCTATGGCGTTCCAAGCAGCTTCACTGCTCAGCATCACTTCAACAACATTACCTGGGGTAATTCTGCGGCTCAATGTCTCTTGCACATCGTCCCGTGCAGCGCCAAATCGCGGCACACAAAAAACACATGCTCAGCGTCATCGATTTCGCCCAAACAATATGCGCAATCCGGCGAGCTATAGTGCTTGAAGCGGTGTAGGTAGGCTCGAAAACAGCCGTGCCGAGATAGCATTTGTTTAGTATAATAATTTACTTCTCCATGCTTGCGACTTAGCCAGACTTTGATGTGTGTGTGTGTATGTGTATGTATGGATACAATTTTACGTCCTCGTTTTCGGGCGCACGGATCAACCGATTTGAACGGTTCAAAAAACATTCGATTCCTATTTATAGGAAGATGTGCTGATTTGTTTTTGGCAAAGGCAGGTCCAGCAGTTACGGAGATAAAGAGCAAAGAGTGCAGAAAATAAAAATGGAGTTTTTGAGAAAACGGAGCTTCCTATTTGAATGATCTAAAAAACATTCAATTAGTGATGATTGGGAGAAGTGGTTATTAGTTTTTGGCAAAGGCAGGCCCAGTCATTTCGAAGATACAGAGCAAAATGTACAAAAAATGGCAGTTTTTGAGAGAACTAAGCGTCCGATTTGAATGATTCAAAGTACTTTCTGCTTGTTTTAACAAAATAATTGATTTTGGAATGAAAATTTTGTTTAAATTTTTTTTAAAATTGTTTTTTTTGCATATCGAAAATAATTCAGATTTTATTTTTAATTCTGACTAAAGTTCTAATATACGTTAAACTAATATTTTCAACTTTGCAATTCAGTTTATATAATTACTAGCTGACCCGGCGAACTTTGTTCCGCCATAATGGCAATAAATAAGCATTTTTTTTTAATGGAAAAAATAAAAATAGAAATAAAATAGCAACATTAATCATTCATAATGATTTATTCATTTTAGTACCTCTTCATTGAAGTACCTTGTTATACACAACATTTTTTGTTTTGTTATCAGGCGCAAAAACAAACAACGCAGATGGTTTTCCGACCCGTGAACATGCCACATATAGTTGTCCATGGGAAAAACATGAATGTTCCAAATTCAAACCACAAACTTTTAAGGATTGCCCTTGTGATTTGTTGATGGTCATGGCAAATGCAAGGCGTATTGGAAATTGAAGTCTTTTGAATTCAAACGGCATATCGGTTGGGATCATCGGTATTCTCGGAATGAGAACTTCCTCACCTTTAAATTTTCCTATCATTATGGTAGCGTAAATTACATTGTTCAACAATTTTGTAACCACCAAACGCGTACCGTTGCACAGTTTTGGTTGGTTTATGTTTCGAAGCATTATTACTACAGAGCCAACCTTTAGGAGTAAATTGTGCGGCGGTAAGCCAGGCACGTCCAAAGAGTTTAAAAATTCAATTGGATAGTTGGTGGCTTCATCTTCATTTGTGACGCAGTCAATAGATTTGAATGAATGCATTGTTCCAATTATTTTATTTTAAATTATGTGGTTTAGGTCATCTACATCTTTATTCTTTGCTGCTAAAATTGCCCGCTCACTCAACCATTCATTATTTTTGCAATTAGGAATAATTTCTGGAAATACATTGTTGATAAGTTCGTCTTTTGATGAGACAAAATTACAAAAATTGTTTGAAAATGATATTAATCCGCTCGATTCATCGACAGGTACTTGACCATTACCAATACTCAGCAATTGCTTCGAGAAATCTTCAGCAAATGTATCATTAAGCAATGTAACTCTCATGTTTGTTGTCAGTTGCAGTTTCTTCACATAGCGCCATAGATTTGACGATTTGAGGCAAGCGTTTATTTCGTCGGCAACTGTAGATCTTGGAATTACTGGCAGTATTTGGCGGAAATCGCCAGACAGTAAAATCATTGCTCCTCCGAAACATCTTGAGTCATTGCGTAAATCTTTTAATGTTCGGTTAAGTGCTTCTAATGCACGTTTATGCGCCATTGTGCATTCGTCCCAGATGATGATTTTCGATACCGCTAAAACTTTGGCCATTGCTGAGTGTTTTGCAATATTACACGTTGGTTCTTCAATAGTTTGAAGATTTAACGGTAATTTGAATGCAGAATGAGCCGTACGGCATCCTTCTAACAATGTGGCTGCTATTCCAGAAGAAGCAACTGCAACCGCTATGTTTGATCTCGCCCGAACACTTGCTAAAACTAATGACATGAGGAATGTCTTGCCAGTTCCACCAGGAGCATCTAGAAAATATAAACCACCATTTTCATCATCGATTGCCTTCATTAAAGTATCATAAACTTCCTTTTGTTGGCAATTCAACAGGGGAACATTTGTTTGAACTACTAAATCTAATTCCTGGTGGTCATATTCACGTTCCCGTTCCAATTCTCGATTAAATGTGTCATTCATTTCACGACATGGTGCTGGCATGCCTAACCTGATCAATAAATTACCGCACATGAGGTAACAGATATCTTCGATCAAGAGTAAAGCACGATTGTGTACTTCCTCATTCATCTCAATATCGAAATTTCTAGAACTAACACGAATTTGATGTAAAATATCTTCTGACATATTGTCCTTGTATTTGTGCCACAGGTTACATGGATTTGATGGAAAACATGTCGAAATTATTATAGCGAATAATGTGCGTATCTGGCTTGGGGATGCAGAGATAATGGCTTCAGCGATTGTCGTATCCCAATGACTATCGTTTTCTAATAATTTCAATTCCTCACATGCAGCACGATATGTTGGGAATATTACACGATTAACAGTTCGTAGTGACTCAAATGACGTTGGCCCACGCACATTAACCAGCAACAACCGCAAATAAAAACATTCAATATTCTTTGGATGAACTGTATACATTCGACCAAGAGCTTCAGTAGAACGCATATCTGGATACCCAGGAACCGCATTGCCTTTCTTCCGTCTTTGAAAATTCTTCGATGAAGCATTCCAAGTATAATAACGTGGCATCTCCGAGTAAAGCAAAGTTCGTGCAAACTGATCTCTTTGGTAGATTGCAAAAAAACTGGTTAATGTAGTTGCTGCAGGTGTTTCAGCACGTTGCATAGCATTCGAAGCCGTGAAATATACTCTTTGACCATTCTCCAGATGCACCGCCAAATGCATAACAGTAGGATGACGTTCGTGAATGGGAAATGCGAATATACGCCAAATCGGTTCATTACAGTTCACATAACGACCAACTTGATAGCGTGAAATTTCATCGTTGTCATTCGAGGATTGCAATCCAAAAACAGCCATATCACTGCCTTTCGTGACATATTTGCAAATATATTTGATGGACTTAACTGAATTACAGTATTCAATGTTGCAATGCGTCTTGAACGATTTAGAAATAAGTGGCGAATATGGAACAATCCAACTGTTGTCAACAACAAAATCTATTCTTTTCACTTTCGTTGTGACAGTTTGACCGTTGTCATCTGGTGATCGACGACGATACAGCGGATAACCATCATTGCCAGTGACAGTCTCCGCTGTTAATTTCCGTGGATATCGTTTAGAGCACTTTCCATCGACCATGCAAGGTGATTGGGGATTGATGGCACCACACGGTCCATGAATCATATTAGAAGTAACAACATCATGTAGGTCTGGATCGACTTCATAATCAGGAATCTCGGCACATATGATATCATCTATTTGGTCAGGCTGAATTCTTTCCACTAACCAAATAATAATGTGCGCGTGTGGCAAGCCTCGCTTTTGCCATTCGATTGAATACATCCAGCATCGAGTTTCTCCAAAGACGCGCTCTTTAACAATAAAGTTCATCAGGGACCGAATTTTTTGCCTGAATATACGTGCTGTAATGTCGTGCCTATCACTTGATGTTTGTCCGGGAAGCAGCAATTCAGTAATTTCTATCCATTTTGGGTTGCAGGTAAAAGTTATGAAAAGATCGGGTCGACCGTAATGACGAACATATGTCATTGCATCTTGTGCATATTCATGCATATGTCGTGGACTACCAATGTATGTCGCCGGCAGAATAGTTAATCGGCCAATATTAGCTGCATTTCCTTCAGTACTAACTGCATCACGTAAATGGACGTACTCCTCAGAACGCAGTTTGGCTTGGTTGAACCTAATGAAATTTAAACGTTCCGTTTCTATTTTTACATACATGTCAACGCAATATTGCTGAAACAATCGACGAAACCGCAGCAAATAGTTGTCAGCATTTTGACGAATCATCAAACGATATGCATAATAATTCATCGAGCTAACATTCTTTGTAGTTTCTTCGCCTGAAATTTAAAATTTGAAAATTATTCATTTTATAGGCAAATTGTAAAGGCAAACAATACAGACATTAATCATTTTTTCAAAAAGCTTTTTTTTAAATCAGTGTCTTTCACATATAAATGAAATAAATTATGATACTGATTCTCACCATTCAATGGATTTTTCATTTTAATATTAAAATAATATCCATCTTCTCCTTGCCAAAACATCAGCGGGTATTGCAATGAGTCATATGATCGATGTGTTTCAGATATTTGTTGCAGTTGCCCAGTATCGCGACGTGAAAGCACAATATCGCGTTTTTTCAATTGTTCACCAACAATCAGGATGGCAACTTCGTCTACTTTTGGAGCATTAAATGTCCTTTCGTGTGTTCCAGATGGTCGTTTATCTGCTCTGATGACAACTTTATAGTCATCACTTGGCATGAGCTCTAAAGCACTCTTAAACAACCTCACCAACGTATGATGTTCATGAAGCAGACACTGTAAGTCGTGAAGAATTGCTCGCTTCATTCCTGCATTGATCTCTAGTCGTCGATCAAGTTGTTCTTCCATGTTGCCCATGAAATATATTTGTAAAAATTTATTCTGTGTATCTTCAAAAGGTAGTAATGATCCAATTCGATGATGAATCTGTCCTTGTATCTACAAAATAAAAACCAGACAGTATTAACTTAACGTTATAAAAACTTTTTTTCGGTGGGAGAAAAAGTTCAGAATTTGCTAATAGATGAAGTAAGTTATTCTTTAACTACATTCTATATAGGTACAAAAATAAGTACCTTAAATGACGGATTAAATCCTCGTTCATCGATAATATCTGCCCCAAATGACGTCATTTGGAAACAACCATTGTATTTTTGAGTATTTGCAAGAAAGTGGCGTGATTCTTGTGTTTCGCCACAAAGCAATGAATACAATGGTTCAGGTGGCGGAGTCAACAATGGCAATTTGACTTTACCATTAAGGCAGCATAATCCAGGCGTTTCTTGGGGAAACTTCAATGCACCACAATGCTCGCAAACTACGTCCATTTTGCCAATGCAGACGCTAGGATGCAAGCTATAATCATAGCTGCAATCGTATTGAAATGTTTCTCGATTCAAATTTCTTCTTCTGCATCGCAAGTTAACTATTTGTTGATCTATGTTGTTACCTCGAGCACGAAGTCGAGCTATTCTTTCGCGTTTCTGTTCACGTGCAATTCTTTGTTGTTGTTCAGTTCTTGCATTTACAATATTTTGCAGTCTTTTTGCATTACGGCTTTGTCGGGAAAGATTCGATCGTCTTGGTCGCGGCATTATTAATGAAACTTCACTTCACCTTATTTATATATATATATATATATATATATATATATATATATATATATAAAACCAAGAACTAATATTCATTCACTAACTAATATTCAACATGAGGTAGTAGAGGTCAGGCCCTATTATCTCAGTACAAAATCCGCGTTCACAACGCGTAGTTCCAGTCACGACCGCTAGGCGCAAATTTGGCGCTAGTGAGCCGATGACAAGTTTGACAGGTTAGTAATTCACGAGCAATGTGTACCAGAAATGTCAAAATTTTGTTTTGATTCTTATTGTGATTGTTGTGTTTACAAGTGTTTTATAATTGTTTATACGGTTTCATTTGTGTTTCAAACAAAATCTATAACTCTTAAATGAAGAGGATATAAAGCAGTTGTTAAAGCAGTGTATATAATAAAAATTTAATCACAATACATTTTGGGAGCAAGCTAGGGCTCTTTTATAAGAAAGGCAAGGCTCCTCTAACTTTTCAGAATTGTATTAAACTTTGGAGGCTCTTAAATATATATGGAAAAGCATAAATAGACTAGACTTTACATTTTTTAGGAACGCCACTGAGTTAATGAACGAAATCCAATTGCCGTGCAAGATGATAAAATAAGTTAATTTAATGCAGCAGTTTTTTGAATATTCAAGATAATATCAAGAGCCATTTAGCATGACTGGATTTATCGCAAAGAATGTGCTGGAAAGTGACAAATCTTACTTGGAATGATTATTAGTTAATAAAGTAATGCACAGACACTATAATTTAAACACCATGTTTTGTGTTCACACCATTATTGGTAGTGAATAATGAATGATTATCCACTTGAAGGCAGGAATCCTGTAATTCGTTAAACTTTTTATTTTTCCTTTTTTTTAAATAAATATGTTTGTTGCAACATATTGCTATTTACTTTGATATCTATTTTAATATATGTATTATTGTTTGGTATGTTTTGTTATTGTATAACAATGTCAATATAAGACTATTGTAATGCAAAATTTAAATACAAATAAATTATTTTTAAAATTGACAATTTTCTTTTATTTCTAATTTTGGCGCTTTAATTTGAATGCATTTTGGAGCACGAGGCTGCCGAGCGACATGCGATTAAAGCGCCACACCCAACATTGCGGTCCCTAGCTCTCTGAACGCAAATACCGCGAGAGAGAAACGTCTATATTAGTATATTGTCTAGGGTAGAGGTTAGAAACACCGAATGACATTTGACAATCGAATGTAAATGTCATGGATGAAATCATTGATAGCATCATAGATTGAATAAACTACATGGATAGTTTATAAATAATTAATTTTGAATTAGAATGAAATAAAGGGATAAAAAGTATCCTAAGTCCTTCTCCTGGCTCTAAACTACCTCCCTGCCAATTTTCATCTAAATCGGTTCAGCCGTTCGTGAGTTATAAGTGTTACCATATAAAGCGATCCTCTTTTATATATATAGATTATAAATATTAGACAATGTTACAATATTTATAATAATCTATTTGAAAACATTCAATATCCTCGAATATTTCGTTACGGTACGGGAAGTTCCAGCAATTTGCCTTAAGGCACGATTTGCCACACACCCCACTAGTTTTAATACATATTTGTCTACCCGGGGGTACTTTATATATCATATTTGATCTCAGCATATACAGTGAATATTGATTGTGAATACAGCGAGATGTGTGACAAATTGTCTGGCAAAAAAGAGGAAAGAAAAATTTTCCTCAAAAAAAAAAAACACAAAGCAATATTGATAATAATAGTTAATTACACAAATAAAAAGAAAAACAAAATAACAGTTTTATTCGCTCTGAAGGAAAATCTGTGTCGAGCCAAGTATCATTAGCCGCTATGGGTCGATCAGTATTTAGATTGGCATGGCGTGATTACCAAACTACGTGTCTAGTGTATTGGCCGAGACCCGCGTTGTTGGTATTAGGATGATCGCCGGTACGTCAGTCTGTTTATGTATGTATTTTGTAGAGTAGTAATGTCTAGTCAGTGGGTCCCTTATTTTGTTAAGTACTAGTCGTAGTGTCTTATTTTGTAATGTCTGTAGTTTCCGTAAGTTGGTCTTAGTCGTCGCGTTCCATGCCGGAGCGGCCTATGTCAGTAACGGTCTTATAAGTGTCAAGTAGAGTGTCCGCTTGTTCTTCACGCTTAGCGGGCTGTTGTGGTTCAAGAAAGGTCTCAGTAGATTTAACATCCCGTAAGCCTCCACAATTTTCGTATTAATATGTTTTGCGAAGCTAAGTCTATGGTCCAGGCTCACACCAATATATTTAACATCCTTGGACCACTCAACTTCACAGTCCAATACTTTAATTTTGTCCAAGTCAGTCAGTCTAGTCGTGGCATTTAGGCTCTTTGTAAATAAAATTGCCTCCTTCTTTTGCGGATTCATCCTGACCTACCATTTGTCAGTATATTCGGTTAGCTTGTCTATGTGTGTCTGTATCTTTGTAGTAAATAGCGTAGATGATCGTGATAATTTGTATATGGCAGTGTCGTCAGCAAAAGTCAGTAACGATGTGTCGGCGTCAGAGGGTATGTCGTGAATGTAGACGTTAGACAGTGGTGATCCCAGGATCAAGCCCTGCGGTACTCCCGCCGTCACTTGTTTAACCGTCGAAAGTCCGTTGTCTACTTGTACGGTAAAGTTGCGGTCTAAGAGGTATGAGTGTTATGTTCTTGTAATGTACGGTAGAAAGTTGAGTTGGATGAGTTTATAAATAAGTCCGTCCACCCAGATGGTATCAAACGCCTTCTCAAAGTCGAGTAACACCAATCCGGTATGGTTTCGTTTGTTAAAATTGAGAACTGTATTTTATATAAGTTGTGTCAGTGGGTGTAGTGTGGAGTGTCGTTTGAAATATTGGCATTTTGTTTATGTATGTTCTCAAAGTTTTTTGCCAATATTTCCGCCTTGTGTGCTGGTGTCGTTGCGTAATTGTTGTCAGTTAATTTGAGTGGAGGTATGGTTGTTGGTTTCCGCGTCAGTCTTTTTGCTGTTTGCCAAATTTTGTGTGGGTCAGTATTTAATTTCTCGAGTCTTTTGGTCCAAGTGTTGTTTCGGTGGTCACGTATTTCATTGCAAATAATTTTTGTCAGTGTTTGTATCGTATCAACGTACGATACCTAGTACTATAATACAACGTAGTATCTACCGTCAAAAAAAAATCATAAAAATCGTCGAAAAGACATTTTTTAACACTTTATTACAAGTAAACGTCCCGAAAAACGTGGACAATTTTTTTTCACTTTTCTGCAATTTACAAAGAAACGGTTCGCCCGATCGTAGCGTTGACGAACGATAGTCCTCATAGAGGTACATCGAATGGCTTTCAAAATTTTAAAATCGGTCCAGCCGTTTTTGAGAAAACGTCGATTTACGGCAATAAATCTGTTCACACACATGCACACACACATACTTTTTCCAGATATGGTCTCATTCGATTCAGAACGGCTTGAAACGTCGAGAAAACAAAATTAGCAAATGGGATTTTTTGATGAAAACATAAACTTCTCCTTCGGGAAGATAATACAGAAATTTCTTGACAAGAGCCTGAAATAATATATTTTATTATTGATTACGGCTTGCTTATGAACAAATAAATAAATAAATAAATAAATAAACAAGATCATGAGTCACGCAAATTCACTAGCAAACTCCTAAATAATAGAGAACTATCGACGAAGGTTGAAAAGAAAATTGGAATAACTCATTCATTATTTATAAGGAATTATTTTATAAGTAATAATTAAGATTATATAATTATCAATAAAATATTGTTAATATTATAATAAATAGGAAAACAACTATTGAGTTGTTTTCCCAATATGCCCATTTAGTATACAATGTCCCTTTACGGCTGAGAATTGTAAATTCTTCAAATTTATTAAATGTCCTTAAGTGCACAGTTGTAAATAAAATAGAGATTAAAAAAAATATTTCCAATAGCTCAATGTATTTTAATGTCAAGTTTATTTTTATTTTTATTTGCCTCCGCTTTACAGCATTTTTAGCCTATAATAATCACTAAAAATTTAGTTAAGTTAGTTTAATTTAGTTATTTTCTAGTAATATAAATAAAATACTTTTTAATAAATATATTACTTTGGAATTGCACTTTTAACTCATTCAATATTTATAACTATATGGATTATTTATATTTAATACAAATACGCACAAAAAGTATGAAACAATTGTTGCACTATATACCGCCATTTTAACCCATAGCGATACGATTCATCTCCATAGCATACCCGAAGTAAACCTATTGGGTTGACCCCTGGCAAAATCACGGCTCTGACATAAGTGTCGCTATGGTTTCAAATATGTTCATATAGAGTACCAGTTGTTTGACCTCAGGTTAAACCTACAGCCCATTGTGACCTCCATAGGTCGACCCTTGGTCAACCATGTGCTGTATATTATGTTTAAAAACTATTATTAACAAATTTGATATGACGATGATGAACGTGGAGGTAATTTTTATGAACAAGATCTATTCATTGAGTATAAAGACGTACAATATGAACAAACACTTTATGTTGCCGACACCGCCGCTTGTCGATGTTGCCACTCGGACCGATATGTCTAAAACGTATAGCATGAGATCAATTTTTAAAATAATACTGGTAGTACTGATATTTTTATATCGACACCGGTATTGAATACCGGGCAAAAATCGTTCAGAATACCGCTATCAAAATCCCGGTATCGTAAGCCCTAAGAGTGACATGTATAAAGTAGAACTGATGTTTCAACATCGAAAATACCGACATTTTTAACATAAATACCGGTATTAATATCACTGAAAATTTAGACGGTAAATTGGTACGCCGGCATCGCATTCCCTATGCATTATTATATACGGTAAACGGTATCACTAATAACATTTGTTGGAGTCGAGCATATGTATATTGATATACAGAAGAAATTAACAATATCCTAATACAAAATTTTCACTAAAGAGTTAATATTGTACTGGTAAGAAAGTGGCATTTTGCCTTATGGCAAGTTGTATGAACTTCCCTAAATGTGTAAGTAATATATTTAATTCATTTTTAGTGCTACACATTATTATTGAAAAACGTAAAGTATTTTCTAAAAGCGCGGCCGGTTAATTCATTTTTTTTAATACACATACATAGATACTTTTTCAAAACTCGGTCTCATCCGATCTAGAATAACTTGAAAAATCGAAAACGGATTTTCCGCCAAAACAAACCTTTCCTTCGGTAAGTGAATAATATAAAACATATTTTGAATACAATTATTTTAATTAATGCAATTAAATGTATTAGTAGTTAACGTACCTGGGACCTCCATTGTTTAACATGGCTTTAGTTTCATGACCAGTGTACAAAACTAAACCCTCGACATAGTCAGTATTTTTTATACGGCTTTCTCGGAGTAGCAAATTTTCATTCGAAATTGGAAATCGTCTTCCTTCTTGATCTATTAATGTTCCATGAAAGTGATACAGCTTTGTACTAGGTTGGGCCACCTCCACATAAGATGAAAACTTACTTGCAATAAAATTGCCCTGCTGAAAATATAAGGAAATTTGTTCAATGATAGTTTGAATATTACTCTGTATTAAATAAGTTCGCACTCAAACAATGAGTTTAAATCATAAAGTTAGGTTTGGGATAATATTATTTAACAATAATGGTTCAACTTTAAAGTAACTAGGGCATGAGTATCAATACACTATGCTGTACATATGATAACCAAAGTACCAATGTAATGTGTGTATGTACAGGTGTATTTGTGTTTGTATAAATATCATAGTTTAACATTATATAAATATAAATATAAATATAAATATAAATATAAATATAAATATAAATATAAATATAAATATAAATATAAATATAAATATAAATATAAATATAAATATAAATATAAATATAAATATAAATATAAATATAAATATAAATATAAATATAAATATAAATCTAATATAAATATAAATATAAATATACTATAAATCTAATATATAACTATAATATAACTCTCTAAATATAAATATAAATATAAATATAAATATAAATATAAATATAAATA
This sequence comes from Ctenocephalides felis, assembly GCF_003426905.1. Taxonomy (NCBI): domain Eukaryota; kingdom Metazoa; phylum Arthropoda; class Insecta; order Siphonaptera; family Pulicidae; genus Ctenocephalides; species Ctenocephalides felis. Next base: position 48,912,750 of record NW_020537646.1, read on the forward strand.
TAAATATAAATATAAATATAAATATAAATATTACACACATTATATGTCACATTACTATATATTTAACTGTATATATCGGCGTATAATATGTATATTGAACTGTAATAACAATTCGAATCATTATTTTGTTTAATAATTACAAAACGCGTTGCTAGTTATATGTAGCTTACGCGGTCATCGGAAGTGCTTACCGTTGGATTTTGTAAATAGATTGTAAACAATAAATTAGTATATAAGAGTTAGACAAAAGTTAGACAGTCAAGCTTGGAGTCAAACTTGGAGTCAGACTTGGAGACAGACAGAGTTAGTCAGGCATAGTATTCAGTAAAATGTAGTCTTTGCTGATATGATAACCAAAAGGTTATCAACAATTATTGATTGTAAAAATAGTGAATAATAAAAGTATCATTCAAAGAAAGAAGTGTGTTTACAAATTACTATCAAATAGCTGTTAATAGGAATAAATAAATTTAGAATTCAGTTAGCAATTAGCACTATACCAAATTTTGACGGTAATTCAGATGACCTCTTTAAATTTTTAAGTACTGTAGACTCAATTTTAGATAATGCAGATTTTGAGACATATAAATTTATATCAAAAATAATTATATGTAAATTAAATGGAACAGCTTTTGATTGCGTTAGACGGGCTGATTATCAGTTATGGGAACCAATGACCTTAAACCAATTCTATTTAAACGTTTTAAGGATAGAAGGTCAATCACTGATTTACATCAAGAGCTAGCAACAACAACAAGAAAAAATGAGGAATCAATTGAGGAATTTGCTGAGAGTTGAGGTTTTGCTAACGTTAATTAATAATGAATGTTATTTTACACAGAATGAAATAGTGTATGCATCATATTGTGACCTAGCCTTGGCAGTTTTCATTGAAGGACTACCATTTGACTTGAAAATTATAGGTTAAGCAGTCAAACCTGAAAATTTGAAGGATGCTAAGCACATTGCTGCAAGGGAAGAAAACTATTTGAGGGGGTTGTTCGGTTTTTATTTATTTTTTTTTCAATTTGGAGATTTTTTGATATTATGAAACCTTAGAATTATTTTAAAAAAAAATCATCTCAAAATTTATTTTTTGACGAAGTTATAGATATACGAGGTGTGTTCAAAAAGTACCCGGAATTTTTAAATTTCGCGGGTCTGGAGTGTCTGATTGTCAAAATTTTTTTTTTATTTATTGGTATACATGCCCCTAAAGTATGATGAAATTTTCAGCTATATTCACTGTTTACTTTGTCTGTGGTAGTCGCTAAGTTCGACGTGTTTTTCTGAGCTCGGCGATTTTTACAATGGAAGAATTGAAAAGTCAAAGAATTTGTATTAAATTTTGCGTAAAAAATGAAATAAAGTGTAACAAAGTGTGTGAAATGTTACAAAAAGCCTATGGTGAGTCTGCTATGAAAAAAACAAGTGTTTACGAGTGGTATAAGCGTTTCCAAGATGGCCGCGAAGACGTTGAAGATGACGAACGCTCCGGTCGACCCAGCACGTCAACAAACGATGAAAATGTGAAAGAAGTGGAAAAAATGGTTATGAATGATCGCCGAATCACAATTAGAGAAGTTGCTGATGAAGTTGGCATATCAATTCATTAACAATTCATGGCTGTTGCACCACGATAACGCACCTGCTCACTCGTCGTTGCTTGTTCGTAATTTTTTGGCCAAAAACAATACCGTAGTCATGCCCCAACCTCCATATTCACCAGATATGGCTCCGTGCGACTTTTTCCTATTCCCAAAGTTGAAGAGACCCATGAAAGGACGGCGGTTTTCCTCGATTGAAGAAAATCGCTGAGAGTGCTCAAGGACATATCAAAAAGTGAATATCAAGGGTGCTTCGAAAATTGGAAAAAACGCTGGCATAAGTGTATTATATCTGGGGGGGACTACTTTGAAGGGGACCACATTAATGTAGACGAATAAATAAATATTTTTTTGAAAAAACGAAAATTCCGGGTACTTTTTGAACAGACCTCGTACTTTACAAGTATTTTCAACTTTGCAATTCAGTTGATATAATTCTTATAAATATTAGACAGAGTTACAGTATTTATTTATAATAATCTATTTGAAAACAATTAATAATCCTCGAACGTGGGAAGTTCCAGTTCCAAATTATTATATATCTTTACGTTTCAAAGGTTTCTGAATATTTTGGCATACCTTAGAAAAAATGGATGTTGGATGATGGAAAAGTGTGTGTATGTGTGTGTGTGCGTGTGTGTATGTGTGTGCGGATACAAATGTTTGTCGACGATTTCGGGAACACCGATCAACCGATTTGAATAACTCAAAAAACATTCGATTCGTATTGATAAGGAAACGTGCTGATTGGTTTTTGACGAAGGCAGGTCCAGCCGTTCCGAAGACACGATGTAAAAAGTGTCAAAAATGGTAACTCAGTTTTTAAGAGAGCGGAGCGTCCGATTTTAATTTTTCAAAAAACATTTTACTTGTATTGACAAGATGAAAAATTGGCCAATTTTCATGAAGGCAGGTCTAGCGGTTTCGGAGTTATAATAAAAAAAGTTAAAAAAAATGCCATTTGGCGGTCAAAAATGATCATTAGACATATGCACATAAAATTATCAGATATTTTATAGAGATTTTAACAATAAGTATAATTTTTTTTTACATTTCTATGGGTTCCGTACCAATGCTTATCCGTTAGACGGCGGCGCGGCACTTACGCGCTTTGACATTTCGTCTCTATGCAGTTCAAGCAGTACGATTGCTTTGAAAAAAAGTTCAGAATTTCCAAAATATGGCAAAATGAAGAAAACATTTTTTTTACAAAAAATTTTTTGTTATCAAAAAAATTTTATTTTTTCAAAAAAGTAATTTTTTGTCAAATTTATAGTTTCACAAAAATCTACTTTTTTTAAGTAAAATTTTTTCAAAAGTGTTAATCGTTTTTAGAAAAAATAATAATTATTGGTACGGGAAGTTTCAGCAATTTGCCTTAAGGCACGATGCCATGCACCCCACTAGTTTTAAATATTAATGAATTGATAATGTTTGACTCATCGCATCATAAAAGCAACTTTTGACACAAATTTTGACTGTAATATTTTCTCAAACCTTAATTATGGTTCCTTAGATCGTACCCACATTACTTGGATAACTGTGGTAATTCTAGAGCTAATACATGCAAATTTGGCGAAGGCAAGTCTAGCCGCTCCGAAGATACGGGGCAAATAGTGCCAAAAACGGTAACTCAGTTTTTACTCTCAATAAAAATAAGTTAAAAAAATGTCATTTGGCGGTCAAAAATGTTTATTGGACATACGTACATCAAATTATCAGATATTTTATAAATCAGATATTTTCGTACCTAGATTTTTACTTATGGTAAGGGAAGTTCAAGCAATTTGCCTTATGGCCCAAGGCCATGCACCCCATTAATTGCAACCACATTTGGCATTATATTCTTTTTTGCAGTTGCAAAATATAGTGTTAAGAAGTTTTTCGGGCTCTGGTAGAACTAATGTTTGTAGTGCGTCCGATGCAGCCTGATTACCAAGCCACAGTTGAACTTGGTAGTGTACCCCAAAAAGATGTTAAACAACTACTGAGGTAAGAGGAATATTAATTGTACTTGCCTTTTATTGCAAGTATTTTTAATAAAACACGCGTATCGGAACTTATCTAAGCAAGTTGTTTTTTAAGAGCTCCGTACATAGCCAGAAGAAAGCAAATTCCGCTAGTAATAACTTCTTGCAGAGTTGAATTATTTTTTAGAGAAACTGCAAAAGTTGGACTCTTTTGTTCCCTTGCGTGTGTTCATTGTCAGGGCTGATCGTGTTCTAATGTTGAGCCGGCAACTGTAGAGGACTGCTTTGATACCAACGAGAAATCGCTATTAGAACCATTCATTTATTCTGAGAGTGAAGAAGAAAAAAAAGCAGAAAAAAAAGATGAAAAAGAAGAAGAAGATGAAGAAAATCAAAAAAAAAATGTAGAAACATTTGAAAATTATGACCCGCAGTAATAAATTTAGTTGCCTTTTTATTATTACCACCTTAATCCACGAATATTATTTTGCAGTGATTCCGAAACATACAAAATCACAATGAGATAGTCCTACTGGGTAAACCACGTTGAAAAAACGCGCTAAGCACACTACCACGTAGGTGGCGTTTAAACGTGCTTTTCTATGTGATATATCTTTAAAACGGTGACTCCGAATAAAAAAAGTATTGATGCATTTTTTGTAGATAATTTTATGCTCTACAATATTGTGTCAGGTAATTGTACGATAAAACTGGCTATTAAGCTGAAAATCGCAAAAAGTTTATTTATTAAACTCAGACCTTGTGCTATTTTTTAGCTCGCATCAGAACGATGTGGACTTTCGAGATTTCTTTTATAATTGTATTTTAAACAATTTTGCCAAGTGACAGCCCATTATGAATTATTGTAACCCTGAATACGTAAATTGACCGGGCTATATACAATGTAATATCAATTTTATAAACTATGAATCAAAATTATCCTCATTTAAGAATTTTTTCATAAAATTGTGGAGAATCAAGCAGGCTAGACATGGTGGAAAAACAAATAACTCGTCATTTTTATTAATCATAAAATTTTGTGATTACTAAATTGTTTATATTTTCATCTAATGGTTTTTATATTTTTATATTCATAACTTTTCCCTACACTGGTGACCTACGACGATTGTGATAAAGACAGAGAAGGAGCATGAATCGGAAATTTAAAAAAATGTAGACTTTGATGCAGCACCATAATCACTGGTCTCCGTGACTACTTATAAGGTACGTCCAGTCCTCGGGTCAGTGCGAGTTAACCCATTTACTCTACTGACACCGGACTTCTGTTGGTACACCCATTTTGTATACCCAGACCTCAGTGTTTATTGCTGACACAAAAATTAATTCTGAGCCTAGACCTTTGGTCATGAATTGAATTCATTATCAAATGGTTCACTGGAATCGCAATTCAACCTCTCCTTGTCCGTTAACTCACCAAATTGTCTTTTGATGCATAAGACTTTGTGACTGCATCTTGTCAAGTTGATGACTCTTTAATACGCTCTTCTTCGAATCACATCCGATTCGAAAATCCGATGTATGATCCAAAGGGCTACAAAAGTCGAAGAGATTAATATAATCATTGCAAAAATCCATATTCTTACAGAGCGCCATCTATTTACCCAAAATATTATAGAAATTAAAATAAATACAGTAGATCGTGGCGGAATCTTCGAAGTTTACCAAGACATCGAGGTTCAGAAAATTTACCTGACGACTAAAATTTCATGACTCCCGTAATTAGGTTTACACAACTAAACCAGTGAACCTAATTCCGTGAGTATCCCGCAATTACGAGAAGCAGACTTGAAATAGTTTCATCTTTTATTTTCAACTGTGCTTAAATTCGGCGGTGTTTCTGGTGTTATTAAGTTTGTTAATGACTACAGAATACTGTAACGTAATTACGGTATATGTTTTTTTTAATTTTTAACCCTAATAATTGAGTTTGAAATGACTACTCTTCAGTAAGAAAGTACATGATTTTTTTCACTTATTTGCATTGTTCCAATATACCTAGAATATTGTAGTAATGAGAGTATCATTTATTTCTACCTTTTCATCTATGATCAATTATTTCTATTATATAAATTGAATAAAAATACAGGTATACCCCGTATAGCGCACGGTACTTATAGGGCGCGGATTTACTAGGGCGCTGGTATGTATGTATGTATGCAGAGATCTAGGGACATTCCTGTTAACACGATAGTTTTAATCCGATTAAGCTTTTGGAATATAACCATTATATAACCTGCATATTATTAAAACAAACATACATCGTAAGTTATTAAATTAATATGAATTGCAATTACTCGAAAATAAGATGCCGAGGCTACTCTTAAATGCAGTAACTTTCTAATAGTCTAATACAATTTATTAAATATTATTAAAATTATATTCAAGATCAGTAAATTTATTTGGGTATGATTTCAAATCGGACTTTTAGTTTTTCAAAGAACGATGGCTCCAATTAAATATTCACCCAAAACCCCGAAAAAAGGCTTTAAAAGAAATTTGCCATATTATATTAAATGTATTTTAAAGCTTCTAAAACATACAAAATTCCCAATCAAACCTAATTTGAGCTAGTAGTTATTGTTAACTTGAAAGTCTTTAAAGATTATTGTAAAGTCTTTAAAGATTTATGTTTGTTGACAGAATTACAAGTTTAATTTTTTTACTTTGAGTTTAAATTTTATATTTATTTTAAGTTTATATTTTTGTTTAATTGCCGTTAAAAATTATTCCTTTATTGTTTCATTTATTTGATTTACCGAAACAGTATTGATAATGATAATTATACTGCTATTACTATAATAATACCAGCTTTTATTTTATTTTTATTTTAGAAGTTTTTTAACTTCTTATAATTTTATGACTTTTATAAAACTAAATAAATGTTTAAAATCATATCAAAGTATTATTTCATAATTAACCGCACTTTTTATAACCCTTTTTTATAACTATATTTATCAAGGCAATACGATCAAAAATGTAAGCATCGTGCGCTATCACGGAATAACGTACAACGACTCCCGGCATTATATTCACGAGGCCGAATTTTATCACAGAATTAGGGACAGACGCGTGGTTCAGCAAAATGCCGATTATTTCTATAAATGACGTTCTACGACGAAAAATCTTGTTTTATAATAATCTTAAAAGTCTAATTATTAAAATATCTAATAACAGATTTAGTTCGTCCACTTTCCTATTTTCTCTAAAATTCGTCTTTAAAGTCAAACGTTCCTTAACATCCCGTAATATGGTACGTTTACCTTATATTAAAAACTTTAAATACGTTTTTCTCAAAATGACTTTTTTCAATGCGGTGCCACAAATTAAAAAAAAACTAGAAGTCGGATCGACTTGCATTTTTTTTCATTTGTTCACCACTGCAAAACCTAGTCCCCCTACCTCAAACAACTTGATAACATTACGCAAAAATTTTTTGCGAAGCTTTTCGCCCCAATAACAAGGCCTTTTTAACACTTTTTTTTAAAATAGCTGCCATTTTTTCCTTCTTGCTTTATTTCTTTCATTTTGGTAGGGGGACTGGACTCAAACTTCTTCTTCAACGTAGTTTCTTTTTTTTTGTTTCGGGCGATGCGCAACGGATTTATCTGTGGCACCGCAAAAGAGATCGATTTTGCAGGGCCGACTTTGGCGCCCCCTGGTTAAAAGATGACGGCGAAAATAAAAAAGAAGATAATTTCGTAATATTCTATGATTTTGTAATTTTTGTTTAAAAAAAAACCGCATGTTTCTTTGATAAATACATTTCGAGAAAAACAAGAGCAAATACCTTGCATTTTTTGTACAAAAAAAAAAAAACAACCCCCTTAAACATTAGATCTGATAAAAAATACAATCGATTCGTCACTTGCATATACTGCAAGAAAAAGGGACACCACATTAACCAATGTCAAAAACTTACAAATAGGAAAAGAGACGACAAACTTAGAATCTACAATGGTGGAAATGACGATAGAATGGACTACGAAAGTAATAAGGATCTGAAACATACAAAAACATATGATGGCATTCATGACAACTAAAGAAGAATACGAAGAATCCGAAGAACAAGAAGAATACAAAGCAGAAAGTTTTACTCACAACACCAAAATAGAAGAGTTGATGACAATCGCTGCAAATTCATATGAAGAAGAAAACGTTCTATATGTGGCAGAAGATATGGACCAAACTATACGAACAAATTCATACGAAGAAGAAAAGGATATGAACATATATGTGGCAGAGGATATGGAGCAAACCCAAAATGACATGAAAGAAATAAATGATAAACAAGAAGAAATAAGAATACTTAATGATGAAGGACCAGAATATATGAAAACTATTCCCATTGAAATAAAGAAGAAAAAGAAAACGAAAAGAAATATATTAAATAATATTATATTTTTAATTATTATATTACATATTAAAAGAAGACAAATTAATGATCCAATTGCAGAAGAAAATAATCAAGAAATCAGGGAATATAAAGTTAATATAATAAGAAAATTACCTTTACAACGGAAATTGTCAATAAATAAAAATATAGCCACTATGACAGATATGTTCAACCGTAAGAATATGAATTTGAACACAAGGGAAAAATATGCACATTTACAAAGCCAAATCAGCGGAAAATTGATATCAAACACACGTAAAGAAGAGGAACATTCCCGATTTTATTATATTCAGAACAGCACCAAAATTGTTCAATTATAAATACCGGAAGAAAATTAAAACTCGCCAGGTGTAACCACAATAGTAACAACGCAATTCATTTTGTTTGGTTGACATAAGCGAATTCTCATATTTCAAAGCAACATTTGTTCAATTTTGATTACCTAGCAAATTTTGCATGCATCAAGTATTAACAATACAACGTAAATTTAATTTTTTTTACTATTTATGATTTAAATTATCAAATGCAAGATTATTTACGCCATTAATATTTTCTTGTAGATTTTAAAGACATTTTTCATAGCATGATTTTATGCTCTATTGATATACAAGTGTTTGAAAACAAAAAAAATATTTTGCTTCATTTATGGTAAGTTGTTCGAAGCATATTTTGTTTTACCGGAATAACATTTTAAATTTCAGTGATGCCTTTATATTACATAATCAGCGACCATCTAAATTGCATTTAACTGCTGATTTTTTTTGTACGTATGTTATTAAAGATTTATTAATGTAGAGATAAAATAAAATTATTATTAGATATTTTTTCAGAGCACATTATTTGTAAACATATTCTAACAGTAATAACACTTTTGAGGACAAAAGTTTTTAAGGGCCGAAGGAAGAAGAGATGGAACTCATTTTTTGTTTAATTTTTTCTCAATTTTTATAGTTTTCCGAAGACAAACAACTTTTGAAGAGGGAGGTTGAACTGTAATAACAATTCGAATCATTATTTTGTTTAATAATTACAAAACGCGTTGCTAGTTATATATAGGTTACGCGGTTATCGGAAGTGCTTACTGTTGGATTTTGTAAATAGATTGTAAAAAATATATTAGTATATAGGAGTTAGACAAAAGTTAGACAGTCAAGCTTGGAGTCAAGCTTGGAGTCAAACTTGGAGTCAGACTCGGAGACAGACATAGAGTTAGTCAGACATAGTATTCAGTAAAATGCAGTCTTTGCTGATATGATAACCAAAAGGTTATCAACAATTATTGATTGTAAAAATAGTGAATAATAAAAGTATCATTCAAAGAAAGAAGTGTGTTTACAAATTACTATCAAATCGCTGTTCTACCTAAAGGCCTTTCTCACTACCAGTGGACTCTGGAAAGTCCACATCACAAATATAATATTTCAACAACTATTCAACTGTTCACCGCTCGGATCCAGCCTAGCATTACAATTCCTGATCGTACTGGTGATCCAAAACATACATCCAAAGGCATTACCAACTACACCAGGACAGTTTAATATATTGGCGTATAATAAATAAATAAATAAATAATAATTAGAAACTTCCCAAAATGTGTAATAATTGACTTAATCAGCCGAAATTGTGGTTTAGATATTTAGATAAAATTTTCAACTTTTTTTCTCAAAAATAAATTTATCGATAAATCTAAACATTGCAATTTCCAATAGAATTTTCTAAAACACATTAAAATTATGTGTTATTATATTGATTATACTGCACAGATAAGTGCTTGTATATCCTAAAATTGTAGTCTATTATTTTAAATATCAATGAATTGATAATGTTTGACTCATCACATCATAAAAGCAACTTTTGACACAAATTTTGACTGTAATATTTTCTCAAACCTTAATTATGGTTCCTTAGATCGTACCCACATTACTTGGATAACTGTGGTAATTCTAGAGCTAATACATGCAAATTTGGCGAAGGCAAGTCTAGCCAAAAACGGTAACTCAGTTTTTACTCTCAATAAAAATAAGTTAAAAAAATGTCATTTGGCGGTCAAAAATGTTTATTGGACATACGTACATCAAATTATCAGATATTTTATAAATCAGATATTTTCGTACCTAGATTTTTAATTACGGTAAGGGAAGTTCAAGCAATTTGCCTTATGGCACAAGGCCATGCACCCCACTAATTGCAACCACATTTGGAATTATATTCTTTTTTGCAGTTGCAAAATATAGTGTTAAGAAGTTTTTCGGGCTCTGGTAGAACTAATGTTTGTAGTGCGTCCGATGCAGCCTGATTACCAAGCCACAGTTGAACTTGGTAGTGTACCCCAAAAAGATGTTAAACAACTACTGAGGTAAGAGGAATACTAATTGTACTTGCTTTTTATTGCAAGTATTTTTAATAAAACACGCGTATCGGAACTTATCTAAGCAAGTTGTTTTTTAAGAGCTCCGTACATAGCCAGAAGAAAGCAAATTCCGCTAGTAATAACTTCTTGCAGAGTTGAATTATTTTTTAGAGAAACTGCAAAAGTTGGACTCTTTTGTTCCCTTGCGTGTGTTCATTGTCAGGGCTGATCGTGTTCTAATGTTGAGCCGGCAACTGTAGAGGACTGCTTTGATACCAACGAGAAATCGCTATTAGAACCATTCATTTATTCTGAGAGTGAAGAAGAAAAAAAAGCAGAAAAAAAAGATGAAAAAGAAGAAGAAGATGAAGAAAATCTAAAAAAAAAATGTAGAAACATTTGAAAATTATGACCCCCAGTAATAAATTTAGTTGCCTTTTTATTATTACCACCTTAATCCACGAATATTATTTTGCAGTGATTCCGAAACATACAAAATCACAATGAGATAGTCCTACTGGGTAAACCACGTTGAAAAAACGCGCTAAGCACACTACCACGTAGGTGGCGTTTAAACGTGCTTTTCTATGTGATATATCTTTAAAACGGTGACTCCGAATAAAAAAAGTATTGATGCATTTTTTGTAGATAATTTTATGCTCTACAATATTGTGTCAGGTAATTGTACGATAAAACTGGCTATTAAGCTGAAAATCGCAAAAAGTTTATTTATTAAACTTTAACCTTGTGCTATTTTTTAGCTCGCATCAGAACGATGTGGACTTTCGAGATTTCTTTTATAATTGTATTTTAAACAATTTTGCCAAGTGACAGCCCATTATGAATTATTGTAACCCTGAATACGTAAATTGACCGGGCTATATACAATGTAATATCAATTTTATAAACTATGAATCAAAATTATCCTCATTTAAGAATTTTTTCATAAAATTGTGGAGAATCAAGCAGGCTAGACATGGTGGAAAAACAAATAACTCGTCATTTTTATTAATCATAAAATTTTGTGATTGCTAAATTGTTTATATTTTCATCTAATGGTTTTTATATTTTTATATTCATAACTTTTCCCTACACTGGTGACCTACGACGATTGTGATAAAGACAGAGAAGGAGCATGAATCGGAAATTTAAAAAAATGTAGACTTTGATGCAGCACCATAATCACTGGTCTTCCGTGACTACTTATAAGGTACGTCCAGTCCTCGGGTCAGTGCGAGTTAACCCATTTACTCTACTGACACAGGACTTCTGTTGGTATACCCATTTTGTATACCCAGACCTCAGTGTTTATTGCTGACACAAAAATTAATTGTGAGCCTAGACCTTTGGTCATGAATTGAATTCATTATCAAATGGTTCATTGGAATCGCAATTCAACCTCTCCTTGTCCGTTAACTCACCAAATTGTCTTTTGATGCATAAGACTTTGTGACTGCATCTTGTCAAGTTGATGACTCTTTAATACGCTCTTCTTCGAATCACATCCGATTCGAAAATCCGATGTATGATCCAAAGGGCTACAAAAGTCGAAGATATTAATATAATCATTGCAAAAATCCATATTCTTACAGAGCGCCATCTATTTACCCAAAATATTATAGAAATTAAAATAAATACAGTAGATCGTGGCGGAATCTTCGAAGTTTACCAAGACATCGAGGTTCAGAAAATTTACCTGACGACTAAAATTTCATGACTCCCGTAATTAGGTTTACACAACTAAACCAGTGAACCTAATTCCGTGAGTATCCCGCAATTACAAGAAGCAGACTTGAAATAGTTTCATCTTTTATTTTCAACCGTGCTTAAATTCGGCGGTGTTTCTGGTGTTATTAAGTTTGTTAATGACTACAGAATACTGTAACGTAATTACGGTATATGTTTTTTTTAATTTTTAACCATAATAATTGAGTTTGAAATGACTACTCTTCAGTAAGAAAGTACATGATTTTTTTCACTTATTTGCATTGTTCCAATATACCTAGAATATTGTAGTAATGAGAGTATCATTTATTTCTACCTTTTCATCTATGATCAATTATTTCTATTATATAAATTGAATAAAAATACAGGTATACCCCGTATAGCGCACGGTACTTATAGGGCGCGGATTTACTAGGGCGCTGGTATGTATGTATGTATGCAGAGATCTAGGGACATTCCTGTTAACACGATAGTTTTAATCCGATTAAGCTTTTGGAATATAACCATTATATAACCTGCATATTATTAAAACAAACATACATCGTAAGTTATTAAATTAATATGAATTGCAATTACTCGAAAATAAGATGCCGAGGCTACTGTTGAATGCAGTAACTTTCTAATAGTCTAATACAATTTGTTAAATATTATTAAAATTATATTCAAGATCAGTAAATTTATTTGGGTATGATTTCAAATCGGACTTTTAGTTTTTCAAAGAACGATGGGTCCAATTAAATATTCACCCAAAACCCCGAAACCCAAAACCCCGAAAAAAGGCTTTAAAAGAAATTTGCCATATTATATTAAATGTATTTTAAAGCTTCTAAAACATACAAAATTCCCAATCAAACCTAATTTGAGCTAGTAGTTATTGTTAACTTGAAAGTCTTTAAAGATTATTGTAAAGTCTTTAAAGATTTATGTTTGTTGACAGAATTGTAACTTTTATTACAAGTTTAATTTTTTTACTTTGAGTTTAAATTTTATATTTATTTTAAGTTTATATTTTTGTTTAATTGCCGTTAAAAATTATTCCTTTATTGTTTCATTTATTTGATTTACCGAAACAGTATTGATAATGATAATTATACTGCTATTACTATAATAATACCAGCTTTTATTTTATTTTTATTTTAGAAGTTTTTTAACTTCTTATAATTTTATGACTTTTATAAAACTAAATAAATGTTTAAAATCATATCAAAGTATTATTTCATAATTAACCGCACTTTTTATAACCCTTTTTATAACTATATTTATCAAGGCAATACGATCAAAAATGTAAGCATCGTGCGCTATCACGGAATAACGTACAACGACTCCCGGCATTATATTCACGAGCCGAATTTTATCACGGAATTAGGGACAGACGCGTGGTTCAGCAAAATGTCGATTATTTCTATAAATGACGTTCTACGACGAAAAATCTTGTTTTATAATAATCTTAAAAGTCTAATTAATAAAATATAACAGATTTAGTTCGTCCACTTTCCTATTTTCTCTAAAATTCGTCTTTAAAGTCAAACGTTCCTTAACATCCCGTAATATGGTACGTTTACCTTATATTAAAAACTTTAAATACGTTTTTCTCAAAATGACTTTTTTCAATGCGGTGCCACAAATTAAAAAAAACTAGAAGTCGGATCAACTTGCATTTTTTTTCATTTGTTCACCACTGCAAAACCTAGTCCCCCTACCTCAAACAACTTGACAACATTACGCAAAAACTTTTTGCGAAGCTTTTCGCCCCAATAACAAGGCCTTTTTAACACTTTTTTTTAAAATAGCTGCCATTTTTTCCTTCTTGCTTTATTTCTTTCATTTTGGTAGGGGGACTGGACTCAAACTTCTTCTTCAACGTAGTTTCTTTTTTTTTGTTTCGGGCGATGCGCAACGGATTTATCTGTGGCACCGCAAAAGAGATCGATTTTGCAGGGCCGACTTTGGCGCCCCCTGGTTAAAAGATGACGGCGAAAATAAAAAAGAAGATAATTTCGTAATATTCTATGATTTTGTAATTTTTGTTTAAAAAAAACCGCATGTTTCTTTGATAAATACATTTCGAGAAAAACAAGAGCAAATACCTTGCATTTTTTGTACAAAAAAAACAAACAACCCCCTTAAACATTAGATCTGATAAAAAATACAATCGATTCGTCACTTGCATATACTGCAAGAAAAAGGGACACCACATTAACCAATGTCAAAAACTTACAAATAGGAAAAGAGACGACAAACTTAGAATCTACAATGGTGGAAATGACGATAGAATGGACTACGAAAGTAATAAGGATCTGAAACATACAAAAACATATGATGGCACATACAAGGCATTCATGACAACTAAAGAAGAATACGAAGAATCCGAAGAACAAGAAGAATACAAAGCAGAAAGTTTGACTCACAACACCAAAATAGAAGAGTTGATGACAATCGCTGCAAATTCATATGAAGAAGAAAAGGTTCTATATGTGGCAGAAGATATGGACCAAACTATACGAACAAATTCATACGAAGAAGAAAAGGATATGAACATATATTTGGCAGAGGATATGGATAAACAAGAAGAAATAAGAATACTTAATGATGAAGGACCAGAATATATGAAAACTATTCCCATTGAAATAAAGAAGAAAAAGAAAAGGAAAAGAAATATATTAAATAATATTATATTTTTAATTATTATATTACATATTAAAAGAAGACAAATTAATGATCCAATTGCAGAAGAAAATAATCAAGAAATCAGGGAATATAAAGTTAATATAATAAGAAAATTACCTTTACAACGGAAATTGTCAATAAATAAAAATATAGCCACTATGACAGATATGTTCAACCGTAAGAATATGAATTTGAACACAAGGGGAAAATATGCACATTTACAAAGCCAAAGCAGCGGAAAATTGATATCAAACACACGTAAAGAAGAGGAACATTCCCGATTTTATTATATTCAGAACAGCACCAAAATTGTTCAATTATAAATACCGGAAGAAAATTAAAACTCGCCAGGTGTAACCACAATAGTAACAACGCAATTCATTTTGTTTGGTTGACATAAGCGAATTCTCATATTTCAAAGCAACATTTGTTCAATTTTGATTACCTAGCAAATTTTGCATGCATCAAGTATTAACAATACAACGTAAATTTAATTTTTTTACTATTTATGATTTAAATTATCAAATGCAAGATTATTTACGCCATTAATATTTTCTTGTAGATTTTAAAGACATTTTTCATAGCATGATTTTATGCTCTATTGATATACAAGTGTTTGAAAACAAAAAAAATATTTTGCTTCATTTATGGTGAGTTGTTCGAAGCATATTTTGTTTTACCGGAATAACATTTTAAATTTCAGTGATGCCTTTATATTACATAATCAGCGACCATCTAAATTGCATTTAACAGCTGATTTTTTTTGTATGTATGTTATTAAAGATTTATTAATGTAGAGATAAAATAAAATTATTATTAGATATTTTTTCAGAGAACATTATTTGTAAACATATTCTAACAGTAATAACACTTTTGAGGACAAAAGGTTTTAAGGGCCGAAGGAAGAAGAGATGGAACTCATTTTTTGTTTAATTTTTTCTCAATTTTTATAGTTTTCCGAAGACAAACAACTTTTGAAGAGGGAGGTTGAACTGTAATAACAATTCGAATCATTATTTTGTTTAATAATTACAAAACGCGTTGCTAGTTATATATAGGTTACGCGGTTATCGGAAGTGCTTACTGTTGGATTTTGTAAATAGATTGTAAAAAATATATTAGTATATAAGAGTTAGACAAAAGTTAGACAGTCAAGCTTGGAGTCAAGCTTGGAGTCAAACTTGGAGTCAGACTCGGAGACAGACATAGAGTTAGTCAGACATAGTATTCAGTAAAATGCTGATAACCAAAAGGTTATCAACAATTATTGATTGTAAAAATAGTGAATAATAAAAGTATCATTCAAAGAAAGAAGTATGTTTACAAATTACTATCAAATCGCTGTTCTACCTAAAGGCCTTTCACACTACCAGTGGACTCTGGAAAGTCCACATCACAAATATAATATTTCAACAACTATTCAACTGTTCACCGCTCGGGTCCAGCCTAGCATTACAATTCCTGATCGTACTGGTGATCCAAAACATACATCCAAAGGCATTACCAACTACACCAGGACAGTTTAATATATTGGCGTATAATAAATAAATAAATAAATAATAATTAGAAACTTCCCAAAATGTGTAATAATTGACTTAATCAGCCGAAATTGTGGTTTAGATATTTAGATAAAATTTTCAACTTTTTTTCTCAAAAATAAATTTATCGATAAATCTAAACATTGCAATTTCCAATAGAATTTTTTCAAACACATTAAAATTATGTGTTATTATATTGATTATACTGCACAGATAAGTGCTTGTATATCCTAAAATTGTAGTCTATTATTTTAAATATTAATGAATTGATAATGTTTGACTCATCACATCATAAAAGCAACTTTTGACACAAATTTTGACTGTAATATTTTCTCAAACCTTAATTATGGTTCCTTAGATCGTACCCACATTACTTGGATAACTGTGGTAATTCTAGAGCTAATACATGCAAATTTGGCGAAGGCAAGTCTAGCCGCTCCGAAGATACGGGGCAAATAGTGCCAAAAACGGTAACTCAGTTTTTACTCTCAATAAAAATAAGTTAAAAAAATGTCATTTGGCGGTCAAAAATGTTTATTGGACATACGTACATCAAATTATCAGATATTTTATAAATCAGATATTTTCGTACCTAGATTTTTAATTACGGTAAGGGAAGTTCAAGCAATTTGCCTTATGGCACAAGGCCATGCACCCCACTAATTGCAACCACATTTGGCATTATATTCTTTTTTGCAGTTGCAAAATATAGTGTTAAGAAGTTTTTCGGGCTCTGGTAGAACTAATGTTTGTAGTGCGTCCGATGCAGCCTGATTACCAAGCCACAGTTGAACTTGGTAGTGTACCCCAAAAAGATGTTAAACAACTACTGAGGTAAGAGGAATACTAATTGTACTTGCTTTTTATTGCAAGTATTTTTAATAAAACACGCGTATCGGAACTTATCTAAGCAAGTTGTTTTTTAAGAGCTCCGTACATAGCCAGAAGAAAGCAAATTCCGCTAGTAATAACTTCTTGCAGAGTTGAATTATTTTTTAGAGAAACTGCAAAAGTTGGACTCTTTTGTTCCCTTGCGTGTGTTCATTGTCAGGGCTGATCGTGTTCTAATGTTGAGCCGGCAACTGTAGAGGACTGCTTTGATACCAACGAGAAATCGCTATTAGAACCATTCATTTATTCTGAGAGTGAAGAAGAAAAAAAAAGCAGAAAAAAAAGATGAAAAAGAAGAAGAAGATGAAGAAAATCTAAAAAAAAAAATGTAGAAACATTTGAAAATTATGACCCCCAGTAATAAATTTAGTTGCCTTTTTATTATTACCACCTTAATCCACGAATATTATTTTGCAGTGATTCCGAAACATACAAAATCACAATGAGATAGTCCTACTGGGTAAACCACGTTGAAAAAACGCGCTAAGCACACTACCACGTAGGTGGCGTTTAAACGTGCTTTTCTATGTGAAATATATTTAAAACGGTGACTCCGAATAAAAAAAGTATTGATGCATTTTTTGTAGATAATTTTATGCTCTACAATATTGTGTCAGGTAATTGTACGATAAAACTGGCTATTAAGCTGAAAATCGCAAAAAGTTTATTTATTAAATTTGACCTTGTGCTATTTTTTAGCTCGCATCAGAACGATGTGGACTTTCGAGATTTCTTTTATAATTGTATTTTAAACAATTTTGCCAAGTGACAGCCCATTATGAATTATTGTAACCCTGAATACGTAAATTGACCGGGCTATATACAATGTAATATCAATTTTATAAACTATGAATCAAAATTATCCTCATTTAAGAATTTTTTCATAAAATTGTGGAGAATCAAGCAGGCTAGACATGGTGGAAAAACAAATAACTCGTCATTTTTATTAATCATAAAATTTTGTGATTACTAAATTGTTTATATTTTCATCTAATGGTTTTTATATTTTTATATTCATAACTTTTCCCTACACTGGTGTCATACGACGATTGTGATAAAGACAGAGAAGGAGCATGAATCGGAATTTTAAAAAAATGTAGACTTTGATGCAGCACCATAATCACTGGTCTTCCGTGACTACTTATAATGTACGTCCAGTCCTCGGGTCAGTGCGAGTTAACCCATTTACTCTACTGACACCGGACTTCTGTTGGTATACCCATTTTGTATACCCAGACCTCAGTGTTTATTGCTGACACAAAAATTAATTCTGAGCCTAGACCTTTGGTCATGAATTGAATTCATTATCAAATGGTTCATTGGAATCGCAATTCAACCTCTCCTTGTCCGTTAACTCACCAAATTGTCTTTTGATGCATAAGACTTTGTGACTGCATCTTGTCAAGTTGATGACTCTTTAATACGCTCTTCTTCGAATCACATCCGATTCGAAAATCCGATGTATGATCCAAAGGGCTACAAAAGTCGAAGAGATTAATATAATCATTGCAAAAATCCATATTCTTACAGAGCGCCATCTATTTACCCAAAATATTATAGAAATTAAAATAAATACAGTAGATCGTGGCGGAATCTTCGAAGTTTACCAAGACATCGAGGTTCAGAAAATTTACCACGTGATTTATGTTCAGAACCATATGCAGAGTATGAAGATGATGGAAGGTCGAATTACCTACCATACGGTGGATCTGCCGACGAAACTGTCATTGATTCCATTGAATGAACTACTAATTGACCAGTACCACAACACTGCTATAATCTGCTTTCCCACCATATGTTTATAACGTGTGTCCCTGTATTTTTTTTTAACTGTGAGGTCAACACTGGGCAGGGAGTATGTGGGGAATCGAGCAGGCTAGACATGGTGGAAAAACAAATAACTTGTCATTTTTAATTATCATAAAATTTCGAAATTAATAAATTGTTTATATTTTCATCCAATGGTTTTTATATTTTTCTATTCATAACTACTTCCACAAAATAATATATTCATTCGTAATAGTTTCCGACTAATTATAAGTTAATCAGTGTGAAATTCAATTTTTTCTATCAGAATTCTTTCATAAAATTTACTAAGTAAGAAATACTTTTTTGGTCAAAATACAGGGTGTTCCATCAATATGTGGCCAATGGAAACGTTTGTTTGCGCAATGAAGGGGTCATTTGATCGACGTTGTTTTTCGAACCTGTCTGGAAAATATTCCAAGGTTTTAAATTTGATAATATTTTTTTTTATCAAAATTCATTAAAAATTGTTCAAATTATTCAACTGAATGACAATAATACACTACATAATAATAACAACAACACTCAAGAAAATGATGCTTATAGCTCCGCAGAGAAACTACAGCCGATCTTTATCTATAACGTAGATAATCTGAATGACATGCTATTAGAAATAAACACATTAAAGGGTGATGTGGTCAAAATATTTTGTGCAAATTCCAATGTGCTGAGAAATCCAGCCAGGTATCTAACAAGGTAAAAATCGTCGTACTTACGTGTAGGCATTATATATAATAACCAAATAAAAGCGTATCAGGTACAAATCAATTATCAGAATTTTTGAACTAATTCAAACAGGTGTTCGATCAACTCATTAATCAAAATGGAATGGTTTTCAATATGGTCATTACTCTACTAAACAAACTAAATCATTAATGGTGGAATGCTAACGGTCTATTACAGCGTGAATTAGAAAATATAACATTTTTGAAATTTAATCATATATATTGTTTACTAATCAGTGAGACAATTATTTGTTTGGATAGACAGGTTCCTTTACTTACTGACCCTCCCGACTTACTGTACATTTTTTGTTATTAATAATATAAATAAAAAAATTTATAGGCATTATACCCAACATCAACCTATCATGTCAACGGATCATTCACTGGTTATTCTAACAGTGGGAATTACAACGGTTCCAAAATTACAAGTTTGAATACTACACAACAGATTCACCATTTGGTAGAGATATAGAAAGGACTTAAATAACTGTACAAAT
Organism: Ctenocephalides felis; assembly: GCF_003426905.1. Taxonomy (NCBI): domain Eukaryota; kingdom Metazoa; phylum Arthropoda; class Insecta; order Siphonaptera; family Pulicidae; genus Ctenocephalides; species Ctenocephalides felis. The sequence continues at coordinate 48,932,940 of NW_020537646.1, forward strand.
TTACAAACTAGGCTCCAAGAAATTGAAGATATTGAAAAAGCTATTAATGAATTGGTTTCAAATATACAATCATCAGTTCAGGATGCAACTTCAAACATTGAACTTGTGTAGATAGATAATGACGTTTCCCTGGAAATCAAAGTCCTGATACAAGAAAAAAGATGTGACAGAAATGACAGCAAAACCAGATGGCAAAAATAAATATAATAAACTATATAGGCAACTTGAGCAGGAGATAAATCAACTTAAGCACTGTAAATTGACACAATATATCCCAAATTTAGCTAGAACAGATAATTCAATTTACATACAAATACAAACCTTGAAAAAAAAAATTCCAGCACCACCAATAAAAAAAACTCCCAACTCTCTATGGGCTTTTGCCCAGTGTTGGCAAAAAAAACAACTATTTGGTGAACACCTAACATCTGTATTTCAGCTTACTAAAAATAAACACAACAAAGATCGAGTTTTATTAATTACTATTAGGAGTACCGTAAAAAAGTGAGCTTGGTCTCTTCCTATATATTTTATACACTAATGACTTACCAGCAGCAACAAACTCTTTTCTCGGAACCTTTGCAGATGATACGGCAGTACTGACTACGCACAAAAATCCGAAGTCAGGACCTGACCTAACTCAGGTGTTATCTCCATACATTAGAAGTCTGGTAAAGCCTTAAATATTTTAAACAGTTTTTGTGTTGTAGTCGAAGAGTACACATCGATTAAATAACTAATATTATTGTGATGTTCCCAGTGACTAACGGTTCGGGCGGCCGGCCGCCCGATCCGAATTCTGATACCTGCGTTTCTGATATCGGTGCAACGATACCAGAAGCGACGAACACTTACGTAAACAAATTAAACGCAGATATGGAAGTTTGTGATATAGTGAGTGAGAATTTGAGTAAAAAGATCGCTAATGAGAATAAATCAATGAAAGAAAGTTTAAATTGTAAAAGTGGATTTAAAATTAGAAAGATTGTTAAAGGCGTCAAGAAAGCTAATGGCAGTATAACTAAAGCAAGTAAAAAAGAAAAAGGGTTATCAAAACAAACCAACATTGAAACAAACAAAAAGGCAGTGAGTGTAAATGAAGAAATAATGGAAACAAATATTGAATCGAATAAAAATGACAGTAAAGCAGCTAATGATATTAATGAAAATGAAGTCACAGTCGCAGATAATGAGGTGAATAAATTAACTAAATATAGTATTCTGAATAATATAAATAGATTTGAAGATTTTGACATGGAACCATACATAATTTATGTCGAATCAATAGATAAAAGTATAGGACGTCTACACCCTATGGCGTTAGGGAAAATAATACATAATTCAGGTTCACACTTTAAAACAGATTTGTTAGAAGTTTCAGTTGTGGGGAAAAACAAAGTGAAATTGCAATTTAAAAATGCTAATATTGCAAATAATATACTTGACGAAAAAATTTTGGAAAAGAAAAATCTCAAAGCATATATCCCGAAATATTTGCTTACCAGACAAGGTATAATATTTGGTGTGGATTCTGAATTATCAGAAGAAGATATTTTGGACGCGATTGAATCTGACATACCTGTCCTTGAAGTCTTACGTATGAAAGCAAAAAATACTGATGTAACGAAGGTTAAATCACAATGTGTTAAAATAACGTTTAGAGGTACAGTGTTACCTAGCAAAGTGGCAATCCATTCAGTTAAATGTGTGGTCAGACCATTCATTCAAAAAATTGTGCAATGCTATAGATGCTGTAGATTTAATCATATAAAGGAACAGTGTAAAGGAGATCAAAGATGCATGAAATGTTCCGGCCAACATAATGTAATTGATTGTAATGAACAAAAAGTGGAATGTGCATTATGTAGAGGAAACCACCCTGCAAATAACAAAGAGTGTCCGGTATTTATAAAAAATAAGCAAATAAAAGAAATGATGGCATGGCAAAATATAGCCTTCCATGAAGCAAAAAACGCTTTAAACCAAAATAAATACGCTAGAGTGGTGAGAACAGGGTATGCTAGTAATGACTGGAATAGAGATTTTCCAGTTTTTCATACAAAACAGAGTTGTTATGCGGGCAAATCAGGTAATTTGGACAAAAATAGATTCGAAATATTATCAGATTTAGAGGAAGTAGGGGAAGCTGAATATGCTAATACTATACAGTTCAGTAAACCAAAAAGATTTGTCCATAAATCTTCAACCAAAATTAGGTCGATTCCAAAATTTACATCGAGAAATTATAATGAAAATGAACGAGTAACAATTCAAAAACAGAGCACCGAACCCAAATATAATCCAAGTAAACGCTTGAAAATAAACACAGTACATGAACAGGATGATGATAGTAGTAATATCACTGGTAATCAAGATAGTAGTAATATCATTGGCAATCAAGATAGTTCCATTGATTTACTCGAAGACTTTATAGACAACATTAAACGAGTTTATATGCCGAACAATAATGAACACTATAAAATATTAGTTGAGATACTAAAAAAGTTGGAGAGGTCACAACTTAGACTTGAAAAAGATGATAGTGATTTATAAAGCTGGTAAAATGTAAATAGGAATGTCATTACCTTATACAATTTGAGTATTCTACTTGTAGTATCCTTTGATTGGCATGTTACATAGCATAGTGTTTAAAAAATAAAAAAAAATATAATATTTATATTCATACATATCCTTATGATCAAAATTTTTCAAATTAACATTAGATCACTATATTCAAAGAAGCTGCAATTGGAAGCCTATATGAAAGCCAATCAAATTGATATTGTAATTTTATCTGAAACATGGATGAAAGAGGAATTTAAGTATGATATATCCGGATACTCATTAATACATACCAATAGAGACGATGGATTCGGAGGTGTAGCTTTATATATTTGCCGTAGACTATGTTCCGAAACTGTAAACACCGAGATATATAGCAACACAAAAATTCAAGTTTGTGGGGCCAAAATCATAATCAATAATGGTACTGTGTTTAATATTTTTGCAATTTACTGTGCTCCAGGACACAGAACAAATCTTACTTATTGGACTTCATTATTCGGAAACATTTCGCCGCCTTTTCTAATTGCGGGTGACTTTAATGTGCATCATACGAGTTTTGGTAGCATTCATAATAATCATGATGGAATAATTTTAAGCGAAGCCATTAACTCAGAGGGTTTATGTGTTCTGAATGACGGATCGCCTACGTTATTGAGGAGACATGACAGAAATCCTTCTGCGGTAGATTTATCTATATGCAATCCATCTGTGATGCTCAGTGCGGAATGGCACGTCACAGATGAAACTTTGGGATCGGACCACCTTGGTATATCAATTCGGATTGGAGTGAGTAAAGTAAATATGAATAACAGTAATATTAGAAACAGATCAAAGAAGCTGACTGGAAGAAATATGAGCAAGTGACAAATAAGTTATTGTCAGAATTGATATTTGATAAAGATCCATCGGCTATGTACGGTAAGTTTGTTCAATGCATAAATCAGGCGGCTTTGTTAGCAATTCCCATGTCAAGACCTTACTTAGGCAAAAAAGATAGATATTTGTCAACGCCTTGGTGGGATGAAGAGTGTGAGAAATTCAATAAGAAGAAGTTAGAAGCTATTAGAAAATACAAGAGATCTCCAGTTTTGGCTAATTACATCGAATATAAAAGAATTTTAGCGAAATGTCGTATAACGTTCAAACAGAAAAAACGGGACAAATGGATTGAATTTTGTAATTCTATTACAAGATCGACTTCATCTAAATACATTTGGGACAAGGTGAAAGCTTTGAAAAATAGAGTCGTGCATAAAAATCCTTTTCCGATAGATGAATCAAATAAGTTCCTTAACAATATTACCCCGGCCTCAGCAACAAATGAGGTAATTATACCAAGCGTACAAGAAATGGATGTACTGGAAGGTCCTTTCGCAATGCAGGAGCTTCTTTTGGCACTAAAAACAAATTCGAACACTACGCCGGGTGCGGACAATATTCATTATCCAATGTTGAATAAATTATCCAGTTTTGGCAAGAATATGTTACTACGGGTTCTTAACCAAGTTTGGACCACCGAAACAGCTATTCACGAGTGGAAAAATATAATTACAATTCCAATTCTTAAACCAGGTAAAGATCCTTCAAGAGCAGAATCATATCGTCCTATATCATTGTCTTCATGTATAGCAAAAACATTCGAACGACTGATCAAAAGAAGATTGGAATGGTGGGCGGAAAGCAACAAGATATTCCCGAGTTACATGCTAGGATTTCGTAATAATCGGGGTACAATTGACGTTATCACATCCTTAGTGTATGAAATTAAAATTAATTTAGCAAAAAATAATCTCCTGATGACTGCAAACGTGGACTTAGTTAATGCATATAACTGCGTTCAAATACCTATATTAATGAAGATTCTGTCTGATATCAAGATGCCAAGAAGATTTATTCTTCATATACACCATCTAATATCAGACCGCAGAATCAATCTTAGGTGTAACAATTTACAATTTGGACCACGTAAAATGAAAGAAGGACTACCTCAAGGATCCGTTCTTAGTCCGCTATTATTCAATCTATATACCTGCAAGTTACAAACCGAGCTAGATCTGGAAGTCAAAATTATGCAGTATGCAGACGATATTATACTTCTACATAAGGCTCATACTTTGAATGAGGCTATTGATAAAATGAATATAACAATGCAACTCTTCCATAACTGGTGCACATCGTTAGGGTTATTTTGTCAGAAAATAAAAGTACAATAAGCCTCTTTACAAGACATAGGAAGTCTATAATTCCAGACTATATCAGCATAAGCAATTATGTTCTGAAGGTTGAACCTACAATTAGATGCCTCGGGCTACTTATTGATGACAAATTAAAGTGGAAACCACACATTGATTATCTAGTCTCTAAATGTGAAGAAGCACTGAATATTCTCAGGTTTCTTAATCACATAAATTATGGTGCTGATATCAAGATTTCTCTTAGAATATATAAGCAATTAATACTATCTAAGTTGGATTATGGTAGTTTCATATATGGCGACGCATCCAAAAGTGTACTTAGCAAACTAGACATAATTCAAAACAAAGCTTTGAGGTCTTGTTTGGGGGTCATGCGTTCCACGCCTATCAATGCGTTACATGTTGAAGCTAACATATATCCTTTACACTTGAGAAGGAGGTTATTGGCTTCAAACTTTATCATAGATAGAATGAAATTTAACAACGTAGTATTAAAGAATGTGAATCAGATCAATAATGAACTGAACAGCCCATACTGGAGAAATAGGAAGAGGCCTATACTAATAACTGCGTATCGTGAAGTGGTAGAAAAATGTAATCTCTTACAAACTTGGACTGCAACCTCAAGATTTCATTTCAAATACGATGTTACTTCTTCTAATCTGAAAAATATAATTCAAATCGATTTCGCCAATGCGCACTATAGCGGAGATACCAATAAATGTAGGATGGAGGTCGAAGGAAGTATACATGAAACATTTGAAGACTATGATAGATTTTATACAGATGGTTCGAAGAATTCAGATGGTGTTGGTGCGTGTTTTTACCATCAGGGGACAAATTCCTTCACAAAATATAAACTAGATAAAGATGCGTCGATATATACAGCGGAAATGTATGCTATTAATAGGTGCGTAAAGTATATTGATGAACATAATGTGAAGAAATCGGTAATAATCAGCGATAGCAGGTCTGCTCTTGAGGGCATGTTGTCGTTGGGAAAGGACCCGTCATTATTAACGATAGATACTCTAAATGACATATATGCGATATTATCAAAAAATTGGGAGTTACGCATTGTATGGGTAAGAAGTCATATTGGGATAGCTGGCAACGAAGCGGCGGATAACGGCGCCAAAGATGCAATAAATACAGGGACTGTTGCTGCGGATGGAATATCTTATAGAGACATAAAAAGATTTAACAGAGCAAACATACGGAACATTTGGCAATTGGATTTTCAGTTATCTATTAGAATTAAAGGTAAATTTTATGGTATGATACAAGGAAAAATTCCAGTCAAACCATGGTATGACGGATTTAAGGAGTGTCGGCCGTTTTACGCAACATTGTGTAGATTAAGACTAAATCATTCTTACGCTCCGTTCTGCCTAAGCAGAATTGGAATCGATATCGATCCTAGTTGCTACTGCTTGGGCGAAGGGACTAGGGCGGATGCAGAGCACATCATCATGGAGTGTAAACGTTGGGAAAAGGGCAGACAAAAACTATGGGAGGAAATAATTAAACAAAAAATCTCCCTTCCAATTAATTTTATAACAGTGATGACAGATACAAGATTATATGGAGCTCTTTATATTTACATCAAATGTAATAATATAAAATTATAAATGCAATATACATAAAACAATGATATATATGTAAGAGATAGTGTAGATATTATGTAATTTAGTATATGGCTAATGTACCAGTTTATAAAGCCAATAAAATAATAAAAAAAAAAAAAAAAAAAAAAAAAAATGGAGAATTGAAATCAACGAATCTAAATCAGCTTAAGAAACATTTTCACAATGTCACCATAAATGCCCACCGATATTTACACTTTTGTGGAACTAATGTAAAAATTCCACAAAAAATCGTTTAATATCTCGGGAATCATCTCGATATTAAATTGAGCTGGAAAACCATATAACGAAAAAAAGAAATCAAATAACTCTAAAAGCAACTAAAATAAATTGCTTGTTAGGCGAAAAATCCGAGCTTTCGATTGAAAATACCAAATACAAAACCATAATTAAGAACTATGGATCAGCGCTTCAAAGTCCAATGTAACAAGAGCTTGCAAACGAGAATCTTGAATGTGACCAGCAAAACTGTCTATAATGATCTTCATATGCAAAGTGTTCGAGAAACAATAAGAATTGTAGCAACAAAACACGAAAACAAACTTGATAATCATCCTAACCAATTAGCTTACAAAATATTACAAACTGAACAAAGAAAAATGCTAAAAAAACTTGGCCACTGGACAATGCATAACCAGATGAGAAGATAATTTCAGTAGAAATTATTTTGTTTACAATAGAAGGCTTTCAGCTTAACTTATAGAAATATTGTATATATCTATTCATGTACCTTTTTATAGTAGACGGAGAGCCAGTGAACCATTCCGGCTTGTCTGGCAGGTTTTAGACCTTAACTGCACATAATGGTCGTCCAGGCGTTTGAAAAGTGTAAAAAAAAAAATTTAACTTGTTCCTGTAAGGTTCAAATTGTTATACGATGTAATTTATTCATTGAGAAGTTCGAAAATCAAACTGCCAGACCATTTCGACCTGCACGAGTTCCTGCCAGACGAGCCGGAAAGTGAGCAAAAAATGACCCAAAATAAACTTTATCCTGTGAGCCTGAAATTTATATGTGTTTATCTAAGCAATTCTAAAAAGGTCTAGCATAAGCCCTTGCCAGACGAGGGCAAAAATGCTATGACGGGAGGGCGAGTAATAGGCGTTGCGTGATAACTTATAACATATATTCAAACTATATTAGAAGAGAAATTACAAATTATGGTCAAAATAAATTAACATAGTCACAACAAAATATATCATCATAAATTAATTATCGTTATTACGAAATACGCAATATACAATATCTGATTACTGGTCCAGAAAAGGTCAGACCAGTTGTTTTTCTTAAAGAAGATCGCAAAATACAATTTAAAGAAGCACATACACGGTGCATGACAAAAAAGCATTTATGAAAAAAATAATTGGTTATGATTCATCAATTTTACCTCCATGCCAACGGGAGTTTGAACAGCATTTATTGCGATCTGCATACATTGCAAATATATGGCAAAATAGTCATTTAAAAGTACCAACAATTCTCAAAATACTGGCTGGATATTGATTGAAAAAATATATGATTTCAATTGGTTTGAGGGAGATACCGTTCCTTCTTCGATTTTTGAAATAATATCGCAACATCCTTCTCATATTGCTGAGGAGGATGCAAACGGAGCTGATCAACGCATAAGCGGTAATGTTAAAATTTTTAACTTCCCGAAAGAGAAATTTATATTTTCCAAATTTATATATCCAAAAATCCAATTCACTAATTTTATGTTTTCTCGACGTTTCAAGCCATTCTGAATCGAATGAGACCAAATTTGGAAAAAGTATGTGTGAACAGATTTTTTACCGTAAATCGACGTTTTCTCAAAAACGGCTGAACCGATTTCAAAAATTTAAAAGCGATATCTACATGAGCTTATAGAACTCACTAAAATATTACGGCCTTACGACAAGCAGTTTAATTTTAAAAATTCATCAAATTTTGAGAAAATGAGTAGTTTTTTTGACGTTTGTTAAAATATAAATTAGACGATTTGTTTGGTGCAATGATAGTGTACTTGATCTTAATGAACATACTAAATAATTGAAGTTGTGGGGAATTAAGCAAGCTTGGTTTTTGAGAGAGAAACAAAATCACTTGTCATTTTTATAGCATGAAATTTTATAATCGATAAATGGTATACATTTTTATACAAAAAGAATTCATATTTTTATATACATAGATCATTTCTCTAAAGTCGTAAGGAAACTAGTTTAATTATAAAAATTGTTGATTTTTTTTAATTTGCTTTTAGAAAATACTCCGAGTTAACGTGTTTGTTCGTTTTCAATTATGTGTAATAAATCCACTCGGAATACTTTTAACCACTCATAAATTAATTTATTTTTTATTGATTAAGTCGATTATTTACACTTATCGGGAAGTTCATGTAACTTGCCTCAAGGATAAATACCAATACCAACTAGTTAAATTTGTAATATTTGATATATTATTATATTATAAATATATTTAAATTTGTTTTTTTTTTTATAGACGATGAAGTCAGCAATGGCGAATCGTATGACGATGCACTATTAACTAGCGATATATCTGATAATGATGATTAATATATGATAATATATTTCACTATGACTAATTAAATTTATTTTAACCATAATTTGTAATTTCTCATAATATAGCTTGAATATAATGACATAAGTTTTCACGCAACGCCTATTACTCGTCCTCCCGTCATAGCATTATTGCCCTCGTCTGGCAAGAAATTTAGAATTGCTTAGATAAACATATATATAAATTTCAGCCTTACAGGACAAAGTTTATTTTGGGGCATTTTCTGCTCACTTTTCGGCTCGTCTGGCAGGTACTTGTGCAGGTCGAAATGGTCTGGCAGTTTGATTTTCGAACTTCTCAATGAATAAATTACATCGTATAAAAATTTGAACCTTACAGGAACAAGTTTAATTTTCGTTTTTTTACACTTTCAAACGCCTGGACGACCATGATGTGGTAGGGCTGAAACCTACCAGACCGTCGTTTCAGTTCTTAGCACGTTAAGAATCACCTGTACAAAAACTTTTGGCCTTACAGGAACACCGTTATTCAAAAGGTCCACTAGCTCTTGGTCCATAGATACGCAACTAAGTTCTCGCTGTTTGTCAGTACATGGTACAAGCTTAAACATATGGTAAACAAACTTCTGCTACACATGAGTGATTGCTTTTTCGCATTATATACTTCTAGTTAAGTAAACTAAGTTAATGTCTAATTTTGTGGTACACCGTTATTCAAATGGTTCATTAGCTCTTGGTCCTTACATGCGCAACTAAGTTCTCGCTGATTGTCAGTACATGGTACAAGCTTAGACATATGGTACACAAACTTCTGCTACGCATAAGTGATTTATTTTTTGCATTATATACTTCTGGTTAAGTAAACATGTCTAATTTTGTGCCAAACAATCGTCTTTTGCGGGAAGCGTTTTTTTCTTCTTCCATTCGTAAAAAACGACAGCTCAATCAAATCAAGAGCTCCAAAAAGTGTACGAAAATACTTCTCTGAACATGACGTGATTTGTTTCGTCGTTTCAAAAACAGTGTTTTTGATGTTGACGATAGTCATCGTAATAGAAGGCCCAAAACCTTCTACGCTAAATTGAAAGACCTTGCTTGAAGCATCACTGGGGAACGGTATCGACCTTAATTAATCGCATTAATTAGCATTGAGCGGAGCACTGCGCGATAAACGGTCACAATACGAGCAGGGGCACAAAAAAGTAATTTTACGGCATGACAACGCTCGGCCTCACGTTGCCAAGCCTCTTAAAACCTACTTGGGCACGCTCAAATGGCAAGTCATACCCCACCTGCCATCAGAAAATGGCTTGATTCGTGGACAGCTTTCAAAGACGAACACTTCTGGCGACAAGGTAGGTATTCGAACTGTGCCAGAAATATGGACAAAAGTTGTGTCTAGCGATAGACAATTCTTTAAATGATTCAGATGTAAAGGTTTTTGAAGTAAAACTTCTTTAGGCGCTACTAGGGTGTAAATCCGTACAAATGCAACAAAAGTGCGTTACGGCCGAACGAGTGCCAATGATTCGTCATTCGCTCTCGATGATATCTAGATTGTGATTTCTCTAATGAAGGTTCATTTCTAAATGCTAATTACAATGACAAACCAATCATGTCATATTTGAAGTATGACTTAAATTAACTTCCCAAAGGAGAAGTTTATATTTTCATCAAAAAATCCGAATCGCTAATTTTATGTTTTCTCGACGTTTCAAGCCATTCTGAATCGAATGAGACCAAATTTTGAAAAAATATGTGTGTGTGAACAGATTTTTTGCCGTAAATCGACGTTTTCTCGAAAATGGCTGGACCGAATTCAAAATTTAAAAGCCACTCGATGTATGTCGATGAGGACTATTGTTTGTCAGTTTTGTGCGACGATCGGCCAAGCCGTTTCTTTATAAATCGCAGAAAAGTGAACAAATTTTCGTCTACGTTTTAGTAGCCCGCAATTCTAAATCGATTTTGAAAATTCAAAAACCGTTCGAAAGATATTGGTTGGGAATCGTGCTGATTATTTTTTGGTAGAGATCGGCCGGGCAGTTTTCTTGTACTTAAGTTTAAAAAAAAAATCGACGATTTTTATGATTATTTTTTGACGGTAGATACTACAATATCATACTAAAATATTACGGCTCTACGACAACTGGTTTAGCTTTAAAAATTCGTCAAATTTTGCAAAAATTAGTATGGTCTTTTTGGCATTTGTCAAAATTAGAACTTTCATCGACGTTTGCTCAAAAACGCCTGAACCGATTTCAGATATTTGAAAAGCATTTGATGTATCTCGACGAGAATTATCGTTTCTCAGTTTTGTGCGACGATCGGCCAAGCCGTTTCTTTGTAATTTGAAAAAAGTGTTAAACTTTTCGTCCACATTTAAGCTCATACTACCGAACCGATTTTAAAAAATCAAAAACTGTTCGAAAGATATTAGTTGGGAATGATACTGATCAGTTTTAGGTGAAAATCTACCGAGCCGTTTTCTTGTAATTAACTGTTGAAAAAAAAATTTAAGCCGATTTTCATGAAACTTTTTTTGGCGATATATATCGTGGTCTTATAGAACTTACTGAAATATTACGGCCTTACGACAAGTAGTTTAATTTTAAATAATTAATTTAAATTTAATTCATCAAAGTTTGAGAAAATGACTAGTTTTTTTGGCGTTTGTTAAAAATAAAATTAGATGATTTAGTTGGTATAACGATAGTGGTCTTGCACATAGTAAACCATTAAAGTCCTACGGAAACTGGTTCAATTATAAAAATTATTGATTTTTGAAAATTTGCTTTTAGAAAATACTCCGAGTTAACGTGTTCGTTGGGTCGTTTGCAATGGTGTGTAATAAATCCACTCGGAATACTTATAATCAATCATAAATTAATTTATTTTTTATTGATTAAGTCGATTATTTACACATTTCGGGAAGTTCATGTAACTTGCCTCAAGGCAAAATACCAATACCAACTAGTTACATTATTGTTTTTAGATATTATACATATTTTTAATGCTATTTTAAATATACAATTTATGATTTATCATTATATAAATGTGTATAATGGTTGACACTAATAAATGTGTGCATCACGAGTGCTACCATATTACTAAAAAACATTATTCAAAATTGTTATATAATGTATTTATTTTTACTTAACTTAAATTTGCTACTTTGTACGTACTGTACAAATAAGTTTTACTTCAATCGCGTGTGATCCTTACGCGCACTTACTTTTTTACAGTAAAGTCACATTTTATAACAGAGTTAAGCACTTATAAAAAAACAATTTATATCAAATTAGTATAAAATTATAATAATTTTACAACAACGTTAAAACGATTTATGGCACGACGTGGCAAACCTCGTAAAATTTAATTAGAGAATTTTATAGACAATTTAACGAATTTTATATACAGCATCTGGATTAAAAAAGCAGTATAAATTTTTGTAAAAAGGTCAAATCAAAACGAGATTATTATAATCAACGATGGCATGTCGTAGAGGCAAATTCCACCAAAATCTCCACACTTTGCATGAATTTGGGAAGTAGGGTCGCACAAGGCTCATTTAAAACGAGTACTAGTAAATGCAATTTTCCAGTTCTTGTGTAGCAGCCGAAGAGTACACATCTATTAAATAACAAACTAGTGGGGTGCATGGCATCGTGCCTTAAGACAAATTGCTGAAACTTCCCGTACCGTAACAAAATGTTCGAGAAATATTAAATATTTTCAAATAGATTACTCAGCTCTTTTTATCAGAAGCGAAATTTGTGCATCTACTATGATTATTATAAAATTACCATTCTTTTAGTATTAATTATGAATAAGCTTGACAAGAGCCTGAAATAATATCTATTATTATTGATTACGGCTTGCTTATAAATAAATAAATATAAATTCTTTAACATTATCTAATATTTATTAGAATTATATAAACTGAATTGCAAAGTTGAAATTATTTGTTTAAAGTATATTAGAACTTTAGTCCGAATTAAATTTAAAATCTGATTTATTTTCAATATACAAAAAAATTTTTTTTGACAAAAAAAATTATTGAAAATAAATTTTGGAACAAACATTTTTTTCCAAAAGCAATTATTTTGTTGAAACTTCCCGATATGTGTAAATGATCGACTTAATAAAAAATAAATTAATTTATGAGTGATTAAAAGTATTAAGAGTGGATTCATTACACATAATTGAAAACGAACGAACACTCCATCGTTATACCAAGTGAATCGTCTAATTTTAATTTTAACAAACGTCAAAAAAACTACTCATATTTTCCCAAACTTTGATGAATTTTTAAAATTAAACTACTTATCGTAAGGCCGTAATATTTCAGTAGCTTCTATAAGACCATGATCCATATCGCCAAAAAAAGTTCCATAAAAATCGGTTAAATTCTTTTTTCAACAGTTTATTACAAGAAAACGGCTCGATAGATTTTCAACTAAATCAGTATCATTCCCAAATGATATCTTTCGAACAGTTTTTCATTTTTGAAAACGGATTCGGTAGTATGAGCTCAAATGTGGACGAAAAGTTTGACACTTTTTTCCAAATTACAAAGAAATGGCTCGGCCGATCGCTGCACAAAACTGAGAAAAAATAATCCACATCAAAATACATCGAGTGGCTTTTAAATTTTTGAAATCGGTTCCGGAGTTTTTGAGCAATCGTCGATGAAAGTTATAATTTTGACAAACGCCAAAAAACGTCGCTAATTTTTGCAAACTTTGACGATTTTTTAAAATTAAACGACTTGTCGTAGGACCGTAATATTCTAGTATGATCTATAAGACTATGGTATCTACCGTCAACAAAAAATTTGTGAAAATCGTCGAAAAAATTTTTTTTAACACCTTATTATAAGAAAACGGCCCGGCCGATTTTACCAAAAACTAATCAGGTCGATTCCCAACCAATATGTTTGGAACAGTTTTTGAATTTTCAAAATCGATTCAGAATTGCGGGCTAAAACGTGGACGAAAAATTTTTCACTTTTCTGCGATTTACATAGAAACGGCTCGGCCGATCGTCGCACAAAACTTAGAAACGCTAGTTCTCATCGAGATACATTTAAAATTTTAAATTTTTGAAATCGGTCTGGGCATTTTTGAGAAAACGTCGATTTACGGCAAAAAATCTGTTCACACACACACACACACACATACTTTTTCCAAATTTGGTCTCATTCGATTCAGAATGGCTTGAAACGTCGAGAAAACATAAAATTAGCAATTCGGATTTTTTTATGAAAACATAAACTTCTCCTTCGGGAAGTTAAAAATATAGGCCGTCTATACCATATGGCGTTAGGAAAAATAATACATAATTCAGGTTCACACTTTAAAACAGATTTGTTAGAAGTTTTAGTTGCGGGAAAGAACAAAGTAAAACTGCAATTTAAAAATTTAAACACTGCAAATAAAATACTAGATGGAAAGATTTTGGAAAAAAAAATCTGAAAGCATATATTCCCAAATATTTACTTACCAGACAAGGCGTAATATTTGACGTGGATTCTGAAATTCCAGAAGAAGAAATTCTGGACGCGATTGAATCAGACATATACCTGTCCTTGAAGTCTTACGTATGAAAGCAAAAAATACTAACGCAATCAATCACAATTTGTTAAAATAACGTTTAAAGGTACAGTGTTACCTAACAAGGTTGCAATACGTTCAGTTAAATGCGTTGTCAGACCATTTATTTAAAAGATTGTTCAATGTTATAGATGCCGCAGATTTAATAATATAAAGGTACAGTGTAAAAGAGATCAAAGATGTATGAAATGTTCCGGCGAACGTAATGTAGCTGATTGTAATGAGCAAAAAGTGGAATGTGCATTATACAGAGGAAGCCACCCTGCTAATAGCAAAGAGTTTCCGGTATTTATAAAGAATAAACAAATAAAAGATTTGATGGCATGGCAAAATATTGCTTTCCATGAAGCTAGAAACGCTCTAAACAAGTGATTCCCAACCTTTTTTGGGCCCCGCCCCACCTTGAGGTTTATAAAAACGTTATGCCCCCCCATACGATTTTTTTTTGTTCCAGAAAAAATGTGAATGATAACTTTTAAGATGAAATCGCTATTAAATTGTTATTAAACTTCATAAGTAAAATTTCGGAATAAGCCAACAAACGGAAATTTCAAACTAATTTTATTACTGTTTTTTTCTAAATTTATTTAATGCAAATACTTAAGCTAAAATAAAGATTTTATATTAGGTTCTAATCTAAGCTTCTTCTTTTTTTCAATAATAGCAAATTTTTGTACATATGATCACATTTGGGCATTTGGTTTCAGTTTCTTCATAAAGCCATTTCTTAACGAATCTACTTAGCTAGTTGACATTTTCTTAACTCAGAATGGAATAATATCTTATTTTTATATATTTTTTGTTTAATCTTTTTCAGTTATCAGATTGGCAACTAAGTAAGTGCGCATATTTTTCTAGAAATTGGTAGTTATCGTTAGCAACTAAGTAAGTGCGCATTTTTGTTAGAAAATCGTGGAATTAAATAACTTTGTTCTGTATACCATGATGACCTTTTGTTATTTTTTAAGAAGAATCGTTATCGTAAGTTTATAAAACTTCTAGTTGTTATTAGCAAAAACTGAATTAGGCACAATTTGACACCATCATGATTTTTTCTAAATTCAAGGGTTTTAAATCAGATGGTTTGTGGTCAGGAATATTTGGTGCATGTGGAGAAAAATTTCAAACAACCCCCAATAAATTTTGAACATAGCCAAATTGTTTCTATTAGCCGAATCAATTATTGCTTTAATTAGATTGTCCAAAACTTTATCTGGATAATCACGGCAGCATTGAGTGGAAAATCACCAGAAAGACATTTTCAAAACTATTTTTAACATAGCATAGTTTTTTAAGGCTTTGACACCTTAAACAGTACCTATTCTTTGGGAGGATCTTTTTACCCTTTGCAGAAATAAAAATGCAAAATTTGACTAAAATGTTTGTTTTGATATTCCATCTTTCAACAAACTCTCCAATCAAAAAGTATTTTCTACTAATCGGCAGCTTAATTTCTTACTATACAATACTACCTCAACCTCAACGAACCTGTTCGGACGTCTTTTCGTTTTATTATATTGGCCATGAAGGTGACAAAACTTTAGGACATTAAGCTTTACACGGAATGGTTGCTACCCCTGGTAGCGGGGGTAGCGGAGTGTTTTAATTGAACTAGTTGTTCACTTCTAAAAGTAAAGTCCGCTTAACAACATGTAAATAGCCAATAAAAATAAATATAACTTCTTTCATTATAACTTAGTAACAAATCAGTGATTGTAATTAGAACTGCAACAAATATATAATATACAAATGAATCAGTGATTAATACAGTCCACAGCTACAAGGGTTAAATTATAACCCAACAACCTGAATTATCGAAGGAGAGTTTTAATAAATTCCATAACTACGTAAGCGTAAACTACAAAACCTAAGAATCATTTGAAGCAATCTAACAATAAGAGTAAAAGCCGCACTTAGTGTCAACCTTGTACTATTTAAGGATATAATAAAAACTAGTTTGTTTTAAATTAATTCCATCTTCAGCCATAGTTACTGACAGTGAGTAAAAAACTCGAGTCATATTTACAATTTTTCCGCTTTTAAAGCCTTTTATAAAACTCTGTTCGCATAAAGCTTCGCAATTAACTTTAGTATTAAATATTACTTTTCTTGTGCATATTTCAAGTCGAGCCTTGTTACTGACCTTAAAGCATTTATGCCAAGCAGTCAGAAACTTGATTTACCTATTTTTTTTGTTGGTAATTTTCGTAAATTGAAATATAGAATTTTAAAATAATTAGCGAAGGCTGAAGGGCTACTGAAACCCAGAGAATTATTGCATTCAGCAACATTCTCTTTCATAATGTTTTTGTTAGATTTATATAAAGTTTATTGCATATATCATATTCAGATTAAAATGGGTAGTTGTAATTTTATTATAAAGTAATGAGAAAAAATCAAATTCAAGCTAATCTTTTTAAAGAGTCAAGTCAACCCGGCAGAAAAAACATAACTCCGGCACCAGGAAAGCAAGGTTGAAAACTAAAACCGTCGCGGCCAAACCGGGACACCTTATTTTTCTAAATCTGAGAAGCATTTTTTTTGTTGAATGTTTTGCCGATACTACAGTACATTAAAGTCACCAAAATCTTCAAATTGCCCCTCTGAAATTACAAATTGTCCCCCGGTGGGGCGTGCGCCCCACGTTGGAAAACACTGCTCTAAACCAAAATAAATATGCTAGAGTAGTGAGAACAGGGTATGCTAGAACTGACAAGGATAGAAATTTTCCAGTTTTTCACACAAAACAGATTGGTTATGCGGGCAAATCAGATAACAATTTTGGCAAAAACAGATTCGATGTATTATCGGAATTAGTGGAAGAAGGGGAAACTGAGTGTGCTAATCTGGTACAGTTCAATAAACCAAAAAGGTTTATCCATAAAACTTCAAACAAGATTCAGTCGATTCCAAAATTTACAACAAAAAAATAATATTGAAAATGAACTAGTAACAATTAGAAAACATAGCACTGAACCCAAATATAGCCCAAGTAAACGTTTGAAAACGAGCACTGAACATGAACAGGAAAAAGGTAGTAGTGATATCATTGGTCATTAAGATAGTTCGATCGATTAACTTCAAGACTTTATAGAAAATATTAAACGGATTTATATGCCGAACAATAATGAACACTATAAAATACTAGTAGAGATATTGAAAAGGATGAAGAAGTCACAACTTAGACATGATAAAGATGGTAGTGATTTATGAAATTGGTATCGCGTAAATATGAGTGCCATTACCTTATACAATATGAATATACTACTTGTAGTATCCTTTGATTGGCATTTTACTTAGCATAGTGTTCAAATGAAGAAAAACGATTTTATGTTTACATATATCCTTTAATGAAAGAAGCTGCAGTTGGAAACCTATATGAAAGCCAACCAAATAGATATTGCAACATTATCGGAAACATGGATGAAAAAGGAATACAAATATGATATATCTGGATATTTTCTAATATATACTAATAGAGATGATGGATTCGGAGGTGTAGCATTATATATTTGCCGTAGACTACGTTCCGAAACTGTAAACATTGAGATATACATTAACACAAAAATTCAAGTTTGTGGGGCCAAAATCATAGTCAATAATAATACATTTTTGCGATATACTGGGCTCCAGGACACAGAACAATCTTACCTATTAGACTTCATTGTTCAGGAATATATCGCCGCCTTTTCTCATAGCAGGTGGCTTCAATGTGTACCATACGAGCTTTGGCAGCATTCATAATAATCTTGATTGGGTAATTTTAAGCGAAGCTATAAACTCAGAAGGATTAAGTGTTCTAAGGAACGGATCCCCTTCGTTACTAAGAAGACATGACAGGAATCCTTCTGCGGTAGATCTATCTTGCGTGATAGACCACGCGAAATGTCGTATAACGTTCAAGAAGAATGAACGGGACAAGTGGATTGAATTCTTATTAAATTAATTATGAAATCAAAATTAATTTAGCAAAAATTAATCTCCTGATTACTGCAAACGTGGACTTAATCAATATATATAACTGCGTTCAAATACCTATATTAATGAAGATTCTGTCTGATATCAAGATGCCAAGAAGATTTATTCTTCATATACACTACCTCATATCAGACCGCAGTATTAATCTCAGGTGCAACAGTTTACAATTCGGACCACGTAAAATGCAAGAAGGACTACCTCAAGAATCCGTTCTTAGTCCGCTACTATTCAATCTATATACCTGCAATTTACAAACCGAGCTAGATCTGGAAGTCAAAATTATGCAGTACGCGCATATTATACTTCTACATAAGGCTCATACTTTGAATGAGGTTATTGATGAAATTAATATAGCAATGCAAATCTTCGTTAGGGTTATTAATGTCAGAAAATAAAAGTACAATAAGCATATTTACAAGACATAAAAAGTCTATAAATAAATTCAGACTATATCAGCATAAGCAATTATGTTCTCAAGGTTGTACCTACAATTAGATGTCTCGGGCTACTTATCGATTGCAAATTAAATTGGAAACCACACACCGTTTATCTAGTTTCTAAATGTAAAGAAGCACTGAATATTCTCAGGTTTCTTAATCACATAAACTATGGTAAGATATCCCTTAGGATATACAAGCAATTAATTGAAATGATATAAGTAGTTGGTAGGAGGTCTAGGTATGGGTTGGGATCTAATGTTGGTTGATCCACAATCCAGATCAGTGGTAACTACAGTAGATTCTTTATCCAATTGGGTAATAAGTCCGCCCAACCCTTTCCTGGTGCCTTGGGTCGAGCAGTAGGAGTAAGTTTGAGTTACTGGTCTGTTAAATAGGTCTCTTCGAAATAGTGAGCCCTTTCAGTAATATATTAGCTGAAAGAGATATGCTTCTTGCTTCTGATCCAATATAAAATGCACTTGTTGTACTATACACTTTATTTATTCTTTCTTATTACAAATTCCGACCGACATAATCTTCTCTTAAGATATTCTAAGACTACTCTCTTAAGACATCACTAGACTAGACTCTCTCTTAAGACATCACTAGACTAGACTCTCTCTTAAGACTCACTAGATTCGATGGACGATCACTAGATTCGATGGACTCTATTTATTTGGTATAGAACGTGACATGTGTGCACTTCCGCATTCGCGCTCTGGCCATGTACTTTGATTACACAGGTCAACAAAGAAAATGGTGCAAACGATTTTAATGCTGTTTTTAAGTATATTTGGGGCGCTGATTTAAAAAATGACATTGTTTTTTTTGTATGAGCTTTAGTTTTCAAGATACGATATATATGATATATTTTACGATATTAGGTGCGCAACTAAGTTCTCGCTGTTTTTTCGATGAAAATGTAACTTTATTATAAAAAAATGCATCAATTGAGTTCTATACAGTTCTCCAGTGATGGTTTCACTCGGTTTCAACAGCTCATAACAAATAACACCGACCTGGTCCCACCATATGTAGAGCATAACCTTCGAAGTGAATATTCGGCCGAACCGAGATTTTCTCGTCTTTGGATTGCTGTAATGTATTCATTTTTTATCACCTGTCACGATGTGATGAAAAACCTCTTCTTTTCTCGCCGCTAGAGCAGTTGTTTACAGGCGAAAAAACGACGCTCGACGTCTCTTGGCTTCAACTCACAAGGAACCGAAGTTTCTTGCTTCTAAATCATCCCCGACGCATGCTATAGCTTGGAAATGGTTTGATGGGTAACTCCTAATTCTAAAGCAAGATCTTCTTGAGTTTGGCACGAATCCTCTTCGAACAAGGCCTTCAATTTAGCGTTTTTGAAGGTTTTGGCCTTCTTTCACGAGGGTGGTCGTCAACATCAAAATCACCATTTTTGAAGCGACAAAACCCTTCACGGCATGTTGTTTCGCTCAGAGCAACATTTCCGTAGCTCTCGATGCACTTGAGTTCCCGTTTTTTTTTTTGAATGGAAGACGAAAATCAACACTCCTCGCAAATAACGATTGTTTGGCATAAAATTGGACATATTCACTTAACCAGAAGTATATAATGCAAAAACGAAATCAATTATGTGTCGCAGCAGTTTGTTTACTTACTCTAAGCTTGCTTCAAGACGTTTTGGATTTGTCAAAATCGACCAACCCTCACTGATAGAGCCATATACTGACAAACAGCGAGATTAGTTGCGCACCTAATATAAGGAACGAAAGTACAAAAGAGTAATACAATTCCGAATGTTATTTTAATGAGATATGACTACTCGTACATACAAACTTACAAGACCCATTCGGCCTTAGTTGGGACATTAGTTGACACTGTGAAAATTTCTTTTCCGTGACGATCGGCCTCGAATGGACCTGGTTTCGGCAACTTCTTTGTATCTCAAAAACTAGAGCTGATACAAAAAAATGGTTTGCAGATTTGAAATCAGCGCAAAAAATACTATAAGAATCAGCTCTAACATTTGAGGCACAAAAAAAAAAACTTTTTTTGTTGGCCTGTGTTATTTATCAAAGCAGCACGAATTGCATTATTTCACAACATAATACTATCTAAGTTGGATTGCGGTAGTTTCATATATGGTGACGCATACAAAAGTGTACTTAGCAAACTAGACACAATCCAAAACAAAGCTTTAAGGTCTTGTTTGGGAGCTCATGCGCTCCACGCCTATTAATGCGTAAATATAAAAAAATTACACCCATACTTTCCAAGATTATACGGCCTTCCTAAAATACACAAAGCAAACCTACCTTATAGACCGATCGTTTCAGACATAAATTCTCCACTATATAAATTATCCAAGTACATTAGTAACATCTTAACAACAATAACAAAACAGTCCCCATATCACATAAAAAATTCCTTCGAGCTTGTCAACCTTCTTAATAACATTTCCATTCCCAATAATTATAAACTAATTAGCCTAGACGTTATATCCTTATTTACAAATGTCCCACTAGACTTTATACTAGATGCCATCACTAACAGATGGAGTGAAATCAGCCTTCCTACACATTATTCCTACATTGGTTTAGAGAAGTCATCAAATTCACGCCTATTTTGAATTTAATGAATCCTTTTATTGCCAAATTTTCGGCACGCCAATGGGATCGCCCGCATCTCCCTCATCAGTAGAAATTTCTTTGCAACTAGTAGAAAACAAAATATTTAAAAATTATAATGAACAAATCTTTTATTACCGCTATGTAGACGATATTATTACTTGTATTCCGGAAGAAGACATTAACATAGTTACTGATAATTTTAACAATTTTAATAAAAAACTACAATTTACTGTGGAATTAGAGACAATGAATTCGATTAGCTTTCTAGACATCAGACTAATACGTAAAAATGACCACCGACTAATTACTAACTGGTACCAGAAACCAACTAGCTCCGGACGATTATAAATTACCACTTATACCACCCCCTTAAAATGAAAATAGCAACAATAATAAATTTAACAGATAATGCCATACTAATATCTGATAAAAATTTCTGGGACACCAACATTGACATGGTAATAAGCACAAAATGGTGTAAAAAACAACTCATATCCTACAAACATAATTAACTCAGTAATAAATAACAGACGCAGTTACATTCTCAACAAACAAAACGACCTCATAGAACATAAAAACCGCTTAGACTTGGAGTCATATACTGGTGTCATTTGCCTACCGTATGTGAAAGATTTATATTTCTCGTGGAAAAAACTATTTCAACAGTGTGGCATTTTGTTGGTATGTAATTGTGATACAACCCTTAGTTCAATTTTTACAAAAATTAAATCTAAGTTTAATTTTGACCGCCTCGGGAACTTGGTATATCAGATTAATTGCTTAATTGGGAACTCTCTTACATTGGAGAAACTATCCAAAACCTGAGTAAACGCCTCCATCAACATAAAAACAACTCAAAAAATCCGAAACAATTTAAAAGGATGTTAACTGAGCATAATAAAAATTTAAACCATAATATAGATTTTTCAACCCTAAAATTTTACATTTTGAAGAGAACCCAATTAAAAGAAGATGTGCTGAGGGGTTGTTTTTGCAATTGCATAACGACAGGGTCATAAACAAACGCTTCGACAATACGGCCCTGAACAAAACAAACACGTGGTTTCTTAATGGCGTGTCAAAATTTCTTAAAAAATCACAAGATCCCATCGCTTTTTAAACTTCCCATAAAATTTGAACACATGCTAAAAACTGCTTTAAGGAAAAATGTGACATTTCTATCTTAAACTCCAAAGAGTAAATACATAGTTTCGAAAACTTGTTAAGTTATCGTGGTTATTAGTGTGTTTTACCATTTGTGATGTTAAAAAATATATATTTTACTAGCTGACCCGGCAAACGTTCTTTTGCTAAGTAAGGTGTATTCTAAACAATTTCTAGAGAATCAAAAAATTTAATACTTTAAGTGTATAAGGATGCGTTGTTTGAATGTGATAAACCTCATTAGTTTGTCTATATTTTATCAATACAATCAAACTAGAAATTAAACTAGAAGTTTTATACACTTTCTATAGAAAACATGGTATAATTCAATCCAATTCATTTTTGGTCTTTCAACTTATCGATTACGTTTCAAGTTTTTCAGATTTTTTTTGGATTCTGGAGATTTTGTATATAATTGTAAATAATACAACTGAGCTTATACAAAATTTTCAAATTTTTGCGAGGAGAGATAGAAAATGAATTGAGTATTTCTTTTTTGACCTGCTTTTTGAAAAGTTTCAGGTAACATTCGATGAATTCAAGTAAATTTAATATAAAGTATATATGTAGAGCAGGGCGAAGCACAAAGGTCCAATTTGACTTTGAGCAAATATAAACTATATTATGAAAAGCAAACCAATTATATCACAACAAATAACACATTTTAAACGAAAAATTATCTGACTACGTTCAGTTAAACAGCCAACTACTTCATCATTGTAGAAATGCGCTTTTTTGCTGTCTTTAAAAAAATTGTTGTCTAGACCTTTTTACCCCATAGACAGGATAACTTGGAACGGCCAGGTGGCAAACAGCTTTAATGTTTAATTTTAAAGATATTTTACAGAATAATTACACTTTTAACTAATGCTAAAAAAACTACCAACGAAAGAAAATACTTTTATTATTTTCAAAGATTACAGTTTATCTCCAGATAGCAAAGTCATATGAATCAAGGTTAGAGCTGGTTATACATCTTTTTCCCTCTACTTTTCAATTCTTTGTTAAACAATGCTTAACTTCACTGGTTTTTGACACATCGCTGGTGGACCTTTTAACCTGGGAAAATGTTATTCGGCAAAATGTTACTTTGATCGATACGAAATTTAGGTTTTGAATTTAAATAACATGAATAAAAATTAATATAATCCAGAAAATGTTTTATAAATATCAATGAATATATAATTATACAAATAAGATCTATCAGAGCACCGTAATATGCCAAAATGTGCATTTTCATGTTAACATTTCAAAAAAGTTGATATTTAGTTTCTACTAACACTTGCGGCCTGTTTAATAACGTTTTTGTATATAAATAAAACTTCAAACAAAACTACTTATGACAATTTAATCATAATTAAATAATATTCACGTAAAACATCCTATTAAATGTAATTGAACATCATCTGTCAAAATCGTTTTACATTTCACGTATTAGCCACCGTCCATTGTTTTATTCAAACTACGCTTCTACAAAAATTTTCAAATTAAAAATGTAAAGTTTATACGCGGATTTGAAATAATTTCTCACCTTTTGGACTTTCTCTGAATTGGCACGAATTTTTCAAGACTAAGACTGACCAAATCGGTTTAGCCGTTTTCGAGTTTTACTTGGACATTTGAAAGAGAGCTCCATTTTTATATATAAGATCAATGTGCACATACTCATACCATGGATTAATAATGGTTGCATATGCTATATTAAGATACAAATTTGTAAGTGTTTTATTATTATTATTATTATTATGAAAATTCTTACATATAACTTATTTAGTTTCAATTTTTATAGTTAATTTGGTTACCACTGAATGATGGCTAAGATGCTAGCCGAAACGTATAGATTTTCAATAAATAAACTTTTAAAAAAACTCTCATACTATTCTTATTAATGTTACGCCCGAATTTTAAACTCAAATTAAACATATATATATATTGAACTAACAACTTGACATGATGGATAACAGATAATAAAATTAAGTGTAAAATTACCAAAACAAATATATGACATTTTATTCAAAATAGATTCTTAAATTATGTTTAATAAAATAGGTTTAAAAATCGATGAAGAAATCTATAAAATACAACTAATTTTGAGAAACCGCATACGCATCTTCAGGAGGCTGCAACGTTTTATCATTTTTCTTGATTTCTTGTTTTTTCAGCTTTTGCACTCCATCATTCAGCGATTCCAAGGGTCCAGCTAAATCAAGATTGCAAATAGCCGCCGGTATGGCACATTGCGCTTTTCCATGCAATCGTCCCGTGACGGTGCGGCCTACTTTACCCACAGCAATGACAGCCCTATCAATTCCCTTTACAGGTATGTCTAAATCTTTTGCTGAAGTTAATTGCATATCTCCACTTTCACTTTTACAAGCCGGCAAATAGTGGCCTAAAGAAGAAATTGCACGGTTTGTAGCAGCATCCAAAGTATTCAAAGCCCTCACTCCATTAGTTGTCGCTAAAGCTTCATTTGTTTTTTGAACAGAAATCGATTTGATTATAGAAATTGCGTGTTCAGTACGACGAATGATGTCTGAAGGAGTTTCACGTACAACTGGTATAGTGTTTTGTATCTTGTCCAACGACGCCATCAAGGTATTGTCGAGAGCGTTTAAAGGACGCCCGAAACGATGAGCCAACGGGACAGCTATGCGCCGAGTGACGTTCTCTGCGGTGTCCAAAGTGGAAGCCTTTATAGGACTGATTGATTTGATTTTGTCATAAACGATCTGCGATTTCTTAACCGCCGACTCGACCACTGGGACTTGCATGATTCGATCAATTATTTGCATTTGCGGCAACTGGGACGTGTGTGGCACTTGAATTTGATGGATCCTTTGTGCTTTTATAATTTGGCATTCCATGCCCTGATTAATCTGACGTTGAATAATGCTTTGGTTATTACTGGCGGTGGCA
Source organism: Ctenocephalides felis (assembly GCF_003426905.1). Taxonomy (NCBI): domain Eukaryota; kingdom Metazoa; phylum Arthropoda; class Insecta; order Siphonaptera; family Pulicidae; genus Ctenocephalides; species Ctenocephalides felis. Next base: position 48,958,597 of record NW_020537646.1, read on the forward strand.
GACGTATCGGTAGCACTCATGATAACAGATTCTATGAGAAACCTGGTAATATATCTTATATATAAAAATGGAGCTGTCTTTCAAATGTCCGAATAAAACTCGAAAACGGCTGAATGGATTTGGCCAGTCTTAGTCTTGAAAAATTCCTGCCAATCCAGAGATTGTCCAAAAGGTGAGATAATATTTCAAATTCGCGTAGAAACTTTACATTTTTAATTTGAAAATTTTTGGTAAACAGCACTTGATTCAAAATGGCTTCCCACACAATATTATTCAAATGACAGATGTATCGCATACTCATATGTCAAAAGGTTTTGACAATTTAAAACAGATTATGTGTTATTCTTTTAATTTTAAAATTAAATTATTTATATATTTTTAAATGTTAATAAGAATGCTTATTTTGATTTTATATGAGGTTTTTATTTAATTCTCAAGTGTTTGCTCACTGCCTATTTGTATTCTTTTATCAACAGCTTGAAATAATACTATTATTATTGATTGATTAAGGCTTGCTTATGAAAAAATAAATAAATAAATTTGTTTCAAACGCTGTGCTGTGCAAGTACTTATTGGTTTAATGTGGCGGGATTAGCACAAGAGTAGCGTTCCCGATTCACATGCTGGAGGTTCCGAGTTCGAATCTCCGGCAAGAATTTGAAAAAATATTAACTAGTTAAATTGGAATAATAATAGAATTAAGAATTGTAATAAAAAATATGTATGTAAAATCAAAATGTATAAAAATTAGAAAATTAGAATTAAAAATGAATTGAAGTAAGAAGAATTTAGGAGTAGAAATGAGAAGTATAGAAGAAGAAGAAATATGTGGTTAGAAGATAAAATGAGAAGATAGTAAAAGAAGAATGAAGATAAGTTAAGAAGTATAGAAAAAGAAATAGGATTATATGAAGAAGATAGTGTAAAATTGAAGATTGTATAGGATATTTGATTGTATAGAATAATGTAGGTGGCTAAATGCTCGAGTAAGCGAGGCCAATAAAAATAAATAAATAAAATAAATAAAATAAATAATGCGTTACCATAACATTTTCTGAATTATATTATTATTGCATATAGGTTATTCAAATTGAGATCCTAAATTTGGAATTCATCGAAGGGGACACCATAGACAGCGATATGAATAAGAAAATTGGATTATAACACAGATAATAATTTTAGAAATCATATTCATAAAAATTTCAATTATGTGTACATACAAGTACAAGTTCTTCGGAAACAAAGTTGCTTGAAAATTGCTTATGAAGATCGCATTATGACATGTGACATCAACATAAGTGCAGTTTAATTAGATATGGAAGTAATCATTACAAATATTTACAGTACAATCTATTTACAATACAAATTTTTCATTACAATTGTGAATAATGTGTTACCAAAACATTTTATGAATTATATTATTATAGCATTTAGGTTATTCAAATTGAAATCCTAAATTTGGAATTCATCGATGGGGCCTCCATAGACATTTCTGTCTAATTACTTATTGCAAGTTATAATAGACAGCAATATGAATAAGAAAATTGGATTATAACACAGATAGTAATCTTCGGAAATCACAGATCTTCGGAAACAAAGTTGTTTGAAAATTGCTTAGCATCAGCAGTACGAACTTGCATTATATTACATGATTTCATCATCCAAATGGGTCGTGCACAGAAAAAAGTTTTTCCAGCATTCCAATATGCAATAAAAAAATTGAAATATTTTAACATATCCCACATACAGAATTTTCTTTATTTTGTTCAGATACTAATGCTGTTATTGATCGGGTCTTTTTCCAATTACTTCCCGAACATACTATTTACAAGTCATGGTGATAACAAAGATGCCACTAATTTGGATACACGGTTGCAAAAAAGGAAAATCAAAATAAACACATTGAAATTTATCACAATATGTACTCATGTTGGAAATGTACATATGTTCAATCAAATTCATAAAGGAGAAAGGTTCATTTTATATAGCTATATAACAATTCGGGGTAAAACGTTAACATGGCTGTACGGATTGGGTTCAGTCTTAGTTTTTATATTCATTAGTATTTATAAAATATTTTCTAGATTATATTATTATTTTATTTAGATTATTTAAATTAAAAACCTAAATTTGGAATCGATTAAAGGGGACATTTTGTCGAATAACTTATTCCCAGATATAACAGACCACTACTCAAATAAGAAGATTCGGTTGATAATATTACTTTGGAACACACATCTGTAAAAATGTCAATGCACATAATTACAAGTTCTCTGGAATAAAATATTTTGAAAATTGATTATAATGCTCGCATTCAATTAAATGTATGAATACAGTTCGGGTACTAGAACAAGTATAGCAGAAAAATGAGTACAATTCTGAAGGTATTCTTTTCAAAAGATATGTCAAAATCCGTGCATTTTAGACACAGTCAGGTATCGTGCATGTTTTATTGAATCACTCTACAAATTGAAAAAGATGAAGAACTTCAACAATCATTGGATAATGCAATGTAAAATATAATTTAATAATGGTTATTCTCCACTAATTTTGAAGAATAAACTGGAAAATTTTTCTATGAATTTATCGAAGAATGGATAGTAATATATGAAGATCTGGGGTTAATAAGATTCACCACCAATATCTTAAAAATTAGTAAAGTTTAGCATTGTTCAACAACAATATTTGAAAGTAGAGGGGAAATGATGTATAACCAACTATAACCTTGATTCTTATAACTTTGCTATCAGGAGATAAACGGTAATCTCTGAAAATCCATAACAAAAGTATTTCCTTTTGTTGTTAGTTTTTTGGGTTGTGAGCACTGTGATTTAGTTCACGAGACCTTAATGTAAATTTTAACTATTTAATTGTTTTATAAAATGTAATGTTAATTTTGAGTGAGATTCAACACTTTAAAAACTTACATCTTTGTGAGGCAAAAATGACCAACTGAACATTGACCACGGATAAAGATTAAAAAAGACTTGGATTGAATTATACCATATTTTTATAGAAAGTGTATAAAACTTCCAGTTTGATTGTATTAACAAAATATGGTCAAACGAATATTGTTATTATGAATTATATAATTTATTATTATACAAGTAGACTTTGAAGTTTATTGTGTTTATAATACCTCATTGTCTGTACCATTCAAACTATACATCCTACCACTCCTAAAATAAAGTATTCTTTTTTTTATTCTTTAGAAGTTGCTTAGAAATACCTAACTTAGCAAAACAACGTTTGCCGGGTCAGCTAGTCTTATATATAAAAATGGAGCTCTCTTTCAAATGTCCGAGTAAAACTCGAAAACGGCTGAACCCATTTGGCCAGTCTTAGTCTTGAAAAATTCGTGCCAATCTGTAGGTTGTCGGAAAGGTGAGATATTATTTCAAAATCGCGTAGAAACTTTACATTTTTAGTTTAAAAATTTGTGTAAAAGCGTAATTTGAGTAAAACAATGGACGGTGGCTAATAGTGAAATGTCAAATGTTTTTGACAGATGATGTTGAATTACTTTTAACAGTAAGTTTTACGTGAATATTATTTAATTATGATTAAATTGTAAATAGCTTCGTTCGTAGTTATATTTATACACAATAACATTATTAAACGGGCCGCAAGTGTTACTAGAAACTCAAATATCAACTTTTTTGAAATGTTAGTATGAAAATGCATTTTTTGTCGTTGTAGCACTCTTTTCTGCAAATCATATTTTTCTCAAACACGGTACTCTAAAAGATCTCATTTGTATAATTATATACTTATTGGTATTTATAAAACATTTTCTAGGTTATATTATTTTTTATTTATGTTATTCAAATTCAGAACCTAAATTTCGTATCAATCAAAGGGACATTTTGTCGAATAACATTTTCCCAGTTATAATTTCAAAGAATTTATCGAAAAATAGATAGTAATGTATGAAGGTCCGGGGTTAGAAAGGTCCTCCAAGATGTGTCGAAAACCAGTAAACTTAAGCATTGTTTAACAACAATATTTAAAAGTAGAGAGAAAATGATGTATAACCAGCTACAACCTTGATTTTCATGACTTTGCTATCGGGAGATAAACGGTAATCTTTGAAAATCCATAATAAAAGTTTTCCATTGGTAGGTTTTTAGCATTAGTTAAAAATGTAATTATTTTGTAAAATACCTTTAAAATTAAAATAGGACATTAAACCTGTTTGCCATCTGGCCGTTCCAAGTTACCCCGTCTATGGGGTAAAAATGTCCAGATAACAAATTTTTGAAAGACATCAAAAAAGCACATTTCTACAATGATAAAGTAGCTGGCAGTTTTACTGAACGTAGTCATCTGCAGATAGTTGTTCGTTTGAAATGTGTTATTTGTTGTGATATATGATACCAATTGGTTTGGTTTTTAAAATATAATTAATATTTGCTCAAAGTCAAATTGAACCTTTATGCCTCGCCCTGATCTACATATATAATTTCTATTAAATTTACTTTAATTCGTCGAATGTCACTTAAAACTTTTCAAAAGGCATGTCAAAGAAGAAATACTTAATTCATTTTCTATCTCTCCTCTTTCCTCGCAGAAATTTGAAAATTTTGTATATGCTCAGTAGTATTATTTACAATTATACACAAAATCCAGAATCCAAAAAGATTGTGAAAAACTTGACACGCAATCAATAAGTCGAAAGACCAAAAAATACTTGGATTGCATTATACCATGTTTTCTATAAAAAGTGTATAAAACTTCCAGTTTGATTGCATTGACAAAATATAGACAAACTAATGGGGTTTGTTGTTTTTCTGATACCTCATTGTATATAGCATTCAAACAACACATCCTAATACACTTCAAGTATTAATATTTTTGATTCTTTAGAAATTGTTTAAAATATACCTTACTTAGAAAAACAACGTTTGCCGGGTCAGCTAGTATATATATATATATATATATATATATATATATATATATATATATATTAGGGCGGGTCGATTTGTATGGATTAAAAAAAGTCACATAGGCACATATGATTTTCGTATACTAGAGTTCAAAAAAAGATACTTTGCCGAAGAAACCATATTTCTAAAATGAATTCTGTTGTCCCGTGTATTCACCCAAAGATTGGGTCAAATTTTAAAAAATCCTGTTTTGGCTCATTTAGAGCGCCTCAATAATGTCCAAATGTATGACCGACCCCCAGTAACTTTGGAATGCCGATCTACCCATGTCAATGGTTCACCCTCTGAGACCCCCTTTTAGAGGTCCGCAATATAAAAGTTGCATCATTTTGGGTACTTCAACATGAAAAAATCTGCGATTTATTTTTATTATAAAATTTGTTTAATCATAAGATATGCAAATAAAACTATGTAAAGCTCATGAACTATTGTTTGAAGTCTTTTTTAGTTTCAAGTCTAGAAAATTTTGCACGGCTCTCTAATATCGTCGCCGTAACAGCCTCTAGCTAGAATAAAATTTCTGAAATATCTTTATTATAAAACATATAAAATTTACCCTGAACGTGGCTTTGACCACAACACTTTACTAGAAGAATTTGGTATTCCTTCCATTGCCTCACGTAGATTTATCTGTACACTTATGTTCTTATTTAAACTTTGCAATAATTCTATAGACTGTCTTCTTATTCTTAATCAGCTATCCTTTAATGTTCCAAGACTATCTACGCGTTCACAATTATTTTTCAATTATCCTACTCCTATATTCACTCTTAAATTCGCCTATTCTGCTTATGTCCTCTAACTTTAACTTAATTAATAATAAAATAGATATTCACAACACTTCACCAAATCAAGTAATCTCCATCTGCACATGTTCACCTTTATATTTTCTTTTCAAATATCTCATTATTTTATCTTATTCTGTTTATAAATAATATTGTTACATTCTGCATTATATGTAATTTTATATGTTAAGCATTTTATGTTCATAACTATATATTGTAATTTTGTATATATTTTAATTGTTATTCATTATCTAAAATAATTGTATTTTTGAGTCCTCTTGGAAGAAATCTGTCGGCTATATATTTAAAATAAATAAATAAATAAATAAAAGCGCAGAGACAAAATGCATTGGAAAAATTGAAACAAAGAAGAATTTTAATAATTTTTTTTTGTGAAAAAAATTTTTGTGTGTGTATGAATTAATATCTAAAAAAATGTTTAAAAAAACATGTATCTCGATGAGAACTAGCGTTTCTAAGATTTGTGCGACGATCGGCCAAGCCGTTTCTTTGTAAATCGCAGAAAAGTGAAAAAAATTTCGTTCACGTTTTAGCCCGCAATTCTGTATCGATTTTGAAAATTCAAAAACTGTTCGAAACATATTGGTTGGGAATCGACCTTATTAGTTTTTGGTAAAGATCGGCCGGGCCGTTTTCTTATAATAAGGTGTTAAAAAATTGTTTTTCGACGATTTTCACAATTTTCTTATTGTCGGTAGATACCATAGTCTTATAGATCATACTAGAATATTACGGTCCTACGACAAGTCGTTTAATTTTAAAAAATCGTCAAAGTTTGCAAAAATTAGTGTCGTTTTTTGGCGTTTGTCAAAATTATAACTTACATCGACGATTGCTCAAAAACGCCTGAACCAATTTCAAAAATTTAAAAGCCAATCGATGTATTTTGATGTGGATTATTTTTTCTCAGTTTTGTGTAGCGATCGGCCGAGCCATTTCTTTGTAATTTCGAAAAAAAGTGTCAAACTTTTTGTCCACATTTGAGCTCATACTACCGAATCAATTTACAAAAATAAAAAACTGTTCGAAAGATATCATTTGGGAATGATACAGATTTAGTTGAAAATCTATCGAGCCGTTTTCTTGTAATAAACTGTTGAAAAACAAATTTAAACCAATTTTTATGGAACTTTTTTTGGCGATATGGATCATGGTCTTATAGAACCTACTGAAATATTACGGCCTTGCGATAAGTAGTTTAATTTTAAAAATTCATCAAAGTTTGGGACAATATATATTTTTTTTTCTGTTACAATTTATTTTTGTTAATCAAGACTTTAATGTCTTATTTACAAAATTGATATGAGCAAAAAAAAAATACAAAAAAAAAAACAAAAAATGCAATACATTGAATATAAAATGAAAAAAGTTAAAATAAAAATTAAATTAAAACAGTAATACAAAAAAAAATAACATAAATGAACGATGACGTGATGATTTATGCCGCGTACTACATCAGAACGCGTGCAGACATTGGGCTAGGTGTTTGGTAGATCGGAAGGCCATTTCTTGCTCAATCTTCTTATCGGTCTGTGAATCGCTTGAATTGTAGGATTTGTATGCTGGATTAATTTATTGTTGAAAGATGAACTTCTAATCTTGATCATTTCGTTGACTGTTGAGATTTTCAAATCCTTATGTAGGCAAAAATTCGAAATATACCAAGGCGCATTAGTAAGGATACGCAGAATTTTATTCTGGCACCTTTGAATGATGTTTACATTATCGTATGTTAGATTTGCATGAGCAACCCCATAGTTCGATTCCATAAGTCCAAATGGGCACTATGATAGTTTTGTACAAAAGTACCTTGTTATCGAGAGAGATTTCAGATTTCCTCCCAAAAAGACAGTAAAAATCTTTTATTTTCAGTTGGATTTGTTTCTTTTTATATTCAATGTGCGTTCTCCATGTCAATTTCGAATCAATGTGCATGCCTAAATATTTAACAGAATTGCATAGTGGAATTATTGAATTATTCATGATGATAGGTGGACTGTTGTGATGTTTTAGAGAAACAATTATGTGCTGAGATTTTTCGATATTGATTTTGATATTCCATTCTAAAAACCATTTTTCGAGACTAGATAAATAATTTTGTAACTGACAAGTTGCTGTTCTAATATCGGAATCGCATGAAATAATTGCTATGTCATCGGCGTAAGTGCATATGGTTAGAAGATCATCTGTGGGCATATCGTTTGTAAAAAGAAGATAAAGTACAGGGCTTAGCACACTGCCCTGTGGTACCCCGCATTCTATATTTCTGATGCTCGAAGTCACATCTTTAATTTTGATTCTAAATTTTCTATTAAGCAAATATGAGCTTAAGATATTGAAGTAGTTTGGAAAAGTTGTTTTGATTTTATATAGGAGTCCTGAGTGCCAAACCTTATCGAAAGCCTGGCTGACATCTAAGAATACGGCTACGCTGTGTTCCTTTCTATTCATGGCTTCAAGAATACGAGACACCGTTCTGTTGCATTGTTGAATTGTAGAGTGATTTTATCTGAAGACAAACTGGTGGTGAGGAATCCAACTATCATTCGGATGATCTTCTGACAATCTCTGCAACAAAAGTCTCTCTAAAATTTTCGATAATATCGATAAAAGACTGATAGGACGGTATGAACTAGCAGTGTTATGGTTTTTGTCTGGTTTAGCGATCATAATAATTTCTGCAGTCTTCCACGCTGTGGGCCAATAATTATATTGAAGAATGGCGTTGAAAATATTTGTTATATATAAAATACCTTTTGTAGGCAATTCTTTTAACATTTTTGGAGTAATCTTGTCCATACCCGGCGAAGATCTATTTTTCATCCTTTTAATTTCACATAAGACATCATTTGGTGAAAAATGTCCTAACGGTGTAGAATGAATGGGTTGTTTTACGAAATTGTTAATTAAATTATTCTGGGAAATATTTCGAGCGCTAAAAATGCTACTTAGATGGTCAGCAAATGCCTCCGCTTTTTCTTCGTTGCTTTTTGCCCAAATGAAACCGTTTTGGTTAGTTATTTTCAGAGGAGGGTTTTGTAGTAGGGGTTTACTTTTATTCTTGATTGGTTTCCATATGGAATTATCGTACCTATTTAGCTGCAATAAATACGACCTGAATGTACAATTCTTCCATTCTTTCATTTTTTTCCTCAGCGTGTTATTGAGATGATTAAGGGATGTCTTATCCGTAGGTAGATGAGAATGTTGCCAGGTACGTCTTGCTCTTCGTTTCTGTGCAATAAGCGTCTTAATCTCTTGCGGAATTATTGGATTATCATTTCTTGGAATAATATTCGGGGTTATCTGCTTGGTTGTTTCACGTACAATCTCAGAAAAATATTCTATTTTATTCTCTATATCAATTGCGCTTGTAGGCCTAGATTTTGGAAATAATTTTGAATCAAGTATGGATTTAAATTGAGTCCAGTTAGAAAGTTTGTTGTGTAGAATATGATTGTTGATAGCTGGAATAGGAAATGTGCTAAACGTCACAAGTATTGGAGAATGATCTGAAGAGAGATCGTAACTAGATTCAATATTAAGATTTGAATGATCGATACCTTTTACAATAAAAAAATCTAAAAGGTCTGGAACTTTAGTAGGGTCAGAAGGCCAATATGTTGGACTGCAAGTTGAAATAAAGGAGAGGTTATTTTGCCCCATGGCTGCATGAAGTATCTTACCTTTGGCTGTAGTCAGTCTAGAACCCCAGGCAATATGTTTACAATTAAAGTCACCACCAATGATAAATTTATTACCTAATTGAGAGAAAAATGAAGAAAACTAAGCACAAGAAATTTTGAATCTTGGTGGACAATAAACAGCAGAAACACAAAAATTCTATAAATTTGTTTCAACTGAAATTTGAGTTGCTTGTAGAAAATCATCACAAATACTAGGTAGAACCGCCGCGAGCCCTGCCACTTGGGTGATTTGAGTTATAAGTAGTGTAGTTATAAATTTTAAAGTAGTTTTTTTCAGTGAAGTGTGATTCTGAGATTAATAAGATATCTATTAAGTTTAATTTTAAAAAACATTCTACTTCATTTTTGTGAGGTAATAAACCGTTGGCATTCCATTCAGCAATTTTAATTATTTTTGCCATTGTTTATGTTATTGACTAACGTGGATAACATATTTATTATAACGGTGTTCTGTTGTATAAGCTGATTGAAGACATTTTTAAATTCTAAAATAAATGTTGCTAGATAATCAGATTCGATTAGAAGCAGAATAATTGTATTTTGCAATGTCTGCATAGGATGAGCCATGAATTGTTGGCTTCAAGGCCGGAGAAATGTTGTTTAGATTATTAGTATTTTTTAAATTTTGGTTATTTGGATTTGTATTTATGACTGATCCATTTACTGGAGTTTTGTTTCTTTGTTCTTTGATTTTTTGGCAGTAAGAGCAACCGCGATAATTAGCTGGATGAGCACCGTCGTAAAAATAACAGCATGCCGGAGCATTCGGATCTTTGGTACAAGCTTTTGTACCATGATTGTCACCCATAGACCTTATACAATTTCATGGACTGCTAGTCCCCATACATTTCTCAAGTAAAAAAGTGTCAAAAGATGTTCTATGATATGAGGGCATACGAGGGTAATTTCGCGGCCGAAATATGTCAAACTCGATTGCTTAAACGTCAAATGAAAGTCCGTGTGTTTGAAATTGTTGGGTAAATATTATATAATATACAATTTAGGTTGAACTAATGAATGTAATGAACTATTTATTTATTTATTTATTTTAGGTATACAAAGTGTTCAAGGGAAATTAGAAAAAAATTTAAAAAATATTTTACATATAAATTAGAAAGAAATAATGAAATATTTGTTTAATTGTAATATATTTATTATTGATGTTTAAAAAGCACAATTTTCGTGTGAAAGTGGCGTACATGTTTATCAAGTTTGCTTTTTTATGTTCTTCATCTTCATGGTGCATTCTATTTGTTAAGTACATTTTACCACAGACCAAACACATTTTAGAAGACATTTTACTTCTTATTAGATTTTGTCTGCTACTAACAATTTTAAAACGCGTATTTTTATCCTCTTTTAGGCAAAAAACACGAGCGATCAAACATCTCGTGAACCCAAGTAACTGTAAAATTTAAGCGATCGAGAGCATTCGACTAATCTCGGTAAAGCTCGTGTTCGTATTTGATTTATCTCGGCCGCAAAATTACCCTCGTATGCCCTCATACCATAGAACATGTTTTGACACTTTTTATGCGCTCAACTAGCAGTCCATGTATTGTATAAGGTCTATGTTGTCACCGCATTTTAGACAAGCAAATGGTCTATTGCAATATTTTTTGGTGTGATTAAAGAGTTGACAGCGAGTGCATTGTATAATGTTGTTAGACTTTCTCGGTGGTTCGACGCGTATTATGCAGTTGAATAATTTGTAAATGTTATAAATATTTTTGTTATTTCAATTTGGTTCCAGATCAACAAAAAACATATTAAGAGGTTCTTTTGTTATTCTATGTCTAATATTTAGGATATTACGTACGACATGACCCTGTTTTAATAGTTCTAATTTAATTGACTCTGTGCTTGTTGAAAAGTGTACATTTCTAAGAACAACCCTATAAGCCTTCTCTTCTTTCAATTGATATGTATGATATACAGCATTAGTTTCTTTTAGATGTCTGGATAAAGTTCGAAAATGGTCCACAGAATTACATAGAATTTTAAATGTATTGCTAGCTTCTTCAGGAAATATTGATCGTGCGGAATTATTTCATTTAATTGATTTGACATATCATTAATATCGTCAACTCCGTAAATAAATATTAGAGGGGGCTTACTGACTGGAGCCGGTTTAACTGAGTTGCCATCATTAGCTGTGTCTATTGTTGAAAGGGCCGAAAATCTGTTTTGAATTTTGACATCTATTCCTAATGGTTCAAATGATGTTTTTCTTTTTTTGAAATTGACTACTTGCCATGAATTAGGAGGTTTCTTGACATCAGATTGTGGATGAGAGAGACTTGTAGATGCATTATTACTAGATGATAATACCTCCTGCATTGAGTCAGAAACTGATGAAGTTGAACGCAGCGAGATCTTTTCCGATGTAAACATATTGGTCCGACCTTCTTCGCGAGGAATCTTGCTAAATTTGCTCGATCCAATTATGGTCCTTCGTAGTTTTGGGATTTCTGTTGGTTTACAGTCCGATTCCATTTTTGCTTCTATATCTTGATTAAAATGTAAGACATTTTTTGATTCCACAAACGCACATTAGAGTCTCGATTATGAATGGTTTAAATAAGCAATTATTTAATTTTCTGTACACTTTTGTAAGCTTTTCATGCAATTATAATAAACCGTAAAATTCAATCTGACATGCACTTGTTTTCTCTTGGGACAATATGAGTAGTTTTTTTGACATTTGTTAAAATTAAAATTAGACGATTCACTTGGTATAACAATGGAGTGTTCGTTCGTTTTTAATTATGTGTAATGAATCCACTTGAAATACTTTTAATCACTCATAAATTACTTTATTTTTTATTGATTAAGTCGATCATTTACAAATATCGGGAAGTTTATGTAACTTGCCTCAAGGCTAAATACCAATACCAACTAGTTTTGCATTTTCAGGCGTATCAACGAATAAAAATCTAAGCGCAATAAATTACTATGCATATCGTATGATGATTCGTCCACATGAGGAGAAAGTCATTCTGAAGTGCCAGCAATTCGCTGTCGACATGTATGTCAAAGTCGAGACCGAACGTTTAGCGTTCATTCGATTCAATCAGACAAAGCTACGATCTGAGGACTATATACACTTGCGAGATGCTATTCATTCAGATGGTAATGTTCAGAATATTGGACGTCTCACGATTCTCCCATCATCTTACATCGGAAGTGCACGCCACATGCACGAATACGCTCAAGACGCTATGACGTACGTGCGACATTATGGAACTCCGGATTTATTTATTACGTTCGCTTGCAATCCGAAGTGGACGGCAATTGAACGTGAGTTGGAAACGGGCCAAAAACCGCAACATCGCCATGACATAATTGCTAGAGAATTTCAGCAAAAACTCAAGGTTATGATGGATGTGCTTTCTAAGTATCGCGTTTTTGGTGACACACGTTGTTATATGTACTCAGTGGAATGGCATAAGCGTGGACTACCGCATGCTCATATCCTAATTTGGTTGCTGAATAAATTACATTCAAATAAAGTGTGTGGCATCATATCAGCACAATGGTGCATAAGAAATCACTTGAAGCACTTAACTTCACACTGAAAAATCTTCGGCGAAACAACAACATCTTCGGCGGCTTGATGATATTGTTGGCAGGCGATTTCAGGCAGACGTTGCCAGTAATTCCCCGTGGAACGCCTACAGATGAATTGAATGCATGCCTGAAAGCATCACCTTTATGGAATAACGTAAAAACATTATCGCTAACCACTAATATGAGAGTTCAACTTCAAAATGATCAAAGTGCTGCACAATTTTCCAAACAATTGTTAGCTGTTGGAAATAGAAAAGTCCCAGTTGATGCGGCATCTGGATTAATTACTCTTACCAATGACTTTTGCCGATTTGTAAACTCTCAATTAGCTCTTATTAAAAATGTTTTCCCAAACATTAGTGAGATTTATCCGAATTATGCTTGGTTAAGTCAATTCAGTCAAAAATTGCTGGCGATTTTGTGACATACAAATCCATTTATTCCATAACAAATCCCGAGGATGTAGTAAATTATCCAACGGGGTTAACTCCAACTCTCTGGAGTTACCAGGATTCCCACCACATAACTTGCAACTCAGAGTTGGTACAGTTACAATGACATTGCGTAATTTGAATCCACCGCAACTTTGCAACGGTACTCGACATTCAGTAAGAAGACTTATGCCGAATTTGATTGAGGCAACCATTATTAACGGAAAGTACGCAGGTTAAAATGTATATATTCCTCGAATACCAATGATTTCGACTGGTCTTCCGTTTGACTTCAAACGATTGCAATTTCCAGTTTACAAGTCGCAAGGCCAATCGCTTAGTGTTTGCGGGATAAATTTAAAAAATCATTATTTTTTACATGGCCAGTTATACGTTGCCTGTTTACGAGTTGGGAAACCATCCGTTTTGTTTGTGTTAACGTCAGACCAAAAAACAAAAAATGTGGTTTACCAAAGATTACTTCAATGAAACGGATAATTTGCGGATTCACTTTCATTTATTTACAAGGTAACCATCAGGTTTACTCTTCTGGGATTTTGATGAAACTTCGCATAGTTGTAGAGTTGGTTGTCAAACCGAACACCTTTAAATATTAGAGTCCTATGAGAAGCGGATTAATTAAAAAAATCAAATAAAAATCGATTAAAACTGCGAAAAACGCGCTAGGCCGTATATCTACGCGCGTTGCGCTTTGTATCTATGTGTAAAGATAGCCGAGTGGTTTGCAGCGCTTACTCGCAACTTTTTGTTCGAGTCCTAGGCTCATATACCCCAGGTCGAATCCCGCCAGAATATTTTTTTTTTAAATTTATTTTTACATCTATTTGGTTAAATATTGTAATAATAATAATTAATTTGTTACATATACTACACAAATATGTGAAATTTATAAATAGTAGATATTTATGAAAGCATTCTGAAAATAAATATATTTGCATTGCATGTTGATAAAATAAAATAAAACTTTTTTTTATAAATGATATGTATTTAAACTAATCTATCAAAATATCAAACATAAATAAATAATATAATAAAATAAAATAAAATAAAAACTTCAAGGTTTACAATTTGCTGGATGATATTTATTATAAAAACATGAAAAACATTAAAATATATTGCAGTGAGCACACTTTAAAAATGCTGCCGTGTGGTGTGCCAAATGTCTATGTAACAAATTGATAAAAAACAATTCTCTGAAAGTTTTAGCTCTTAATATTAACGTTTAGATAGAGCCCAATTCAATCAAACTTCGTATGGAAAGAGCATTTTTTGTCTATTTGGAACCATTTGAGCCCATTCGAGTAAGGAAATTCGAAAATGTCCATTTTAAGGACCACCCTCTTATATATATATATATATATATATATACAGTAGGCCCTCGCTTTACACGGCACTCTGGATACACGGTTCCCATACTACACGGAGCTAAAAATCCGACATCCCTCCGACTACACGGACTTCTTATTACACGATATTTGGTCAACAGCCCATAAGTTCGTTGTGCAAAAGGGTATTGATGTAAATTTTGTTATTGACTTTTATCTTTTAGACATGCCTGTTTATATAATAGCCGCCTAAGAACACGTTTGAGCTGACTACTGCGTCGCGCCAATTTTTGAATAAGGTGTCAATCGTGTCAATGCCCTACATGTCATTTCGTCCGTATTACTCCTACTTCAAGTGATATTTCTTGGTCTCCATTCAGCGCGATAAAAATGGTGCGATTTGTACCAACTGTGAGTCTCTCATAGCACGGATCCCATACTGCACTATGTAAGGTTCCATAGAACGCACTACGAATTAGCCTGAATTGTATGTTAAATACGAGTTTCTTATAGCACGGTTCCCATACTGCACGGTACGCACTTGCCGCGTAAAGCGAGGGTTTACTGTATATATATATATATATATATATATATATATATATATATATATATATATACAGCGAGGGTTTACTGTATATATATATATATATATATATATATATATATATATACAGCAAACCCTCGCTTTACGCGGCAAGTGCGTACCGTGCAGTATAGGAACCGTGCTATAAGAAACTCGTGTTTAACATACAATTCAGGCTAATTCGTAGTGCGTTCTATGGAACCTTACATAGTGCAGTATGGGAACCGTGTTATGAGAGACTCAGAGTTGGTACAAATCGCACCATTTTTATCGCGTTGTATGGAGACCAAGAAACACAACTTGAAGTAGGAGAAATACGGACGAAATGACCTGTAGGACATTGACACCTTATTCAAAAATTGGCGCGACGCAGTAGTCAGCTCAAACGTGTTCTTAGGAGGCTATTATACAATCAGGCATGTCTAAAAGATAAAAGTCGATAACAAAATTTACATCAATACCCTTTTGCACAACGAACTTATGGGCTGTTGACCAAATACCGCGTAATAAGAAGTCCGTGTAGTCGGAGGGATGTCGGATTTTTAGCTCCGTGTAGTATGGGAACCGTGTAACCAGAGTGCCGTGTAAAGCGAGGGCCTACTGTATATATATATACATGTCTAATAATCGGGCATAACATCAATAAAAACATGAATTTCTTTCAAAAATTTATTTTAAATCCATACGTTTCGGCTATAATCCTAGCCTTCATTCAGTGGAAACTAAAAATAAAATTAAAAACTAAAACAATTGAATTGGAGTGAAAAGAAAAAATAAAATAGTAAATAGTACTTACAATTAGTTAATCTTAGTGTTAAATTGGAAAATTTTAATAATCCATGGTATCAGGATATGGTAATGCACTACACTATGTATTATAAACATTAACTTGAAATTACACAATATTTTCACAAAATACTAATTTAAAAAAATCACAAATAGATAGTGTGTTATTCGTAGACTGGTTGAAGATATAATGGAGAAAGACATTTTTAAATAATATTTTTACCAATATTCTACACATGTGTGGAACGAATTGCGAATCCTTTGCGAGACTCTTTTATTGTTTTGTAAGAAATTTGGAAATGTTATATAAATAGAAGAGATTTGAGTCGCACAGCGTGTTGAGTTCAATCCGTTTATTTATTGTCTTATTGTTATAAATAGTTAAAAAAGAACCTTCTATAATTCTTCGTTTAAATAAATTTTGTTCGAATTGCAGTAGAGTCGGGTTAGAAAAGTCCATATTGTGTTTTAAAGTGTAAATATGCTCCGCAAGTACAGTTTTGTATTGTTTCGGTTTTTTTGAATTGTTCTTATGTTGTTGTAACCGTTTATTCAAGTTCTGGCTAGTTTCTCCTATGTAAATTAAGTTACAATCTAAACAATTTATTTGATAGACGATATTTCTGAGTCATTCGATATTAAAAGGGGTTTTTGTTTTGGTAAATATAGTGCTAGTAGTTGTACTAAAATTAGTTACAAGTCGGAGTCCAGATTTATAAAAAAGTTTTTTCCAAGGAACATACAATTCTTAATGTATGGCAAACATATTACACCAGAATGAGTTTCTGAGTCAGGTAAATCGTTATGTACTGTGGAATTGTCCATTTTGTTCAAAAGGTACATTCGTCTGTTACTAGTTACGGAATTTATAAGTTTTAAGGGGACGCCATTGGCGCGCCAAAAATTTGATAATAGAGCCATTGAATTCAAAATAAGTGTTAGAGACAATGAACTTGACAGTTTCCCTGAACCAGTGCAAAGTTAAAGAAGTCAACGGGGAAATTTCATCCCATCGGATTGTTATAGCATCTAAAATAAGGTCTACGGGTACATTAGTAAAAAGTGAGATTAGCTTAAACCAGTGTTTCCCAACGTGGGGCGCACGCCCCACCGGGGGCAATTTGAAAATTTTGGTGATTTTAATGTAATGTAGTATAGTATCGGTAAAACATTTAACAAAAAAAATGCTTCTTAGATTTAGAATAATAAGGTGTCCCAGTTTGGCCGCGACGGTTTTAGTTTTCAGCCTTGCTTTCCTAGTGCCGGTTATGTTTTTTCTGCCGGGTTGACTTGACTTTTTCTCATTACTTTATAATAAAATTACAACTACCCATTATAATCTGAAAATGATATATGCAATAAACTTTATATAAATCTAACAACAACATTATGAAAGAGAATATTGCGGGATGCAACAATTCTTTGGGTTCCAGTAGCCCTTCACTAATTATTTTAAACTTCTATATTCCAATTACGAAAATTACCAAAAAAATAGGTAAATCAAGTTTCTGACTGCTTGGCATAAATGCTTTAAGGTCAGTTACTACTTGAATTGAATTGAAATATGCACAAGAAAAGTGATATTTAATACTAAAGTTAATTTCGAAGCTTTATGAGAACAGAGTTTTATACAAGGGCCAAATGTTCCTGACCACAAACCATCTGATTTAAAACCCTTGAATTTAAAAAAAATCATGATGGTGTCAAATTGTATCTAATTTAGTTTTTGCTAACAAAAACTAGAAGTTTTATAAACTTGGGATAATGATGCTTCTTGGAAAATAACAAAAGGCCATCGATCAAAATGGTATACATAACAAAGTTATTAAATTCCACGCAAAAATTGTCTTTGATTTTCTAACTAAAATGCGCACTTACTTAGTTGCCAACGATAACTATCAATTTCTAGAAAAATATGCGCACTAAGTAAAGTTGCCGATCTGATAACTAAAAAATAATTAACAAAAAATATATAAAATTAAGATATAATTCCGTTCTGAGTTAAGAAAATGTCAAGTAGATTCGTTAAGAAACGGTTTTATGAAGAAACTGAAACCAAATGCCCAAATGTAATCATATGTACAGAAATTTGCTATAATTTATTGAAAAACAGAAAAAGCTCAGATTAGAACCTAATATAAAATCTTTGTTTTAGCTTAAGTATTGCATTAAATAAATTTCGAAAAAACAGTAATAAAATTAGTTTGAAATTTCCGTATGTTGGCTTATTCCGAAATTTTACTTATGATGTTTAATAACAATTTAATAGCGATTTCATCTTAAAAGTTATTCACACTTTTTCTGGGAGAAAAAAAAATTGTATGGGGGGGCATAACGTTTTTATAAAGCTCAAGGAGGGGCGGGGCCCAAAAAAGGTTGGGAATCACTGGCTTAAACTGTCAAGTTCATTGTCTCTAACACTTATTTTGAATTCAATGGCTCTTTCTATTATCAAATTTTTGGCGCACCAATGGGGTCCCCAGCAAGTCCATCTCTAGCAGAAATATCTTTACAACTTCTTGAAAATACAATTTTTAAAAATTACAATAAACATATTTTTTATTACCGTTATGTAGATGACATTATCACTTGTATCCCTAGTGATGATGTCACTATGATATTTGATCAATTTAATAACGTCAATAAAAAATTAAAATTTACAGTAGAATTGGAGACAATGAACTCGATAAGTTTCTTAGACATAAAACTTATACGTACTACGGATAACAAACTAATAACAAATTGGTACCAAAAACCAACTAACTCTGGACGTTACCTTAATTACTTTTCTTATCATCCACTCAAAATGAAAATAGGTACTATAATAAATCTAACTGACCACGCAATACTTCTATCGGACAAAACATTTTGGGACAACAACATCAATTTAATTACAAAAATTCTAACAGATAACTCCTATCCCTTAAAACTTATAAATTCCGTAACTAGTAACAGACGAATGTACCTTTTGAACAAAATGGACAATCTCACAGTACATAACGATTTACCTGACTCAGAAACTCATTCTGGTGTAACATGTTTGCCATACATTAAAGAATTGAATGTTCCTTGGAAAAAACTTTTTTATAAATCTGGACTCCGACTTGTAACCAATTTTAGTACAACTACTAGCACTATTTTTACCAAAACAAAAACCCCTTTTAATATCGAACGACTCAGAAATCTCGTCTATCAAATAAATTGTTTAGATTGTACTTAATTTACATAGGAGAAACTATCCAGAACTTGAATAAACGGTTACAACAACATAAAAACAATTCAAAAAACCCAAAACAATTCAAAACTGTACTTGCAAGACCATATTTACACTTTAAAACACAATATGGACTTTTCTAACCCGACTGTACTACAATTCGAACAAAAATTATTCAAACAAAGAATTATAGAAGGATCTTTTTTAACTATTTATAACAATAAGACAATAAATAAACGGAATGAAATTAACACGCTGTGCGACACAAATCTCTTCTATTTAGATAACATTTCCAAATTTCTTACAAAACAATAAAAGCGTCGCGCAAAGGATTCGCAATTCGTTCGACACATGTGTAGAATCCTGGTAAAAATATTTTTTAAAAATGTCTTTCTCCATTATATCTTCAACCAGTCTACGAATAACACACTATCCATTTGTGATTTTTTAAAATTAGTATTTTGTGAAAATATTGTGTAATTTCAAGTTAATGTTTATAATACATAGTGTAGTGCATTACCATATCCTGATACCATGAATTATTAAAATTTTCCAATTTAACACTAAGATTAACTAATTGTAAGTACTATTTACTATTTTATTTTTTCTTTTCACTCCAATTCAATTGTTTTAGTTTTTAATTTTATTTTTAGTTTCCACTGAATGAAGGCTAGGTATAGCCGAAACGTATGGATTTAAAATAAATTTTTGAAAGAAATTCATGTTTTTTATTGATGTTATGCCCGATTATTAGACTTTGTTAATACATATGTCAACATCAAATTCAGAATCATACAATATATATATATATATATATATATATATATATATATATATAATGCAGTTTTTAAATATCGAGTTTTACTTTGTTTTCAATTTGTAATGATTGGATGGTATGTGCAAAGTCATGACTTCTTTGCATGAGAAGTTCTGGATTCATTATGGGATTGAAATTGAAGTGCGCTGTCAGATACTCACGTTATTGAGTTCATAGTAATGGTTTATTTAAATGTTTCAAAACAAAACATTATCGAATTTAAACTTGATACATAATACTTGTTGGTCGCCACCAGCATGAAACTCGTGAACCATTATTAGCTGAGCTTGGGATCTTATTCAATTCTATGTTAACGATGACAGCAAATTGTTTTTCTCTATAAATAAAGCAATAAAAGCATTTGTGTTTAACATTACAATGTTTTTAGGATCACAATATTTCTAATTAATGTACCGTAGTGACAATAGCATTAATTTCAAATACAAATTGCTATCTTCTATTCAAACAATCAACGAGAGAATTTACATACAATTAATTACACATCTGTAGATAGGGCATACCATTTATAAAATCATGCATTTAAAAACCAAAGTATGTAAAACCAAACCTTTAAAGCGTAAAGATATATAAGAATTTTCATTTTCGATTTTTTTGCGATCACTATAACTTAACTGAATCACATAGTCAAAAATATTCATTTAAAGTATATAAGTGAGCTTTAAAACTTTAGCCAGAATTAAAATTGAAATTTGAATTATTTTCGATATACAAAAAAAATGTACAAAATTTTTTTTCCAAAAGCAATTGTTTTGTTAACACAAACTGAATGTTTTTTAATCATTCACATCGGACGCTTAGTTCTCTCAAAAACTGCCATTTTTTGCACATTTGGCTCTGTATCTCCGAAACCACCGGACCTGCCTTTGCCAAAAACTAATCAGCACATCTCCTTATCAATAGGAATCGAATGTTTTTTTAGCCATTCAAATCGGTTGATCCGTGCGCCCGAAGACGGGGACGAAAAAATGCGGACATGCAAAGCACACAAACACACACATCCATTTCTTCTGAAGTATGCCAAAATATTCAAGTTTATGGCAAAGGCAGGTCCAGCTGTTACGGAGATACGGAGCAAAGAGTGCAGAACATAGAAATCGAGTTTTTGAGAGAACGGAGCATCCGATTTGAATGATCCAAAAAACATTGAAGAGGTGATTAGTTTTTAGCAAAGGCAGGTCCAGCCATTTCAAAGATACAGAGCTAAATGTGCAGAAAATTGCAGTATTTGAGAAAACTAAGCATCCGATCCAAATGATTCAAAGATCTTTCTGCTTGTTTTAACAAAATAATTGCTTTTATAAAAAAACTATCTGGCCCGGCAAACGTTGTTTTGCTAAGTAAGGTAATTTCTGAACAATTTCTAGACTCTAGAATCTAGAGTATCAAAAAAATTAATATTTTAATTTAATTGTATAAGGATATGTTGTTTGAATGCTATATACAATAAGGAATTATAAAAACAGTAAACCCCATTAGTTTGTCTACATTTTGAAAATACAATCAAACTGGAAGTTTTATACACTTTCTATAGAAAACATGGCAAAATCCAATCCAAGTCTTTTTTTGGTCTTTCGACTTATATAGTCATAACAAATTCCATTTAATCGAATATTGATTGCGTTTTTCAGATTTTTGTTCGATTCTGGAGTTTGTGTATAATTGTAAATAATACTACTGAGCTTATGCGAGGAGAGATAGAAAATGAATTAGGTATCTCTTAGTTGACCTGATTTTTGAAAAGTTTCAAGTAACATACCATGAAATAAAGTAAATTTAATAAAAAGTATATATGTAGAGCAGGGCAAGGCACAAAGATCCAATTTGACTTTGAGCAAATATAAATTATATTATGAAAATCACAACAAATGACACATTTCAAACGAATAATTATCTGACTACCAGCTACTTCATCATTGTAAAAATGTATTTTTTTTTGCTGTCTTTCAAAAATTTATTATCTAGACTTTTTACCCTATAGGCGAGGTAACTTGGAACGGCCAGATGGCAAACAGCAATTAAATTTAAATTTAATTTTAAAGGTATTTTACAAAATAATTACATTTTTAACTAATGCTAAAAAACTACCAACGGAAGAAAATACTTTTACTATGGATTACCGTTTATCGACCAATAGCGAAGTCGTAAGAATCAAGGTTATAGCTGGTTATAAATCTTTTTCCCTTTACTTTCAAATAATGTTGTTAAACAATGCTTAGCTTTACTGGTTTTGAACGCTTCGGTGGTTGAACTTTTAACCCCGGACCTTCAAATATTACTATCCATTCTTCGATAAATTCTGGGAAATTATAACTTTGATATATTTCAAATTTAGGTTCTGATTTTAAATCACACAAATAAAAAAATATTCTAGAGAATGCTTTATAAAAACCAATGAGTATATAATTATACATATGAGTTCTTTTAGAGCATCGTGTTTGAGAAAAATATGATTTGTCAACCATACTAAGTTTTATAGTTCACTTCACAGTTTATACGAATGGGCAATGAAACTATCATTACATTATAATTGTTAATTTTTTATTTAAAAGAAATAATTTTATTATTGATTCCTTACAAATATCAAATTATCATCCATGCGTGATTACATAGCTGTCATTTGCTTATTGTTATTCCAAGTCGAATGGGATAAAAATGTATCCTATGTCCTTCTCCTGACTCTAAACTACCTCCCTACCAATTTTCATCTAAATCGGTTCAGCCTTTCGTGAGTTATAAGTGTTCTAACTTAAGTGATCCTCTTTTATATATATAAATTTTGTTTCAATTTTTTCTTTCAAAAAATTTTTTGTTGTATTTTGAAAATAATTTAAATTTTAATTTCATTCCTGACTAAAGTTGTAATATACTTTGAACAAATAATTTCAACTTTGCAATTCAATTTATATAATTCTTATAAATATTAGACAATATTACAATATTTATAATAATCTATTTGAAAACATCTGATATCCCTCGAACAATTTGCCTTAAAGCACGATGCCACACAACACTAGTTTAGTTTGAATCTATGCTTTCAGTTTTGCCGTAACGCCTATTATTCGCCCACCCGCCATAGCATCTTTGCCCTCGCCTGGCAAGGGCTTATGTTAGCCAGAATCCTCTGGCAATTGCATATACCTTATTACAATCGTTTAGACAAACACATTTTTCCTTCGTTCATTCCTGAGAAACAATTTGGTGACTTCTAATTAAAATTGTTTTATAAAACTACTGCCAATATGTCGAATTTAAAAGCATATACTATAGATAAAGTCAAGAACCATAATACAGCAGAAAGTTTGTGAATAGCTATACACAATAAAGTATACGATGTCACTGCCTACAAAGAAGAGCATCCTGGTGGACCAGAAATACTTCTGGATAATGCTGGTACGGATGGAACGAAAGAATTCGATGATATTGGACACAGCCCTGATGCTAAAAAAATAATGCAGAAGTATTTAATTGGAACTCTTGAAGAAAAAACATCTAAATCCTCCACATTTGATGCCCTAAAAGCTGACTTACACCAAAATTTTTACAGGTATGCAGCAATTACTCTCGGTGTAGCTATATGTGTAGGGGCCAACTTTTTAGTATATAAACATGTGTCCAAGTAAATTACAAAGATTGACAAAGTATTACTTCCTTGATGAAATAACAGAACACAAATTTGTCTTGCATGTTTAGTTTAATATGGGGGTTTTAGAAATTAATGTTTGTCACAATAGATGGTTTAGATTTGCTGGATTCAATAATAAGACTTTTATTACCAAATATTT
The DNA here is from genome assembly GCF_003426905.1 of Ctenocephalides felis. Lineage (NCBI taxonomy): Eukaryota > Metazoa > Arthropoda > Insecta > Siphonaptera > Pulicidae > Ctenocephalides > Ctenocephalides felis. Next base: position 48,982,606 of record NW_020537646.1, read on the forward strand.
TACTACCTTTTTGTAAATATTATTATGAAACTATTTCAAAAATGGTCATCCATTATCGATTTACATGCTTAAACTTTAAGTAACATTTTATAATACTCATTGTTTATTAAATGATTTTCCTTTTTGTAATGTATTTATTGTGTTATATATAGGCAGTATATTTTAATAAATATAGTGTATTACAATATTGCACTTGTTAACAAAAACTATATCAAACGGAACAATTACCAGTGAAATATATATATATATATATATATATATATATATATATATATATATCTTCTATATATATAACTAGTTGGTTTGGTATTTAGCCTTGAGGCAAGTTACATGAACTTCCCGATATATTTAAATAATCGACTTAATCAATAAAAAATAAATTAATTTATGAGTCATTAAAAGTATTCCGAGTGGATTTATTACACATAATTGAAAACGAACGAACTCGGAGTATTTTCTAAAAGCAAATTTTCAAAAATCAATAATTTTTATAATTGAACCAGTTTTCAGGACTTTAATGATTTATTATGTTCAAGACCAAGTACTCTATCATTATACCAAGTAAATAGTCTAACTTTACTTTTAACAAATGTCAAAAGAGCTACTCATTTTCTCAAACTTTGATGAATTTTTAAAATCAAACTATTTGTCTTAAGGCCGTAATATTTCAGTAAGTTCCATAAGACCATGGTATATATCGCTAAAAAAAATTCCATAAAAATCGGCTTAATTTTTTTTTTCAACGGTTAATTACAAGAAAACGGCTCGGTAGATTTTCACCTAAAACTAATAAGTTTCATTCCCAACTAATATCTTTCGAACAGTTTTTGATTTTTTAAAATCGGTTCGGTAGGATGAGCTTAAATGTGGACGAAAAGTTTAACGCTTTTTTTCAAATTACAAAGAAACGGCTTGGCTGATCGTCGCACAAAACTGACAAACGATAGTCTTCCCCGAAATACATCAAATGGCTTTTAAATTTCTAAAATCGGTTCAAGCGCTTTTGAGAAAACGTCGATCAAAAGTCTAATTTTGACAAATGTCAAAAAAACTATACCAATTTTTGCAAACTTTGACGAATTTTTAAAGCTAAACGAGTTGTCGTAGGGCCGTAATATTTTAGTATGACCTAGAAAACTATGGTATCTACCGTCAAAAAAAAAATCATAAAAATCGTCGAAATTTTTTTTTTAAAAACGTTATTACAAGAAACCGGCCCGGCCGATCTTTACCAAAAACTAATCAGCACGATTCCCAATCAATATCTATCGAACGGTTTTTGAATTTTTAGAATCGATTCAGAATTGCGGGCTAAAACGTGGGCGAAAAATTTTTCACTTTTCTGCAATTTACAAAGAAACGGCCCGGCCGATCGCCGCACAAAACTCAGAGACGATAGTCCTCATCGGGATACATCAAATGGCTTTTAAATTTTTGAAATCGCTCCAGCCGTTTTGGAGAAAACGTCGATTTACGGCAAAAAATCTGTTCACACACACACACACACACACATACTTTTTCCAAATTTGGTCTCATTCGATTCAGAATGGCTTGAAACGTCGAGAAAACATAAAATTAGCCATTCGGATTTTTTGATGAAAACATAAACTTCTCCTTCGGGAAGTTAAAAATAAGTCGGGTTTTCCTTCCTGACGAAATAACTCCAGAACGTACGAACCGATTTCCACAATTTTGCATTCGTTGGAAAAGTCTCGGGCTCCGCAAGGTTTATAGCTAAGAAAATTAGTTGTGCATGGCATCGTGCCATACTGCAAGCTGCTGGAACTTCACGCACCGTAATTAAAAATTCGAGTAATGACATTAGTGAGAATTATCAGAATTATGCTTGGTTAGGTCAACGAGGCAAGCTGCTGGAACTTCACGCACCGTAATTAAAAATTCGAGTAATGACATTAGTGAGAATTATCAGAATTATGCTTGGTTAGGTCAACGAGCAATTCTTGCCGCAAAGAATAATGATGTACACGCACTGAATTTCACCATTCAATAAAAAATTGTTGGCGATTTGGTGACATCCCAGAGATTCCGACTGGTCTTCCGTTTGACTTCAAACGATTGCAATTTCCAGTTCGTCTTGCGTTTGCAATAACAAGTCGCAAGGCCAATCGCTTAGTGTTGGCGAGATAAATTTCAAATAGATTATTTAGAAAATCAATGTTTTTCACATGGGCAGTTATACGTTACCTGTTCACGAGTTGGAAAACCATCCGCTTTGTTTGTGTTAACGTCGGACCAAAAAAAAAAATGTGGTTTACCAAAGAGCACTTCAACGAAACGGATAATTTGCGGATTCACTTTAATTTACTTAGAGAAGTTCAAGTAAAAAACACTTCATTTTTGTAATCGAAATAAATTCATTACTGTTGTATAATAAAATCAAATTTTTCCTTTTCAAATATAAAACAAACAAAAAATTTCTTCATCTTTCTCACGAAACCATCTGGTGGCGAAACGGAGTTTGTCGGGTTTGCTAGTTTAGTTATAAATATTTGTGTATATCTAACTCAATCAAAATGCTTGGAGACAAAATGTCAAGTACAAAAATATATAAATTTTAGAACTAAGTTTATTTTGGAGCATATATTGCTCCCTTTCTGATTTGTCTGCTTGTGGTAGTTGTGCAGGTTGCAATCGTCTGGCATTACATGAATTTCTTAATGCATGAATTACAATGTATGAAATTTTCAAGCTTGCAGGAACAAGTTTAATTTTCGTTTATTAACACTTTCAAATGCCTGGACCACCATAATGTTTAGGGCTGAAAGCTGACAGACGATGGTTTTCGTACTTCGCACGTTAAGAATCACCAGTTACAAAAATTTTTAGACCTACAAAAACACCGTTATTCAAAAGGATCACTTACTTTCAGACTATAAGCTCCTGGGGCTTATGAGATTCATAAAAAAGTTAAATATTTTCAACTTTTTAGAAGTATCAAATGTTAATAAGAAATACTATACTGTGAAAAAATTAAATTTTAACTAGTGGTGTATGGCATCGTGCCTTAAGGCAAATTGCCGGAACTTTCCGTAACGAAATGGTCGAGGAATATTAAATGTTTTCAAATAGATTATTATAAATAAATACTGTATCATTGTCTAATATTTATAGGAATTATATAAACTGAGTTCCAAAGTTGAAATTATTTGTTTAAAGTATTTTAAGACTTCAGAATTACAATTAAAATCTGAAATATTTTCGATATACAAAAAAAAATCTTTTTGAAAAAAAATTCTAAACAATTTTTTTCCAGAAGCAATTATTTTGTTAAAACAAGCAGAAACGTCTTTGAATCATTCAAATCGGACGCTTAGTTCTCTCAAAAACTGCCAACCAATTTTTAGTTGGTATTGTTTTTTTGCCTTGGAGCAAGTTACATGAACTTCCCGATATGTGTAAATAATCGACTTAATTAATAAAATATAAATTAATTTTTGAGTGAATAAAAGTATCCCGAGTGGATTTATTACTCATAATTGAGAACAAACAAACACAATAACTTGGAGCATTTTCTAAAAACAAATTTTCAAAAATCAACACTTTTATAATTGAACGAGTTTCCGTAGAACTTCAATGATTTAGTATGTTCATTAAGATCAAGTACTCTTTTTAATTTTAACAAACGTCAAAAAAATACTCATTTACTCAAACTTTTATGAATTTTTAATCAGTATCATATCATTCCTAACTAATATCTTTCGAACAGTTTTTGGTTTTTTAAAATCGATTCGGTAGTATGAGCTTAAATGTGGACGAAATTTTAACACTTTTTTTCAAATTACAAAGAAACGGCTCGGCAGATCGTCTCACAAAACAGACAAACAATAGTCCTCATTATATACATACAATGACTTTTAAATTTCTGAAATCGGTTCAGGCGTTTTTGAAAAAACGTCAATCAAAGGTCTACTTTTGACAAATGCCAAAAAACCGATACTAATTTTAGCAAACTTTGAAGAATTTTTAAAATTAAACCACTAGTCGTAGAGCCGTAATATTTTAGTATGATCTATAAGACTATGGACTATCTACCGTCAAAAACAAATCATAAAAATCCTAGAAAAAAATTGCTTAACACTAAGCACGATTCCCAACCAATATCTCAACAGTTTTTGAATTTTCAAATTCGATATACAAAAAAAAACTTTGGTCTCATACGATTCAGAATGGCTTGAAACGACGAGAAAACATAAGACTAGCGAATCAGATTTTTTGATAAAAACAAACTTCTCCTTCGGGAAGGTAAAAAACAAAATACAGAAGTTTTACTTACAAGGGAACTCTCAGGTTTACTCTTCTGGGATTTTGTTGAAACTTCGCGTGGTGATAGAGTTGATAGTCAAACCGAACCCCAAAAAATATTATAGGCCTATGAGAAGTGGTTCAATTATAATAATTAATTAAAATGCGTATAGAATTCCCTGTTAGCCTTACCGGTCGTGTAATTTTTGTAGAAGTCGAAGGCTGATATGCGCGAGTTCGAACCCTGGTAGAGTTAAACATTTTTAACTTCCCGAAGGAGAAGTTTATGTTTTCATCAAAAAATCCGGTTCGCTAATTTTATGTCTTCTCGACGTTTTAAGCCATTCTGAATCTAATGAGACTAAATTTGGAAAAAGTATGTGTGTGTATGTGTGTGTGTATATGTGTGTGTGTATGTGTGTGTGTGTATGTGTGTGTGTGTATGTGTGTGTGCGTATGTGAACAGATTTTTTGCCGTAAATAGACGTTTTCTCAAAAACGGCTGGTACGATTTCAAAAATTTAAAAGCCATTCGATGTATCTCGATGAGGACTATCGTTTGTCAGTTTTGCGCTACGATCAGCCGAGCCGTTTCTTTGTAAATCGCAGAAAAGTGAAAAATTTATCGTCCACGTTTTAGCCCGCAATTCTGAATCGAATATGAAAATTCAAAAACCATTCGAAAGATATTGGTTGGGAATCGTGCTGATTAGTTTTTGGTGGAGATCGGCCGGGCCGTTTTCTTGTAATAAAGTGTTAAAAAAAATTTCGACGATTTTTATTATTATCATAGTAAAGAGATCATACTAAAATATTACGGCCCTACGACCACTCGCTTAACTTTAAAAATTCGTCAAAGTTTGCAAAAATTGGTTTCGTTTTTTGGCATTTGTCAAAATTAGACATTTAATCAACGTTTTCTTAAAAACGCCTGAACAAATTTCAGAAATTTAAAAGCCATTTTATGTACCTCGATGAGGACTATCGTTTGTCAGTTTTGTGTGACGATCTTCCAAGCCGTTTCTTTGTCATTTGGAAAAAAGTGTTAAACGTTTCGTCCACATTTAAGCTCATACTACCGAATCGATTTTGAAAAATCAAAAACTGTTCGCAAGATATTAGTTGGGAATGATGCTGATTAGTTTTAGGTGAAAATCTACCGAGCCGTTTTCTTGTAATTAACAGCTGAACAAAAAATTTAAACCGATTTTCATGGAACTTTTTTTGATGATGTATATCATGGTCTTATAGAACTTACTGAAATATTACGGCCTTACGACATGTAGTTTAATTTTAAAAATTCATCAAAATGTGAGAAAATGAGTAGTTTTTTTGACGTTTGTTAAAATTAAAATTAGACGATTTACTTGGTATAACGATAGAGTACTTGGTCTTAATGACACTAAACCCTACTAATTAAAGTCCTACGGAAACTGGTTCAATTATAAAAATTGTTGATTTTTGAAAATTTGCTCTTACAATTAGAAAATATTCCGAGTTAACGTGTTCGTTCGTTTTCATACTTTAATCATTCATGAATTAATTTAATTTTTATTGATTAAGTCGATTATTTACACATATTGGGAAATTCATGTAACTTGCCTCAAGGCAAAATACCAATACCAACTAGTTTTATTTTATATATATATATATATATATATATTAGGGTGGTCCTTAAAATGGTCATTTTCGAATTTTCTTGCTCCCAGGGGCTCAAATGGTTCCAAATTGATAAAAAATAATTCTCTGAAAGTTTTAGCTCTTAATATTAACGTTTAGATAGAGCGCAATTCAATCAAAGTTTTGTATGGGAATAGCATGGAAAATTTTTCCAAATTTTTAAAAATGTTTTTTAGATGTAATATAGCGAGCAAATGAATGAATAAAACTCATTCATTTGTCGCTAAGTAATATCTAAAACATTTTTTTTAAATTTTCAAAATTTTTTCCATGCTCTTTCCATACAAAACTTTGATTGAATTGCGCTCTATCTAAACGTTAATATCAAGAGTTAAAACTTTCAGAGAATTGTTTTTTATCTATTTGGAACCATTTGAGCCCCTGGGAGCAGGGAAATTCAAAAATGACCATTTTAAGGACCACCCTAATATATATATATATATATATATATATATATATATATAAATATTTGTAATATTTTTGCAGTCCAAACGTCGAATTAAAAAAAGATTAAATAACAAATTTTTTTATTCCATTAAACGTTTCGACACTTGATGTGTGTCATCATTCAGTAATCTAAAAAAACATATAACATAAATACACAGTTGATGATAAATATAATTATATAAAAGGACGAAATTATACATACTAAACCAGGAAAAACAACAGAAAACATTAATTATGATGTAAAATTGATTGAACACTAAATTTTTGTAAAATAATACAATACTATTATATTAACAAACGAGAAATAGGAGGAGCACATATTGCCCTCCTATATTTGATGTTATTGATAGCATTGCACTGTGGGCACTGTTCAAGGTTAAAAGTACCACGCAGTGTAGACACGCACGTGTAATTGAAGAGTGGGAGAGAGTTGCGAGAAACGAAAGGGGAAAGAGAAACAAAGAAGAAATATAACGAACGAAAGATTCTAAAACTGTATTGAATTTCTTTTCATGAAATTAATGATTACTTTGTAACTGTCATGTAAGAGATGAGAGGAATTACGTTTGTTTACACAAAAAGTATTAAGGGATATAAGTATAGACTCAACTATCTTTCTAAGGTCACAATTTTTTTCAATATACAGGATTGAAGGATTTGACATGTTAAAAGTGTGGTTCAGGTTTATCATATGTTCAGAAAGCATCGTTTTGGATTGATTTGGGTTTCTGGAATTATATATATATGTTGATTAACCCTCTTGTATATATATTGGGAAGTTTCACCAATGTAACAACTATTGCAATCATTGCAGTCCAACTTGTAAACAGAAACAATAACCCAAAAACACACATATATATATATATATATATATATATATATATATATATATATATATATATTAGAGATGGGTAACTCACTCCGGAGTTATCACTCCGATACAACTCCTCCTTCGGAGTGAATCCGAGTGGAGTTGTCTCACAGGATTTGTCATATCCGACTTCCCTAAACTGGTACTAAATCTGTTACTGCGTTTTTGCTTTGGGAAGGAAGCTGTCGCTTCTCGTCTGATAGGCAGTTTTATGACCTTTTAGGTATACGTTTTTTTCCAGAAAATACAAAAATATTACTTCAAAGATATAGAACAATGAAATTGTCTTCAAGTGTGAATAGTTCAAATGTATAATTTATTGAATAGTAAGGGGTCATATTTCTAACTACGACAATCTTTGGCAGTGAATGACGGCAATCAGAAATATACATACCGAAAAATACACGAAACGAAATACATTTAATCTGGTTTTTCCATAGCCTGAAATAACAATACTTTCGAGTGCAAAATATATCAATGACGTCAATAGTATTTAAGCAGCAAAAAATATATAGTATTAAATTTTTACTTTTACACAATTATATAATTGTGTAAAAGTAATAATATGCTAATCGAACTACCCGGTATAATATTAATTATCGAATGGAAATAACAGAAGAAAAAATTAGAAAGCAGAAGTATTATTATTTGGTGAAAATATTTTATGATAAATATTTTGCTTTTATTACAATGTTACTACATTATTTTTATATAAAATTAATCCAAAAAATCAATCATTTTCTCATCAAAAGAAAATAATTAATTTGAACTTGATTCTCAAGTTTTACGTTTTTACCCTAGTCAACACTGTTAAAATTGCAAGTCATTGAGTCGATCATGTGGTCGGTGGTTAGAGAAATTATTTTATTGATATTTTTTAATTTTATTTTATTCATAAATTTTCATTTCAAAAAATTAAATGGGATTTTACAAATCCTTAGATGCATAAACAACGCACTATAGAACACATTTATGTCGAGCATTTCGGTGTGAAAGTTGTCGGAGTCGTGGGGTTGTTAAGCGGATATAACTCCTCTCTGAAGCGGAGTCAAATCCGAGTCGATCCGGCTTCGGATATAATAAGCCCATCTCTAATATATATATATATATATATATATATATATATATATATATATATATATATCTTCTATATATATATAAATAAGTCGAGTTTTCCTTCCTGCCGAAATAACTCTAGAACGCACGAATCGATTTTGACAATTTTGCATTCGTTGGAAAGATCTCAGGCCACGCAAGGTTTATAGCTAAGGAAATTAGTGGTGCATGGTGCCCTAATGCAAATTGCTGGAACTTCACGCACCGTAATTAAAAATTCGAGTAATAAAAATAATCAATAATTGTTTTAAATAATTTCAAATAGATTATCTTCTATATATATAAAAATAAGTCGGATTTTCCTTCCTGACAAAATAACTCCAGAACGCACGAATTGATTTTGACAATTTTAAATTCGTTGGAAAGGTCTCGGGCTCCGCAAGGTTTATAGCTAAGAAAATGAGTGATGCATGGCATAGTGCCCTAATGCAAATTGCTGGAACTTCACGCACTGTAATTAAAAATTCTAGTTATAAAAATAATCAATGATTGTTTTAAATAATTTCAAATAGATTATCTTCTATATATATAAAAATAAGTCGGGTTTTTCTGTCCGACGAAATAACTCCAAAATGCACGAACCGATTTCGACAATTTTGCATTCGTTGGAAAGGTTTCGGGCTCCGCAAGGTTTATAGCTAAGAAAATTAGTTGTGCATGGCATCGTCCCTTAATGCGAATTGCTGGAACTTCACGCACCGTAATTAAAAATTCGAGTAATGACATTAGTGAGAACTATCAGAATTATGCTTGGTCAAGTCAACGAGCAATTCTTGCCGCGAAGAATAATGATGTTTAAACAAAAATTTCTGGCGATTTGGTGACATACTAATGATTCTGACTGGTCTTCCGTTTGACTTCAAACAATTGCAATTTCCAGTTCGCCTTGCGTTCGCAATAACAAGTCGCAAGGCCAATCGCTTAGTGTTTGCGGGATAACTTTCAAAAAAAATATTTAGAAAATCATTGTTTTTCACATGGGCAGTTATACGTTTCCTATTCACGAGTTGGGAAACCATCCGCTTTGTTTGTGTTAACGTCAGACCAAAAAACAAAAAATGTGGTTTACCAAAGAACACTTTAATGAAACGTATAAATTGCGGATTCACTTTCATTTACCTAGAGAAGTTCAATTGAAAAACACTTCATTTTTGTAATCGAAATAAATTCATTACTGTTGTGTAATAATCAAATTTTTCCTTTTCAAATATAAAACAAACAAAAAATTTCTTCATCTTTCTCACGAAACCATCTGGTGGCGAAACAGAGATCGTCGGGTTTGCTAAAATATATATATATATATATATATATATATATATATATATATTACATATATATATATATATTTACATATATATATATATATATATATATATATATATATATACTAGATGACCCGACAGACGTTGTCCTGTACTCGCCTCTACGTTTTTTTTAATATCCTATACTAATATTTATACCGTTCAGTTAAAAATAATCATTATTATTTTTCGAGTTACTATTTACACCAATATATGAGTGATGTTAAATGTAGTACTGTTTCAAATAAAATGATTATTCTCAATTCCCACAGTTAACACTTTAATTATTCCTTTAACAAATATTAAAATATATTCAATAAAATTATATATTAAAAATTATACACTGCGATTTATAGAACAAATTTATTTCCAATAGTTCAATTTATTTTATTGAATTTAAGGGTTATACAATATTTTCAGACATACCTGTAGATGTGGATGTTTAAATGAATAATTTTTGGTTCATTTACGGCTAAAACATTATTTTCCAAATTTATCACCATGTATTTATTGTCATAGCATAGATACACGTGTTGAAAATTGAAATCTTTTAAAAAGTATAACAAATTCAGAAAGAATTAATATATAGCATGCGGTCAAGGTACAATATCACCTTGGATTTTTCTACCCAAAATAATTGCTTCAATAATGTTGCCTACAATTTTTATAATTTCGTACCATATTTTAACTGGCTTTTAGTATTTTAATATCTAAATTGCATTTTTCACACTAATAATTCAATATACATTATTACTTACGTTCATATTTGAAGTGAATTAATTTGTCAAATTTTGTTCACATGTGCTCTATTCAACCTACTATCAACAAAATTATTGCGTTAAATGAAGAGGAAAAGAGCGTATGCCCAGCTAATCTTAATCTAAAGTTCAGAAGTGAAAACAATTTGCAAATTCGTCACCACCCCCCGCATTAATTGGATTATAACTCTTTTAATTCTGATTTTATCATAACTTGTAATATATTATTTTAAAGGTGATTAAATGAACTACAACTTTCTTTATCATAAATTTTACCGTAACTTCTCTTATTTTGAAACGGCGAAGGATTAAAGGGCTCGAAAGACACTCCGGTTGGACAGCCGCGCACTCTTTAAACAATTAGAACTCTATCAATATTTGTGTAACAAAAAAATAATAAAAACCAATAATTAGTCTGAAAAATACCTTGAATTTTCATATATATACTTTTATACGTATTCTTTCAGAGATATTATAATGAGAAATTGGTTGTTTTATTAAATGGATTTTTTTATGAAATCATGAGTTTTTTGAAAATCGATTGTACTAATGTTATGGTATTTTCTAGAATCCATCAAGATCTCTCAAACCAAGTTAATTCTAGATGGAAAACGATTATTTTTAATTTTGGTGGTAATGGCACTCATAAACTATTTGATTTAAATAAAAAAAAAACATTGTATGCGTCTTTTAATTGCATGATAGCTCACTCAATTTACATGCAGAAGTACTTCTTTTGAAGCTTATTATGAGAACTATAAAAACCCATTTTCATAATTACCCTAATATTGTTCCTAGAACACTGTAAAATAGCGATTTATTAGGATTTTTATTGATATAATTTTGTTCATTACATGATTTTCGTTAAAATGTATATTTTTGAAGATATTAGCAAAAAACGATGAAAAACGGAAAAAAGAAACAAATTTTCAGTAGCCAGTAACTTGAAAAGTATTTTCTTTTTTGAAAAACATTATTAAACATTTTTCTCTTATAATTAGTTCTTTTATCGATACCCAACGTTATTTTGAAAAAAGTAAAATTAGACCACTGAAAAAAAAATGTCATCCAGCCGAGAAGTGGTAAAGGAGTCTAAATTGTTTTCACTTATGAAGAGTAAGATAAACCTAGTTCCAAAATTCCAAACGAAATGGAAAACAGTAAAAAAAAGTTCAGACCGAAAGCGCTCCATTGAGTAAATATTCCGTACAAAATGCCAACCATATGAATTTTTGACACAATGAAACTTCTAAATAATTTTTTTTGTATTGTAACTTAGTATAGTAAGGCAAAACGACTGCAAATTGAATATTTTTGAGCGCAATCACTTATGGCTCTCTCCTTTGCACGAATTCGTACGGCGAATCTGTTCGCAAAGTGCGCAGACAAAATTATTGCAAGCAAAAGCAAACCACGCGCACGTCAGACATGCGCAGACTGCATCATCACTTGTCAAACGCATGTTATATTATTTGCATATTATATTAATTTAATTTTTGGCATATCTCAGCTGCTTTTCGGCAATAATAATGTAGACATTACATTTTCCTTATTTATAATCATGAATTTATTATATTTTAATATTGCCTTAGCCTATAAGTGAATAGAAATGTTTGGCAAATGACAGTTGTCATTTGTTTTTAATGTCAAACCATGCCTTAAATATTTTAAAGGTCAAACAATGATAAGCGGTTTTTTGTATTTTTTTCCATTTATTTCTACAATCTAACTATATTTCTGTGAATCAAAACATTCTAGAAAATTTCCCGATCAAACTTCAGGAAGATTCATGAAAATCCGAATTATAGTTTAGGAGGATTAATGAAACTTACATTGTTACAGAAGAATTTTATATATAAGATATATATATATATATATATATATATATATATATATATATTCTTTTTTCTTTTTTATCTATTTAATATCTAGTTTCTATTACCTTTTCTATATTTTATATTCTGTTTGTTGTTAAGTGTTGCTGTTCTGTTAAATTTTCTCTTATATTTATAGTTTCTATACCAATCCACTTATTTCATAATTAATAGTTATTTAATTTTTATACTGTTTTTAGATCCACTGATTATGACATTAAATTGAATGTCGAAACGTTTGGAATTAAATATTATTTTATAAATCTTTGCCTCTTCTTTGTTTGATGTATCGCCCTCAAGAACTCATTCAGATATATATATATATATATATATATATATATATATTGTATGATTCTGAATTTGATGTTGACATATGTATTAACAAAGTCTAATAATCGGGCATAACATCAATAAAAAACATGAATTTCTTTCAAAAATTTATTTTAAATTCATACGTTTCGGCTATAATCCTAGCCTTCATTCAGTGGAAACTAAAAATGAAATTAAAAATTAAAACAATTGAATTGGAGTGAATTTTTTCTTTTCACTCCAATTCAATTGTTAATACTTTGTTAATACATATGTCAACATCAAATTCAGAATCATACAATATATATATATATATATATATATATATATATATATATATATATATATATATATATATATATATATATATATATATATATATATATACATATGAGTGAGTTCTTGAGGGCGATACATCAAACAAAGAATTTCTTTGTTTGATGTATCGCCCTCAAGAACTCACTCATATATTTCAACATCAAAATTAACTACTAAATCATATATACATATATATCAACCACTTACAATATCATATATTTACGTATTAAACGACAAATATCATACATTTATATAGTATATATAACAAATTATTAATTATTATTATTTATTATAATAATTAACCATATATAAGTAAAAATGAAATAAAACTAGTGGGGTGTATGGCATCGTGCCTTAAGGCAAATTGCTAGAACTTCCCGTACCGTAACGAAATGTTCGAGGAATATTAAATGTTTTCAAATAGACTATTATAAATAAATACTGTAACACTGTCTAATATTTATAAGAATTATATAAACTGAATAGCAAAGTTGAAATTATTTGTTTAAAGTATATTAGAACTTTAGTCAGAATTAAAATTGAAATCTGAATTATTTTCAATATACAAAAAAAAAAAAATTTTCCAAAATCAATTATTTTGTTAAAACAAGTAGAATGTTCTTTGAATCATTTAAATCGAACGCTTAGTTCTCTCAAAAAACTGCCATTTTTGCACATTTAGCTCTGTATCTTAGAAATGCCGCCTTTGCCAAAAAATAATCATCTCTTCTCCTAAGCATTACAAATTGAATGGTTTTTAGATCATTCAAATCGGTTGCTCCATTCTCTCAAAAACTCGATTTCTATTTTCTGCACTCTTTGCTCTTTATCTCCGTAACTGCTGGACCTGCCTTTGCCAAAAACTAATCAGCACATCTCCCTATCAATAGGAATCGAATGTTTTTTGAACCATTCAAATCGGTTGGTCCGTGCGCCCGAAAACGTGACTGGAAAATTGTATCCATCCATTTTTTCTGGGGTATGCCAAAATGTTCAGAAACCTTCAAGTCGTGAAGAAATGTAAAAATTTTGAATTTCGATTTTTAGATGATTACAATAACTTACGGGAAGATAAAAAAAAATTTATTTCTACCAGGGTTCGAACTCGCGCATATCAGCCTTCGACTTCTACAAAAAGCACACGACTGTCAACTCTAACCGCACGGTCACCCCAACACATTAAGGGGGGCGATACATGTAATCGCCTTAATTTTTACCATTTTTTGAGGACTTTTTAAACTGGGAAGGAATGATTGAATCTTTTTGAACTTTTTTAGGGTTATTTATTTTATATTAAAATACACAAAAAAAATTTTTTTTTAATTTTTTTTTTAAATGGCTGCCGTAAAAATAAATCTGCCAAGACCCTCTCGGAAAACGCCATCAATTTGCGGGCGTTCTCACTTTTCGTACGGTGATCTGAATTTAAAAAAATTAGTTTGTACGTGTTCATAAAACATATATCTTCTAGTTAAACTAAAAAAAAATTAAAAAAGTCACAAAATCGTAAATTGGCACACCTTAGAAAAAAAAGTTCGATTTTTCACCTTTTTTTCAATGGTTTTTTTTGGTAAAAGGGTTAATTTTTGAAAATTTTTTTGGAATGTTTGAGGTTTAACTAGAAGCTATTACTGTAAAGTATATGTGTGCAAAATTTCATTGGAATCGGTTGAGAACTTTTTGAGTTATCCCGCCCGCAAATTTCAAAAATGTCGTTTTGAGAAAAACGCGTTTAAAGTTTTGACACAGAAACAGATAAGAGTACAATAGCACTCAAGCGTCGAGTTGAGGCGTGGCACTTAAATGAGTTTTTATTGTATAAATATTGATAATTTTGTTTTGAATATTTACAGGCATATTTTTGAGATGTTATTGTAACGATTTATGCAAAAAAAAACAAACGATTTTTTTTTTCTTGTTACATGTATCGCCCCCCTTAACAGAAAATTCTACACGCGGAGATATAGCGAGTTGCGCAATTATCGCAATTTGAATTAATTTTTATAATTAAACCCCTTATCATAGACCTATAATATTTTTTGGGGTTCGGTTTGACTATCAACTCTATCACCATGCGAAGTTTTTTCAAAAGTAAACCTGAAGGTTTCCTTGTTAGAAAATTAAAATCGTTTATCTGAAAGAGGTAAGTGAGTTTTTAAAATCTTCAATCTTCAAAGTCATATATATTGCATTAGCAAATAGTTGTTTATGTTTCAAAATATGAATAATCATGAATGCCTATGTTTTTAATGCAAGCGAATAAACACAAGCAAATTACTTTCTCCGCGCTTAGCTTTTTCACTTGATAACAATCGCATTGATACCAAATACCAATTAATTTGATACAATAAGGAAATTTTAAAAATACTTAAATTCAACTGTGAATTAATTCTACTTAGTGACCCCCATAGTTGTATAAAAACATGAAAAATACATAATAAATATAAATGTGCAATTTATCAATTAATAAATAAGAAATATGTAATACGCAACTCACATTTTCAAGATAACAAAGCGGTACTTGTCTTTGTTTCAGGTTCGTTTCGCCATCCAAACTACACGTATCCAAATAACAAATTCCATGTGGATCTGATGATTTCAGTAGTAATACATCTGCTGGGACTACTTCATTATTCGAAAGATGAACCATATCTCCGACCCGAACATTTTGCCAAAGAACTTTTTTATATTGATCGAATTCACTGTAATAGAAAATGAACTGCTAATAACAAAAATGTATATGAACTAGTGGAGTGTTTGGCATCGTGTCTTAAGACAAATTGCTGGAACTTCCCGTACCGTAACGAAATGTTCGAAAAATACTGAATGATTTCGAATAGATCATGCAATAATAAATCATTTAATCATAGATAATTATAAATATTGTAACATTGTCTAATATTTATAAGAATTATATATACTGAATTGCAAAGTTGAAATTATTTGTTTAAAGTATATTAAAACTATAGTCAGAATTAAAAATATAATCTGAATTATTTTCGTTATACAAAAAAAATTTTTTTGAAAAAAAAATTGAGAAAGAAATGTTGAAACAAAAGAAAATTTTTAAATCAATTATTTTGTTAAGACAAGCAGAAAGTTCTTTAAATCATTTAAATCAGACGCTTAGTTCTCTCAAAAACTGCCATTTTTTGCACATTTAGCTCCGTATCTTTGAAATGGCTGGGCCTGCCTTTGCCAAAAACTAATAACCACTTCTCCCAATCATTACTAATTGAATGTTTTTTAGATCATTCAAATCGGATGCTCCGTTCTCTCAAAAACTCTTTGCTCTTTATCTCCGTAACTGCTGGACCTGCCTTTACCAAAAACTAATCAACACATCTCCCTATCAATAGAAATCGAATGTTTTTGAACCATTTAAATAGGTTGATCCGTGCGCCCGAAAACGTGACCGAAAAATTGTATCCATACATATATACACACACTCACACTCACACATCCATTTTTTCTGAGGTTTTTGGACGATTACAATAACTTACCCTACGAGAAGTTTAGTGGTGCATGGTATCGTACCTTAAATTTGTAACCGAACACACATGCTCACACACACAAATAAATCAATTTTTTTCTAAGGTATGTCAAAATGAAACCTTTGAAACGTAAAGATATGTGAAAAATTTCATCGATTTTTTTGCGATTACTATAACTTAACCCTAAGAAAGAGGAAGTAACATATATGTTTATGTTTTCGCCAAAAATATGATTTGCTTATGTGTAGGTGAAACAAAATTTTACCCTTTGCCGGAATTTTATCAAAAACGTCTAAGCCGATTTCAAACTGTCTCTCATTGATGCAAACCAACGTCATCCATCAAAGTTTCGTGCAATGATCGTCAGAGTTGATTCTTTAAAATTCTCTTAGGGCTATACATAAAAAACAACAAGAATTTATAAATTAATCTTCAATTCCAAACGTTTCGACATACAATTTGATGTCGTCATCAGTGAATATTGAACTTGATATCTTCCCGATATGTGTAAATAATAACGAGGTGTCGTAGTATGATATATAAGACTATGATATCTACCGTCAAAAAAAAAATCATAAAAATCGCCGAATTTTTTTTTTTTTGAAACACTTTATTACAAGAAAGCGGCCCGGTCGATCTTTACCAAAAACTAAACAGATCGATTACCAACCAATATTTTTCAAACAGTTTTTGAATTACAAAATCGGTTCAGAATTGGGAGCTAAACCGTGGACAAATTTTTTTTCACTCTTCTGCTATTTACAAAGAAACGGCTTGGCTGTTCGTCGGACAAAATTGATAAACGCTAGTCTTCAACGAGATGCATCTTATGGCTTTTAAATTTTTGAGATCGGTCCAGCCGTTTTGAGAAAACGTCGATTTACGGCAAAAAATCTGTTCACATACACACAAAAAACGTATGTGTGTGTGTTTTTTATGACCGCATTCTTTCGTCCACGTTTTCGGCCGCACGGATCAACCGATTCGAATAGTTCAAAAAACATTCAATTCCTATTGACAGGGAGATGTGCTGATATGTTTTTGACAAAGGCAGATCCAGCCGTTACGGAGATAAAGAGCAAAAGAGTGCAGAAAATAGACATCGAGTTTTTGAGAGAACGGAGCATCCGATTTGAATTATCTAAAAAACATTAAATTTGTAATGATTGGGAGAATTGGTTATTAGTTTTCGGCAAAGGTAGGTCCAGTCAGTTCGAAGATAAATAGCTAAATGTACAAAAAACGGCGATTTTTGAGAGAAATAAGCATCCGATTTCAATGATTTGTGGGAGTAGTACTGTATATGAAAGTACTAACTCCACTTGTATAAAAATATATAAAATTTATTGATTATAAAAATTAATGATATAAAAATATGACAAGTCCAATTGTTTTTTCATGACTAGTCTGCTTGATCCCCACACACTCCCTGCCCAGTGTTGACCTCGCAGTTTAAAAAGAAAATACAGGGAAACACGTTATAAAAATATGGTGGGAAAGCAGATTATAGCAGTATTGTGGTACTAGTCAATTAATATAAACATTAATTCCAATGTTTCGTCGGCAGATCCACCCTATGGTAAGTAATTCGACCTTCCATCATCTCCATACTCTGCATAAGGTTCGGAATAAAAATCATGTGGTGAATTTCCTGAACCTCGATGTCGGTGAACTTCTAAGATTCAGCCTCGATCTAATTGGTATTAGTTATATCAGAATTACTTAATGTTTGGAATGCATTATTTATGGATACAGTTTCCATTTCTGCAGGCGTTGCATTCGTACCTGATGGGTTCTTATCAGAGAAAGAAGTTGGCTCTTTATCCATATCAGGATCATTGGGTTCTTTAACATAAGAGTCCAGAATTATGGAATCCAATAAATAATTTATGTCATCATTTTGTTTTGACTCGTCGCTGTCACCGATAATGGGAGGTAGCATCAAAAGACGATTTGTTGAGTTAACAGACAAGGAGAGGTTGAATTGCATTCCAATGAAAAGTCTAGGCTCCAAATTATTTTTTGTGTCAGCAATAAACACTGAGGTCCGGGTATACCAAATGGGTAACCACGAAAGACCGGTTCAAGTAGTAAGTGCGTTAACTACGATGAACCGAGGACTGGACGTACCTTATAAGTAGTCACTGAAGACCAGTGATTATGGTGCTGCATCAAAATCTATATTGTTTCTTAAATCCTCGAAAAATACTCCTTCTTTGTCTTCATCTCAAGCGTCGTGGGTCACCAATGTGGGAGTAGTACTGTATATGAAAGTACTAACTCCACTTGTATAAAAATATATAAAATTTATTGATTATAAAAATTAATGATATAAAAATATGACAAGTCCAATTGTTTTTTCATGGCTGGCCTGCTTGATCCCCACAGATTCAAAAAACTCTGCTTGTGTTGACGAAACAATTGTCTTTCGGAGAAAAGATTATTTATTTTTTTTATCAAAAATAATTCAGATTTCAATTTCTTCATCTCAAGCGTCGTGGGTCACCAATGTGGGAGTAGTACTGTATATGAAAGTACTAACTCCACTTGTATAAAAATATATAAAATTTATTGATTATAAAAATTAATGATATAAAAATATGACAAGTCCAATTGTTTTTTCATGGCTGGCCTGCTTGATCCCCACAGATTCAAAAAACTCTGCTTGTGTTGACGAAACAATTGCTTTCGGAGAAAAAGATTATTTATTTTTTTTTATCAAAAATAATTCAGATTTCAATTTTAATTCTAGCTAAAGTTTTATACCTGACTTATATACTTTAAATAAATAATTTCCACTATGTGATTCAGTGTATAATGCTGCAGTATTTATAATAATATATTTGAAAACATTTAATATTCCCCGAACATTTCGTTACGGTACGGGAAGTTCCAGCAATTTGCCTTAAGGCACGATGCCATACACCACTAGTTTATTTATTTATTAAAATAATTTTATAAGCCGTCCGTTAAGCCGTCCGTGATACCATTATAACAAGGACATCATAACAATGTTAATATGTTACAATTTTGATATAATTTATTCAATAAAATTACATTATAAAGATACAATAAAAGATATTGAATAAATTATAGAAATTTTTCTCTAGTTCTATTTTGCCATTGAAGTGTTCAATTATCAGCAAAAAAAAGAGAAAAATATTTGAATTATTTCTAGATATTATTCGCTTAATTTAACATTTAAAATATTTATTTATTAGAGAGGATGTGGTCAAATTCAAAGAGCAGTCAAATTATGCAGTTAGATATGAGGAAATCCGATACGAAGTCGAGAGCAGCAAAGACATTGAGGCGCCCGTACTCTCGAACTATTTAGTTTACAAAAAAACGGTTTTCGAAAGAATTGTAGGAATTTTATCTAGTTTAAATCGTACAAGCTTTTATCGTGGAATGAGCCGGAAAGGAGATATTTCAAAAAAGCTGTTTTTTGACGCCATTTTTCCAATATGGCAAAGTTGAAATTCGTAAAGAGCACCTGGAAATCTATAAGATTACCAATTTTCAGAATTCTCCGAGTACTATACCGGCAACAGCCCTTTTTTGCACCAAATGACTGGACTAAATCTAGTGGATGAATATCTCCTAGAGGCAGATTTATATGGCGATATATTTTTTTTTATTCATTTTTCATCGCAAGCTCTTTGTATAGCTTCAAAGTACATTCAGCTACATATTGTTACAGTTATATATTATTTAACTGCTTTAGAAGGATCGCTATCCTGCGATAGCACCTTCTTAGATGTTATGTTACATTTTGTAGTAAATCATTGCAGATTTTTTGAGACACTTTGGTGGCAAAGACTTGAGCAGATCTAACGCTAATACGTTTGGATGACGACTTAGACGAGCTTTGTATCTGGTGCAGTAAAGACTAATTTCTTCTCCTTTTGCTCGATTTACTGGCCGCACCCCATAGTTGTAGGCCGTAGGACCATATTGGTTTAATAATTGTCTTGCATATTAGGAGTTTATTTTCTATTGTGACTTGTGATTTCCAGCCCATTAACCATTTAAGTTGCCTACATGTTAATTCAAGCTGCTGGCGCTTCTTTAAAATATGTTCATGCCAGGTTAGTCTTCTATCTAAATGTATTCTAGTGATGGGCGTTGAATCAACGAACGGTTATTTTCAACCGTTTCTTCTTCGTTAACGAACTAACGGTTTCGTCGTTACAAAATAACTAGTTGAAAATCAACTGGTTTCGAAGTCGTTGAAAACATGGCGGCCAGTTAGTTATTCAACGATATAGAAATTCGTTCGTTGTCGAAAACGAACGTACGCAGGTACCTAAAACCTAGATCTGACCTCAAAAAGGATCAACTAATACTATGAAAATCGCTTATTGTTAGGCTACTGCTTTTGTAATATTGCCGATGTGCGGGTACATATTACGAGTAAAAGAAATTGCAACATGCGCCAAATCGTTTAATTTCAGAAAATCAGTTGCATTTATTAGTTATAGTTTTCAATGGTTAATATTTTTTCATAAAATTCTCGTAACATTTGTCTTGTAATATTTTTTTTAAACCAAACCTGAAAATTGATTTTTTATTTTTCATAACATTATTATATAACTATATATTTTTATATTGCTATTTTTATATAACATGTAAATTCGATGTTTTAGTATATGGCTTTGCTGTAACAAAAATATTTAAGTTTCTTAAATTAAACCTTAGTATTAATAATAATAAATGTGAAATATATATATATATATATATATATATATATATATATATATATATATATATTAGAGGTGGGTCGTTGACGGTTTTGCCGTCAACGAAACGAAACGGTTATCGGGGTTTCGTCAACTAGTTAAATAACTAGTTATTTTTCAACTATAGTTATTTTTAACGATTCAACGCTGGCAACGTTAAGAAACTGATAGTTGAAATAACTGTTTCATTGAAAGTTGGTAATATGAAGTTTGTTGTTATAAAAGTCGAGTTGACGTTGGATTATATGAATAAAAAGAAATAAATGTGAATTGTCACATTTATTACACACACACACACACACATATATATATATACATATTTATATACTCTTCTTTTATCTATGTATATATATATATATATATATATATATATATATATAAAGGTTTAATTTAAAAAACTTAAATATTTTCATTACAGCAAAGCCATATACTAAAACATCGAATTTACATGTTATATAAAAATAGCAATATAAAAATGTATAGTTATATAAAATGTTATGAAAAATAAAAAATCAATTTTCAGGTTTAGTTTAAAAAAATTATTACAAGACAAATGCTATGAGATTTTTATGAAAAATATTAACCATTGAAAACTATAATAAATGTAACTGATTTTCTAAAATTAAACGATTTGGCGCGTGTTGCAAGTTTCAAGATGTACATGTACATTTGCAATATTATAAAAGCAGTAGCCTAACAATAAGCGATTTTCATAGTATTAGTTGATCCTTTCCGACGCAGGTACCTGCCTACGTTCGTTTTCGACAGCGAACGAATTCCTATATCGTTGAAAAAACTAACTGGCCGCCATGTTTTCAACTGCTTCGAAACCAGTTGATTTTCAACTAGTTATTTCGTTGCGACGAAACGGTTAGTTAGTTAACGAAGAAGAAACGGTTGAAAATAACCGTTCGTTGATTCAACGCTCATCACTAATATATATGTATATGTATAGATATATATATATATATATATATATATATGATAAAGTTTTTCAGCCACAAGTCGAAAAAATAAAACCAGAACGTAAATATAAATCTTTTTAATACGTTTCGAGCTATTCTGCTAGCTCATCATTCAGCTAAAAAACAAACCGAGTAATAAAACAAAGTAACAAAATAAAATAAAACAGAATTAATATTATACATACCAAACCAGTTTTGCAAGTTATTAAACATACGAAAAATTATTTTATGTAAAATTTGACACACATGAATATTTTGTTCTAAAAACAAAAAAATATGTATATATAAAATTTTGAAAAATGAAATCAAGTAATCGAAATATATCGAATTCTGAAAGATAAAAGAAAATAAAAGAAAATATCAAGTGGTAAAAAATTTTTCAAATATTAAAATAAATCAGATTTACATATATTAATTAAATTTTGATAGCTGTCAAAAAGTAAAGAAGAAGAAGTTCTCTTATTAACACATTCAGAATTTAAAAAAATGAAAACAGATTCAGCAAACCTTCTCACATTTTGTTGTTTAAGTTGTTTGATTGTTTAAGTCAAATGTGTGTTTAAAATTTTGCATATGGTCTGAAAGCATAGTTTTATATTGATTTTTATTGTTTGAATTATATTTATATTGAAGCATTTTTTTATATATATATACTGTGAACTCTCCCCAATATAGAATTTTTCACAATCATTACAATTCACCTTGTAAACGGAGTCAACAATTCTATTTTGTGGTGTTTTTGATTTTAAAGGAGTATACAAAGAATTTAGAGTATTTTCAAATTTGGAAACTAAAAGAAAACCTTCTTCAGAAAATATCTTTTTTAAAAAATAAGTAAAATTGCCTAAAAATGGTAAGGAAATAATACCTTTATAACGATTTAGAAAAGATGAAGAATTTATCAAACTAGTATCAATAGGTAACGAAAGGTTATTATTATTAATGTTAATTTTATTATTATTTAAATGCTGCATACGGTTTTTTATAATATTATTAACTAATTTTAACGGATATGAATTGTCTACAAGAATTTCGCGGATTAAATCTAAATTTTTGTTCCAAAAGATGTAATCACTTAAAAGAATAGCTCTATCAATTAATGAAATAATAATAGAAATTTTGATCGAACGGGAATGAAAGGAAAAATATTTAATGCAACGACCGGACCAAGTTGGCTTTTGATACCAGTTTGTATAAATTTTGTTATTATTAAATCTAATAATTTTAATATCTAAAAAGCTAATAGAATTGTCAACCTCTTGTTCACAAGTGAACTGCAAATGTTTACTGAAAGAGTTAAAACAATTCAATGTGTGGTTCATATAGTTATTATCTAAACATAAAAGAATGTCATCAACATATCTAAAATATATGAAGGGTTGAACAGGAAGTTTAGGCAAAACAGAATTTTCTAGAAGTTGTAAAGTCAAATCAGCCAGAGGGGGACTAACACTAGAGCCCATTGGCAAACCAAAAATCTGTGAATAAAATTTATTTTCAATAAATAAATAGAAATAAGTATTACTAAAAGTAATATAAATAAGTATTACTAAAAATGAATTTTAAAATGTATTTGAACCAAAATAAGTTTATAGAAGTATGGGGTTGGATATCATTCCAACGATCTGAGATAGCATCTAACGCTAAGTCCCAAGGAACATTAGTAAAAAGCGATATGACATCAAAACTGACAAAAGAAAAATCAGGAGGAATTTGTAAATTATTTAGACGTTTAACTAAATTGAAAGAATTGGAAACATTAAATTCTGACAAAATGGTAACCTTAGAAAGAATAGTGCTAATGTGCTTGGTAAGTTTTCTTAAAGGAGTGTTAATATCAGAAACAATGGGTCTTATAGGTAAATCTGGTTTATGAACTTTAGGAATACAGTATAATTTAGGAAAATTAGGATGAAAAACTTTAAGGGAATATCCTAATGATTTAGTAATTTGTTTTTTGTCAATTAAATTATTAATAAGTTTTTGTGTCTGTCTATTTAAGTGATCTGTGGGATCGTTGGCCAATTCGCTATAAAAAAAACTTCATCCTTCAACAAGTTATATGTTTTTGAAAGATAATCTTGCTTATTAAGAACAACAGTGAGATTACCCTTGTCTGCTCTCGTAACAATAATATCAGGATTGTCCTTCAAAAATCTTTTACATAAATTCAAATCTCTTAAAACTTCAAAATTCATATGAATGAAATTTTTATTTAAATTTTTCTTTATGAAAGATAGAAGGTTCTTACAGCAAACGGATCTAAATTTAGATTCTTTTTCAACATCCTTCAACTTTAAAATACCATTCTCTAAATTACTGAGAATTTTTATAAAATTAAAGTTTGATTTAGATGGAGGAAGAGAAAATTTGGGGCCTAAAGCAAAAATATATTTTAAGTTAGAAGGAATAGGTGTATTTGAAAAATTCTTTAACCACTTATCAATCAATTTTTCTTTTACCAGTGGAACGGAAAATTTGTTATGTTTTTCTAATAATTTATCGAATTTTTTAATATGTAACCGTTTAAAATTCAAAAAAATTCTGTCATAGGGATCGTTCAAGTATTACGTAAGCAGATTTATGACAATTATTTACCCCCCCCCCCCCCCTTTGTCATCAAAAGTAAGCAAATTTCTTACCAAAAATAAGCAAAATAAGCAAATCAATAACCCCCCCGCCCCCCTATAGTGCTTACGTAATACTTGAACGGCCCCATACTTGATTTTTTCTAACTCAAAAAAATTATTCAAAATAAAGGGTTCAACTATAGAATGCAAACCTTTAACCAAATCATCGATTTTGGAATTAAGAAAATGAATGTTGGAAAAACAATTTTTAATTTCCAAAGACATAGCTTCAAAACTTATACTACATAGTTTTTTGTTAAGAGTCAAAGAAGATAAATGATTAAATTTTCTCAAAATAATATTTGCATCAAAAACTTTAGGAATTAATTTGAATTTCCTACAACGTAATAGAAAATTACGTTTGTTAATAACTTTAATTAATTTTAAATTCAAAGAAGAATAGCAAGAAAGTTTTAACCTGGTTTGGTATCCATAATGCAACTCGATAATTTTAAAAAACGAATTAGAAGATCGAACTGGAAGAGATCTTGGACATTGATGACAATTATGATGTGTAGAGAAATCTTGAAATCCTAAATGTGGTTCCATATAGTTGGACACAGGAATACTACTTCATCCTCTGCAGGCCTAGGAGTAATATCTTGATATTGTTTATTTCGACTTTGAAACATTATATGATAAAGTTTTTCAGCCACAAGTCGAAAAAATAAAACCAGAACGTGAATATAAATCTTTTTAATACGTTTCGAGCTATTCTGCTAGCTCATCATTCAGCTAAAAAACAAACAGAGTAATAAAACAAAGTAACAAAATAAAATAAAACAGAATTAAAATTATACATACATTCGATAAATTATTAGAAAAACATAACAAATTTTCTGTTCCTCTGGTAAAAGAAAAATTAATTGATAAGTGGTTAAAAAAAATTTCAAATACACCTATTCCTTCTAACTCAAAATATATTTTTGCATTAGGCCCCAATTTTTCTCTTCCTCCATCTAAATCAAACTTTAATTTTATAAAAATTCTCAGTTATTAATTAAATGGTATTTTAAAGTTGAAGGATGTTGAAAAAGAATCTAAATTTAGATCCGTTTGCTGTAAGAACCTTCTATCTTTCATAAAGAAAAAATTTAATAAAAATTTCATTCATATGAATTTTGAAGTTTTAAGAGATTTGAATTTATGTAAAAGATTTTTGAAGGACAATCCTGATATTATTGTTACGAGAGCAGACAAGGGTAATCTCACTGTTGTTCTTAATAAGGAAGATTATCTTTCAAAAACATATAACTTGTTGAAGGATGAAGTTTTTTATAGCGAATTGGCCAATGATCCCACAGATCACTTAAATAGACAGACACAAAAACTTATTAATAATTTAATTGACAAAAAACAAATTACTAAATCATTAGGATATTCCCTTAAAGTTTTTCATCCTAATTTTCCTAAATTATATTGTCTTCCTAAAGTTCATAAACCAGATTTACCTATAAGACCCATTGTTTCTGATATTAACACTCCTTTAAGTAAACTTACCAAGCACATTAGCACCATTCTTTCTAAGGTCACCATTTTGTCGGAATTTAATGATTTCAATTCTTTCAATTTAGTTAAACGTCTAAATAATTTCTCCTGATTTTTCTTTTGTCAGTTTTGATGTCATATCGCTTTTTACTAATGTTCCTTGGGACTTAGCGTTAGATGCTATCTCAGATCGTTGGAATGATATCCAACCCCACACTTCTATAAACTTATTTTGGTTCAAATACATTTTAAAATTCATTTTCAGTAATACTTATTTCTGTTTTGAAAATAAATTTTATTCACAGATTTTTGGTTTGCCAATGGGCTCTAGTGTTAGTCCCCCTTTGGCTGATTTGACTTTACAACTTCTAGAAAATTCTGTTTTGCCTAAACTTCCTGTTCAACCCTTCATATATTTTAGATATGTTGATGACATTCTTTTATGTTTAGATAATAACTATATGAACCATACATTGAATTGTTTTAACTCTTTCAGTAAACATTTGCAGTTCACTTGTGATTAAGAGGTTGACAATTCTATTAGCTTTTTAGATATTAAAATTATTAGATTTAATAATAACAAAATTTATACAAACTGGTATCAAAAGCCAACTTGGTCCGGTCGTTACATTAACTATTTTTCCTTTCATTCCCGTTCGATCAAAATTTCTATTATTATTTCCTTAATTGATAGAGCTATTCTTTTACGTGATTACATCTTTTGGAACAAAAATTTAGATTTAATCCGCGAAATTCTTGTAGATAATTCATATCCGTTAAAATTAGTTAATAATATTATAAAAAACCGTATGCAGTATTTAAATAATAATAAAATTAACATTAATAATAATAACCTTTCGTTACCTGTTGATACTAGTTTAATAAATTCTTCATCTTTTCTAAATCAATATAAAGGTATTATTTCCTTACCATTTTTAGGCAGTTTCACTTATTTTTTAAAAAAGATATTTTCTGAAGAAGGTTTTCTTTTAGTTTCCAAATTTGAAAATACTCTAAATTCATTGTATACTCCTTTGAAATCAAAAACACCACATAATACAATTGTTGACTCCGTTTACAAGGTGAATTGTAATGATTGTGAAAAATTCTATATTGGGGAGAGTTCACAATATATATCTAAGAGAATGCTTCAACATAAATATAATTCAAACAATAAAAATCAATACAAAACAATGCTTTCAGACCATATGCAAAATTTTAAACACACATTTGACTTAAACAATCCCGTTATTTTATATATTGAACAAAATGTTGACCTGAGAAGGTTTGCTGAATCTGTTTTCATTTTTTTAAATTCTCATTGTGTTAATAAGAGAAGTTCTTCTTCTTTACTTTTTGACAGCTATCAAAATTTAATTAATATATGTAAATCTGATTTATTTTAATATTTGAACAATTTTTTACCACTTGATATTTTCTTTTATTTTCTTTTATCTTTCAGAATTCGATATATTTCGATTACTTGATTTCATTTTTCAAAATTTTATATACACATATTTTTTTGTTTTTAAAACAAAATATTCATGTTTGTCAAATTTTACATAAAATAATTTTTCGTATGTTTAATAACTTGCAAAACTGGTTTGGTATGTATAATTTTAATTCTGTTTTATTTTATTTTGTTACTTTGTTTTATTACTCTGTTTGTTAGCTGAATGATGAGCTAGCAGAATAGCTCGAAACGTATTAAAAAGATTTATATTTACGTTCTGGTTTTATTTTTTCGACTTGTGGCTGAAAAACTTTATCATATAATGTTTCAAAGTCGAAATAAACAATATCAAGATATATATATATATATATATATATATATATATATATATGTAATAAATGTGACAATTCACATTTATTTCTTTTTATTCATCAAATCAGTTGACAACGTCAACTTGACTTTTATAAGAAAAACTTCATATTACCAACTTTCAATGAAACAGTTATTTCAACTATCAATTTCTTAACGTTGCCAGCGTTGAATCGTTAAAAATAACTAATAGTTGAAAAATAACTAGTTATTTAACTAGTTGACAAAACCCCGATAACCGTTTCGTTTCCCACCTCTAATGTATTCCCAGATATTTAACAACATTGGATACAGGAACCAAATAACCATTCAATCTAATAGGGGTGCATGAACCTTGTCGTCAAGTAAAAGTAACGTGAACTGATTTAGAGTTATTCACTCTTATTCTCCATAGTTTCATCCAATTTTCTACTTCATCTACATGTTTTTGTAGAGGCAAGCAGTTGGTTACCATGTTGAGCTAGAATTCCCGTATCATCTGCAAAGGTAGCAATCATGGTTTCTGCATTTGTAGGTATATGAGCAGTACATATAATGTAAAGCAGCGGACCAAGAACACTACCTTGGGGAACTCCGGAAGAAATATTTTTAACATTAGATGAAGCATCATTAAAACTGATGAAGAACCTTCTATCACACAGATATGATTTTAGGAGAAGATAATAGTTGTATGTTAAATTCTTCTTTAATTTGTACAACAAGCCGTTATACCAAACTTTACCAAAAGCCTGACTTATGTCAAGAAAAAGAGCTGAACAATATTTTTTGAAGTGAAAGGCTTTATAAATGGAATCCACAACTCTATGTATTTGTTCTATTGTTGAGTGTTGTCTAATGAACCCAAATTGATGTTTTGGCATAAAATTATTATCTTCTAAAATATTAATGATTCTTTTGAACTTTTTCAAAATTTTTTTAGAGGCAAGACAGAAGACTAATGGGCCGGTAGGAAACTGCATCAGTAGGATTTTTTCCAGGCTTCAGAATTAAGATTATTTTTGCCAATTTCCACGATGAAGGAAAATACTTTAACCGTATTATGGCATTAAATAATATAGTCAAAAATCAACAATTATTATAATTGAACCAGTTTCCATAGGACTTAATAATTCAACCGTATTATGGCATTAAATAATATAGTTAAAAATCAACAGGATTAATAAGGAATTATAGGATAAAAAAATGACAAAAAAACTTATGATAAACAAAATTGTTGGCAATTCGAAAAATCAATTTTTTGGGGCAAATTCAAAAAGAAACAAATATATTCTAATATAGCGAACTTAGGTTATAGGCAATATTATAAACCACATATAGCAATCCTTCATATGACTACCACTGAAATGGCAATCGATGGTATCACAACCAATCAAATAGGACTACAATACCAAGGACCGAGTACAAAACCTAGGTTACTTATCAAGTATAGACACTTGTAATATTACCATCAAGGAAACAACAACCCCGACAGAAGACCTTATAAGAGCCCGACGGAGAACTCGACCGCAGTGAATCGGAGGAACAACGGGATCTTTGTTATCATCAAAACAATAGCAAGGTATATAACATATTTCAACAACATTTGATAATAGTGAATCAAAACAGTAAAAAATAATAGCATTTTCGTTATCAAGTACAACAAAGATTAAATTCATTGTGTTGTGAGTATTTAGTTGTTTTGTATTAAGTTTAAAAAAGAGTTAATCAAGCGTTCATCAAAATCCTCCGAACAAAAACTGAAACATCTACCCGAACATGAAGAAGTGAGTGATCTACCTACGCAATTTTTTACAATTCAGTTTGGAAAAAATTAATCTTTTTTTCATCAGTTGTTCTAAATAATTCTTAGAAATATGAAATAAGGTTCTTGAATCGATTCATTCAAAGCAAGCTTGATTAAGATCTGTTATATATATATATATATATATATATATATATATATATATATATATATATATATATATATATATATATATATATATATATTGTTCGCGCCAATCAAAGCATGCGCGTATATGCGAAATAGAAAACAAAAAATCATCAATTGATTTATTATAAGATTAAACTCAAATCATTCAACACGTAATAAAACCATATTAAATTATTATAAATACGATGTAATTTATGTAATTAAAGTAAAATAAATATTACTAGTTACAAAATCAAAGTATTTACAATCGGTCCTTCGAAAAGCAAAATTCAATTCAAGCAACACCCTAAAAAACGTTGGTCCAGACGAGTCGAATTGACATCCAGCAGTCGAAGAAGATACAAGACATCAATTGGAGCCAAAGGAGCAGAAATCAGGTCACTTAAAACTAACCATTTTTACAATTATAATCCACGTCAAAATGGAATCGTTAAAATCATTAAAACTGAAGCAAAGAGGAATGAAATCGCGATTAACGAGATATGAGAAAATATGTAAACAAATGTCAGAAACACCTATTTCTGAGTTAGATATTTTAGATATAAAAGGCCATGTCAAAGAGGTAAGGCCATTATTTGAAATATTCGAAAACACCATTATCAATATAACAACGCTATTAGAGGACGAAGATGAAATAAATAAGTTAATGGACATCGAATTAGATGAGTACTTTGAAAAATATAAAAGGTGCCTATCAACTTTATTAAAATTCAGTCAAATAGCACAAAATAAGTCAGATATTAATTCAAACAACTTTAATGATTCTAATATGACAAATAGTCTTAACAACATTAAATTGCCTCAGATTAATTTACCTCAATTTGACGGCTCTTATTTAAACTGGTTGCAATTTTACGATTCATTTTCTTGTTTAATTCACAAAGATTCAAACATAGGCAATGCCCAAAAGTTTTATTATTTAAAATCGTGCCTAAAGGGGGATGCTGCTAATCTTATAGAATCACTACCGGCAACGGCCGATAATTATATTATTGCGTGGGACTTATTAAAAACGCGTTTTGAAAACAAGAAAATAATCGTAAATAACCATATTAAAAAATTATTTGATCATCCAGCCATGCACAATGAATCGGGTAAGGATCTTCGTAATTTAATAGATACGTTTAAGATGTCTGCATTTAAGCATTTAAGATGTCTAAAAATGTTGCAACAACCGGTAGACCAGTGGGACGCTCTAATTAATTATTTAATAATTTCTAAAATAGACAAGAAAACTCACCAAGAGTGGGAAATGCTCATGAATATAGAGGGTCAGAATTAGTTACATTTGCCGAACTCAATAGCTTTCTAAATCAACGCTGTATGACGTTAGAAGCTATAAACCCAACTGAGACAAGAACCGGAAATTTCAATATTTTTAAAGAAATTAACACTAAATACGCAAAACAAACGAAGTCTTACGATACATCAACCAATTGCAAAAATATTTGTCTGTTTTGCAATGGGACTTATCATTCGGCATAGAAATGCCCAAAATTTCGATCACTATCTACAGAAGATAGATTAAACAAAGCAAAGGAACTAAAATTATGCATTAATTGTTTACGGTGTAATCATAATGTTAGTCAATGCCTTTCATCGAGTCGATGTACCTTTTGCAATTCAAATCACCATAGTCTCTTACACAGAAATTCGAACCAACCACCGACTCTTGATACACCACAAATTATTTCATGTCATTCTGCCGGTAACATACCTCTTAATACTTCACATTCATTTTTAATATGCAATCGTAGATCTAATGTAAAAGCGCAAGAAAATAGAATTTGGGATTTGAAAGCAAGCAATGACATACAATATTTTAATAAAGCGAAACTACATTTTTCTAATAGGACTACGACAAATGACGGAAGGTTTGTTGTTACAACACCATTTACAAATTATATAAAAAACAATGCGAATTGTAAATGCTATATTTCACGCACAAATGATTTACGAATAAATCAAAATCTATTTACCGAAGATAAAAACTTTATGAATACTTATATGTCACTAGGAAATAAAAGCATAGCTAATGAATCTATCAAGAGCATTTAAAATTTATCACTGCGGAGCACAAATGCTATTAAATACGTTGCGTAATACCTATTGGCCTATCGGAGGTAGAAACTTAACAAGATCAATCGTACAAAAATGTGTAACATGCTTTAAAGTAAAACCCACATTGATCCATCCATTAAAGGGTAATTTGCCTAAAAGTTGTGTAACGCCGCAATCACCTTTTTTTATATGCGGAGTAGATTACGGAGGTCCTGTCTTAATAAGAGATCGTCAAACAAGAGGGTACAAAAAAATTAAAGGCGTATATATGTTTGTTTGTATGCTTTGTTACGAAGGCAATTCATATTGAATTAGTATCTGATTTAACGACGAATAGTTTCATGGCAACATTAAAACGATTTATGGCACGACGTGGCAAACCTCGCGAAATATATTCAGATAATGGAACGAATTTCATAGGCGCAGCTTCTAGATTAAAGGAACTGTATAAATTTTTACAAAGAAAGTCAAATCAAAACGAGATTACTGATAAAATGATTAACGAAGGTGTGTCATGGAAGCACATTCCACCGAATTCTCCTCATTTCGGAGGAATTTGGGAAGCTGCCATAAAGTCATGCAAGGCTCACCTAGAACGAATATTAGGAAACGCCATTTTAACCTTCGAAGATTTTTATACGGTTCTGACCCAGATCGAAGCAATATTGAATTCAAGACCAATTTCTCCTTTAAGCTCCGATCCTAACGATTATGATTCATTAACTCCTGGTCATTTTCTCATTGGAAAATCCTTGATTTCAACTCCAGATCCGTCAGTGTTTGATATACCTGACAATAAACTTTCTCGATATCAACGACTCCAAAAACTTGTGCAACATTTTTGGAAACGCTGGCATAAAGAATATATTTCAGAGTTACAAGGTAGAACGAAGTGGCAAGTGCAACAATCACATGGGGGGTAAACATAGAACAAATACGCGTTACACGGTTTTAGTGTTTTCAGCATTCAACATATGGTGCTGGTGTGCTTCAAATTCAGAACACATAGTTTAAAATACAGTCTCTCTAGATATAGTACACGTAAATGACCAATTTTATATTTTTTATATATTGAAATATATTTTTTTTTTAATGGAAAAAATGTTTAATTTTATCTTATCATAGATTTTTTACAAGATATTTGTGATTTTGTTGAAAATATATTTGATACGCGTATATTTTGTTGTAATTTCATTTAATCAAATTGATCAGAAGTATCTTTTCTATATTATATATTCAAATAAATCTTATCTAGAATTGAACCTAATGGTAAATTTACGTGCTACAGTTGGTGGCGACATCTATTGAATGCTGAAAGAATTATAATTGATGTAACATCAAAGCGGCCGTGTTTGCCATCTATTTATACTTATTTATCTATGAACAATCACAGCAAATTGAAATAGGGGAAATGGTAGTAATCAAGGAAGAAAATTTACCTCCAACCATAGATCCAATCCGGGGTTTGGAAAAAAAGTAGCAAAAGGCACGTTCACCTTATAATTTTGTGTCAGAAGCGGAGCAAGCCCCTGACAAATTTGCGCTTTGTTTAGAAAAGACGCAATATAAGACCGATACTTAGAATCGACCCGAGAAATCGATCAATCGCCGAAATGATCTATCCAGATTCGATTATGATCCCTTCAATTTTAAAAATATAAAATAATTAATTAATTAATTAAATAAATATATTTCATTGAATATATATGTGTACATAATATTTCTCATTTCGGATTTTTACCCGTAGGTATATCATCCTTCATATTTGTTCTATCAATACAATAATAAGTATTTCAGATATACAAGTTGTGACATAATTCTGTGACAAAAAAGAGGAAAGAAAATTTATTCCCCAAAAAAAATCACTTAGCACTATTTATAATAACAAATAATAACTCAAAAAGGAGAAAAACAAAATAAAAGATTTATTCACTTTATGGGAGAATATTTGCGTCGAGCCAAGTTTCATTTACCGCTATGGGTCGATCAGTATATATTTTGGCATGGCGTGATTGCCATACCAAATATCGTCTCTTGTGTATTGGCCGAGGCCCGCGATGTTAACATTAGGATGATCCCCACATTTTAGATAAAAATTCTCAGTGAGCTTTTTTATAAAGTCTATTATGGTCGGTAAGTCAGTCTGTTTGTGTATGTATTTTGAAGAGTAGTAATGTCTAGTCAGTGGGTCCCTTATTTTGTTGAGTACGAGTCGTAGTGTCTTATTTTGTAATGTCTGTAGTTTTCGTAAGTTAGTCTTAGTCGTCGCGTTCCATGCCGGAGCGGCGTATGTCAGTATCGGTCTTATTAGTGTCAAGTAAAGTGTTCGCTTGTTCTTCACGCTTAGCGGGCTGTTGTGGTTCAAGAGAGGTCTCAGTAGATTTAACATCCCGTAAGCCTGTCCAATTTTTGTATTAACATGTTTTGTGAAGCTGAGTCTATGGTCCAGGGTCACACCAAGATATTTGACATCCTTGGACCACTCAACTTCACAGTCCAATACTTTAATTTTGTCCAAGTCAGTCAGTCTAGTCGTGGCATTTCGGCTCTTTGTGAAAAGAATAGCCTCCGTCTTTTGCGGATTGATTTTAATTTGCCATTTGTCAGTATATTCAGTTAGTTTGTCTATGTGTGTCTGTATCTTTGTAGTCAGTAGTGTAGGTGAGCGTGATGATTTGTATATGGCAGTGTCGTCAGCAAACGTCAGTAACGTTGTGTCGGCGTCAGTGGGTATGTCGTGAATGTAGACGTTAAATAGTGACGGTCCCAGGATTGAGCCCTGCGGTACTCCCGCCGTCACTTGTTTAACCGTCGAAAGTCCGTTGTCTACTTGTACAGTGAAGTTACGGCCTGAGAGGTATGAGTGTAAAGTTCTCGTTATGTACGGTGGAAAGTTTAGTTGGATAAGTTTATGTATAAGTCCGTCCATCCAGATGGTGTCAAACGCCTTCTCGAAGTCGAGTAACACCAGTCCGGTATGGTTTCGTCTGTTGAAATTGAGAACAGTATTTTCTATGAGTTTTGTCAGTGGGTGTATTGTGGAGTGTCGTTCTTTGAAGCCGTATTGTGTGTCAGGTATGATTTTGTTGTGTCTTATGTGTTTGTTAAGTCTTTTGAGTAGTACCTTTTCGGCTACCTTACTCATTGTGTTGAGGAGGCTGATCGGTCTATAGTTCTGTGGTACGTCTGGCTGTTTCCTTGGCTTCACTATTGGAAATATGGTGGAGGTTTTCCAAGAAGCGGGAAAGCAGCCTTTTGTCATTATTCTATTTATTATCCGGGTAAGTAAAATGTAGGCGTTCGTCGGCAGTTGTTTAAGTATTATGTTTTGTAGTCCGTCCGGTCCCGGTGCTTTTCTGTTCGGTAATTTTTTAACTATTGTCTTTATTTCGGAAACTGTGGCAGG
The DNA here is from genome assembly GCF_003426905.1 of Ctenocephalides felis. Taxonomy (NCBI): domain Eukaryota; kingdom Metazoa; phylum Arthropoda; class Insecta; order Siphonaptera; family Pulicidae; genus Ctenocephalides; species Ctenocephalides felis. The sequence goes on from NW_020537646.1 coordinate 49,018,081, forward strand.
GTCTATTCGTAAGTCTTTGTCCCTGTGGAGGTCAGTGAAGTCTTGAATTGTCTCGTGTACGTTTTGTTTTAGGTCTGCGTTTGACATATTGGCATTTTGTTTATGTATGTTTTCAAAGTTTTTTGCCAATATTTCCGCTTTGTCTGCTGGTGTCGTTGCGTAATTGTTGTCAGTTAATTTGAGTGGAGGTATGGATGCTGGTTTCCGCGTCAGTCTTTTTGCTGTCTGCCAAATTTTGTGTGGGTCAGTATTTATGTTCTCGAGTCTTTTGGTCCAAGTGTTATTTCGGTGGTCACGTATATCATTGGAAATAATTTTTGTCAGTCTGTTAACATGTTCCTTGAGTAGTCTGTCACCGGTACGTTGCCACAGTTTCTTTGTATGATTTTTAAGTTGGCAAGTCGTTGGCTGGTGTTGTTCTTGAGTCTAGTGTCGGTATAGTCTGTTGTACGGCGTCTGTGATTGTCAGTGTAAGGTGTGTTACAGCCTCCTCAATGTCAGTGTTGGTATCGATTGGCATAGTGTGTCGTGTGTTGTCTGTGATGATGTCTCTGAAAATTGGCCAGTTGGCTCTGGCGTAATCTAAAAATTTTTTGGGTAACCATTTTGAATAAGAATGCGCTTGGGAGTCTGGTCGACGTCTAGTCTGTCTGAAATGGTCATGAAAACTGGATTATGGTCGGAGTTGAAAAGTGTTCTTGTTATGGGTTCGGATGTTACGTGTAGATTTTTTGTCAATGCCAAATCGATCGTACTGTGATGGTGCGTCTGTACGGTGGCGTATCTGGTCGGCGTGTCAGGATAATGTAGTTGTGCGTCTGTGGTGTTGTGTTCGGTCAGGTATTCGTAAAGTCTGTTTCCGTTCGCGTTGTTGAAGTTACAGTTCCAAGATGTGTGTTGTGCGTTAAAGTCTCCTGCCATAAGTACAAATCTGTTCGAGTCCAGTAGTCTTTGTAAGTCCGTATGTTCTAGTCTGCTTGCCGGGATGTAAATCGATATTATGGATACTTTTTGACCTCTCTTATATACATTAATAGCTGTTATTTCAGAACCGCCCGCTGTCAGGTTTGGCACTTGCTCGTGTCTGATGTTAGACTTAATCAAAATCGCAGTGCCGCCCCATCCGCGTGCGTCCGTCTGTCTGTCGTTTCTGTAAACTTTGTAATTGTTCATATAGAGTCTGTCCGTAGGTTTTAAGTGTCTCGTTAATCAGTACTATAAGTCCAGATAGTCCAGATCGTATTTTGTTATCGTCTGTCTCAGTTCGTCAATGTTGTTTTTAAGTCCATTAGAATTGAAATGCATTATTTGTAAGTCTTGCGATTGGTTTATGGTGATGATGTAAGAAAGTTCAAAATTGTTGTGTATTTGTCGTTATAAGTCATGTTTGTGTTTAGTGTTTTTGTCAGTTTGTATAGCTCACTGAAAATTTGCTTTACCTGGGGATCCGAAAACAGCTTTCGAACCTCGCCCATAGCAGTAAAGAGTCCTTCCGGAGTGTTGAGGTCTGGATCGGGCTGGCTGCAGGCGGGCCGTGTTGGTGGTTGCGATAGTGCAGGCCGGATCTGTGATGATGATGGTGCAGGCTGGACCATTGTTCGTGAGGACTGGACTATTGATCTGTATGGTGACGATGAGATAGGGAGTTGAGGATATTCAGGTCGGACGTTGGGACCATTGTTTGTGGAGTTTACAACTGACGAGAAGCTCCTCGTCAGTGGCACTGGTGTTGGTGCTGGTCTATACGCTTGTCTTCTCCTGAGAGCGTCGCTTTCCTTCTTTTCCTTGTAGTTTGTAAGAGCGCTGCATTTGGAATAATTTGCCGGGTGTTCGCTTTTGCAATTGACACACATCGGTGCCTCATGTGGTAGTTTCTGGCACGCTCCTGGCGCGTGCACATTGAGGCACTTTATACACCTGTACTTTAGGTCACAGGTGTACGATGTGTGACCAAAGTTCAAACATTTGTGGCACTGCAGCGCTCTATTCTGCGGCCTATAGGCCTCCCAGGAGAAGATATGTCCCCCAATATTCGTAATTTGTTTTAGCTCCGACATGTGTTGATTTTTATCCACTACCACTATGTATATGGGCAGCTTATGTTGACTGCCATCTGGTTGTTTCCTTTTTATTTGAATCACCTGTTTAATTTTGGCTCCTTTCAGCTGCAAGTCTTCGCAGATCTCTGCCTCAGATGTTGATGGATGGAGCCCAGTTATTGTGATTTTTTTACACAAGTTTTGCTGCATGGAGTAAGTATAAAAAGGGTAGTTACATTCGCGCAGAATGTTTTTGATGTCTTCATGATCCGAAATTGAATCTGTGAAGATTTTATGCAAATTCGTTTTTATAAACTGATATCGGAAATTTATTTTTGTTGTCTCCCGTATGTAGCGAATAGTCTTTAGTTCCAATTCTGCCTTTAATATAATGGGAGGTATTTTTTCCTCGCTCGACTGGGTTTTCTTCAGTGGTGCTCTCTTAGGTGGTGCTGCCTGTATGCCTGAGGAGGACGGTTGCGGTTCGACAGTAACTTTTTCCGGTTCTTTGTTCTTTTTTGCCCTCTTGCGGCGTGTCACCTTCTTATAGTCCTCAATTTCCCTATCGGAGTCCATGTCTGTTCTATCTGATAAAGCATTATATTTATTTTTCAGTGCGCCGCTTGTCTGCACTTCCATTTCATGATTTTTCGACATCTTGTATTATTTCCTAGGCCCCCGCCTGGGAAAATCTCTGTTTTCTTCGGATTCTTCCGCACTGATTTTAATGTTTACCACGTTCACCTTTAAAATTTGGACAGATATAATAATATATATCTAACTTGTAAGTATTAAGCACGGTGCCTTTAAAAAGGCAAGATTTAGAATCAATTCCGGACTTAATACTTATTACACAAAAACACTGACACTTCACTGAAAAACAAATGACAATCGAATCGAGGAACTGAGAGGTTTATTAAATATTATTTTCCCTTTAAAATTTTGACAGATATAATTGAAACGCACCCAGGAGACGATGGAATTGTGCGTGTGGTAACAATTAAAACAAAGGGTGGTATACTTAAGCGTGCTGTTCACAGAATATGTGTGTTACCAAAACCATTAACAACAACTTAATTCACATTCACGAAGATTACCAAATATTTTGAAATCTATATTTCAAGCCCGGGAGTATGTTCGCGCCAATCAAAGCATGCGCGTATATGCGAAATAGAAAACAAAAAATCATCAATTGATTTATTATAAGATTAAACTCAAATCATTCAACACGTAATAAAACCATATTAAATTATTATAAATACGATGTAATTTATGTAATTAAAGTAAAATAAATATTACTAGTTACAAAATCAAAGTATTTACAATCGGTCCTTCGAAAAGCAAAATTCAATTCAAGCAACACCCTAAAAAACATATATATATATATATATATATATATATATATATATATATATATATATGAATGGTAGAATCTTGGATTTGTGTATATTTTATTTTACTCATATTTCCATTGCCACTATTTTAAATTACTCATATTTCCATTGCCAAGACAACTTTTATTCTCAAATTAAAGGCGCAGCTATGGGATGTCCCTTATCTCCCGGAATTATAGACTTAGTTTTACAGACATTAGAAATTTCCGTTTTCTCAACTTTAAAATTTCAAATTAACTTTTATATTAGATATGTAGATGACACTTTTTTTATCATTAACAAAAATCATATAAACACAGTACTAGACCTTTTCAATAACTTTAACAATAATATAACTTTCACACATGAACTACAAAATAAGAACAGACTTAATTTTTTGGATGTATCCGTTTACAATACTAACAACCTTATTCGAACAAATTGGTATAGAAAAACTACATGGTCGGGTAGATACTTACACTTTTCATCATACTGTCCCAGAAACTATAAGATAAACACTATTATTTCCCTTACAGACCATGCTATCTTGTTGTCTCACCAAACTTTCCATCCACAAAATTTATCCCTGGTAAAAACAACTCTAATTGAAAATGGTTACCCAAAAAATCTTATTCTTTCAGTTATTCAAAAAAGACGAACTTTTTTAAAAACACAAATTAATTCTCCCAATACCACTACCAACATCAAAAACGCCAATTTTATTTACTGCAGCATTCCTTACGTTGAAGATTTATATTATTATTTTGCCAAAATCCTGTTAGAAGAAAACATTTTAGTATCAGGCTCATCCTTACACTCCTTCAACCAATTCTTTACGAACATTAAATCCCCTACCCCATCCAATTTCAATACTAATGTAGTATATTCTGTTTCTTGTAATGACTGTGCTTTTCAATATATTGGACAAACCTCGCAATATGTACACAAAAGAATGAGACAACATGAACTAAGTGTGGTCCATCACAAACAAAAAAATTTCAAAAGTACCCTAGTACAACACTCTATTGAAAACGCCCATTCATTTAATTTCACTCCAAAGATCTTATATCATGAAAGTTGCATCTTTAGGAGATTATTCGCGGAGAGTTGTCTTATTTTTATGAATGTTTCTAACAGTGTCAACATTAGATCAGATCACAACCTATTACATGATTCATATTTAAATTTTTTACACTTTTTGACAAACAATTAATATCGACTTCCTTTTAAGATCAACAATTTAAGTATTCACACCCTAACATATAAAAACACACACATACAATCTCACAGCTCTCGTTCAAGTGTTTACACGTGTTACAAATGACACACCAGATTCAATTAGTTAGTTTTCAAAAGCCAATCGCACAACATCTAGAGAACAATATTATTTGTGTTTTCAAATAATAATTTTTAAAAAAAAGACAAATCTTTTAGTAATTTTGATTTACAAAATCTAATTATTCGGCGGAAAATTAACTCACAAATTCATTTTTTGTTAAAAAGCTTGTTTAGTGAAAAAGTGCTAACATATATTCAAACATACAGGTAATTAATTCAACTTTGTCATTAACCTTTTCTTAAAAAAAATTTCCATAACTTTCAAAAAATTTTCTATTATGTTTAATATCCTGTTCTGATAATCCACTCATTTATTTTTATTTTTATCATTTTCATTTTGATCATATTATCATATTTCTGTACATTATTATATTTTTTTGCAATTAATTTATTATTTAAGAAAAATCTATTTTCTTTTCCTAAACATATTGTTTGCTAAAATCTCATCAAGATCATGTTTCTTGACAGATGTCCTGAAGATGGAACGTACCTAGTTCCGAAACGTCGACAGTAAACAAATAATTAAATAAAGAAATTGTTTATTAAAAACTTTTCTTGTTTTTTTATTTTTTATTATTTTTGGATTCTTGTTCGAAACTCTACAATATATATATATATATATATATATATATATATATATATATATATATATATATATATATATATATATATATATATATCATTTATCATCAACATATATGTTTGTGTAACAAGTGTTTTGTTTGATAGGTAGTCACAATATAAAATATGAATGATAAAATGTATAATATTTGAAATAATCTATTTAAAAATATTTAAATTATTAGTAGTGATCAGTGATCCTAGATCAGTAGATCCTAGTTTAATAATGAGCAGTACTGCCCTAGGGCAAGTTCGTGAGCTGAGTTAAACTCCAACTCGATTCAGGAAAAAATGGTGCAAAAGGTTTTCCATTTCAATTTCACACCAAAGTGACCAAAATGAACTTATTTTCAATTGAAAACATATTTTGATCGATATTTTCAAGTGAAAATGGACATTGCTACTGCACGATAAAAAGTCTTCCAGAGCGCAAGTTCAAACTCGGGTCCACACAAAGTCAACGCATTAACACAATACGCCATGAAAGACCCTAGGTCATTTAACAGTTATTTATAAACTGTTTATTAGAAAAGGCAAGTTTTAGGAATTGACCTTTACAAAGGCTAGTTGAAAATGTCAGTTCATGCCCAAATATGTGATACATAATAATGAAGCTGTACATGCTACTTTTAAGTAAAATAAATATGTTTTACATCATTAATTCACAAATAAAATTTATGAAATAATTTGATGAATGAGTTGTCCCACTAACTTAAAATACTAATTTGATATTATAAATGTAGTTAAATTAATTAGATTATTGAAGTACAAAATTTATATACTACTTTTTGTTCCCATATTGTGTAAATGTATTAGTTATATTATTAGACAGTAAGCAAATAGAATTACTGCAAGTTACATTTAAAAACAAAATCAAGTAGATATAAAATATACATAGATTACTACCTTTTATATATTCGACATGTAGAGTTGTTTATTCTATGATCAGATATTCTTCTGCGTCTGTCCTCAAAAAGATCTTTTATAGCTGTTACTGCCAAAACAAACACTACAGGAATCATGGCAACTTCCTTGCCAAATGCATTAATTGCCGGAAACCAGTTTAACAGAACAATAAATATAAAATATATGTTAGCTACTCGATGAAATTGTTCAAGCAAGTTTTTAGGTAAAAATGATAAAATTGTGTACTTTGTTGTTCGCACTTTATTGTCGGGGCTTTTACCACTTGGATGTACATTGTGCAATATTTTAGGAGAAACTAAATGATTTGGTACTATAGTTCTTACTCTTATATCTTCCCTGCTATCTTTTTTTCTGCAACACCATAAAAAATTAAATAATCTTTTCCAAGGTGCGCGCACTTCAGTTCTACGTAATGTGTATATTGATTCAGAATGTGAAGCTTGTCTAGAGTGTCCACGAAAAATAGTAGAGCCATGATGAAATTCTGATGTGTCTTTATGACCTGGCGGCAATATAAAGTCAGTCTTAGAACTTATTCTCTGATGACCAGATTTATGAGATACACTTTCACCAGATATTTGTCCATGTGAAAATGCTCTTTTGTGCTCTTTACAGTTTGGCAATTTTAAAGCTGATGGGCGACTTGTTGCAGAACTTGTACCAAAATAAGAGGTTTCTCCATAGCTTATAGAGCGATTATGTTGCTTGTAAAAAGATGATTTTGGCTCTAAAAATACAAATGTCTGCTCTTGTGATGAACTTCCCAACTTTGTTTCAGCTGACATTTTTCAACTTATGTTCAATTATGATCTGCTAACTGATGTGAATAATTATCTCACAAAAAAATTTTTGTTCAACATAATGTTTCAAGTTGTTCCATGAAGCTTCGGTGTAATTTCATTTTTCACCAGCAATTAATAAAATAGATATTCATAATGAAAACGAGCATATTTTCGAAATGTGTAAAATATATATAGAATCTATTTTTGCATATGTGTGAAATGATTCATATCTTATGTTTAGAAAACAGAAAATTGTCAAATTTTAAAGCAGCTGTAAACTATAACTTTAAAAAATATGAATGGTTCACATCAATAAATTTGCACTTTATTTTATAACAGGTTTCTACTGATTGTAAATTTGTAACTAGCAGTTTTTATTAACAATTATTCAAATAAATAATAAAGGAATAGAAATAGAATATGCAATCCAAGCAATATCCAAAAGATTAATCACGATAAAACAAAAGCACGAAAGACCACACGACCCTCCTCGCAGTGAGAGTGACAGGCACATAAAATCATTCAGTCAGCGTTGCCAACATTAAAACATAAAACCAAAAGTGTAAATATAAATGCAGGTAAACCAACAACGAAAACATAAAAACCCTAACTTGTAAGATGAAGGAATGTTGCTGTCAACCTTACTATTGTGACGTATAACTGGTTAATATTTGGATTTTTCAATCGATCTTAAAATGTTGAAAAGCGGTATAAATGGAAATATTTTATTTAGTTCGTTTTTATAGCATTTAGAGTTTTTGGAATAAATAGACTTAGTTTTGAGCTAAAAATATCTTTTATAACACATACAGTAGAATCCGATTAGTATGACGCCGGATATATTGACAACCGCTTAATATGACGTAATCGCACTAGGAATTTGGTTTCCATATAAAATTCCTTAAAAAAACAGCTGTCTAGTCGGATATATTGACATCGCTTGCATTGACATGTCGCTTATAATGACCCATTTTTGCAAAAAAATATGTCCAATTATAATGACCGACATGATTTTACATGATGTGGCCAAGTCTACGAAAGCAATTGCTATGTCTTTTGTGCACAATAGCACCAAATGTTTAAAAAATAATAATAAATATAATATTTATATAATTAGGAATTATGTACGTATGTATGTAAGTTTTTCTGAACATAGTTCGATAGATGCTTCGATGTCATACTAAGCGGATTCTACTGTAGTTTAAGTTTCACAAGTCACCTGAAAAATAGGTTTCTACACTGCAGCAACGAAAAGAGTGAAAAACCATAGTTGATGTAAAATCTTTATTAAAATAAAATATACCATATTATATGCAATAAATAATTATTTACAATTTTTTATAATATTTTACAATTAACAACCTATTATTTCCATAATAGACAATAGTTAAAGCATGAAGAAAACGGAATGAAGTTTATAGAATGAAGAACAGAATAATATTTATTAAATAAATCCAAACAGCTTGAAAAATGAAAATAATACAAATAACATACATATCATAAACACTATATTAAATACAAAGTATGCACACATTAGGAGTGAATAACAATATTTATTATATAAATCCAAACAGCTTGAAAAATGAAAATAATACAGATAACATACATATCATGAACACTATATTAAATACAAAGAATGCACACATGAGGAGTATGAGGAATATATAAAATAATGTTATATTATATTATATAATGAAGAAAAGTTGAATGAATGAACATTGAATATTGTGATGCCAATGATGAGGTGAGATAATGATTATTCCAATTAACTTTTAGTATGTCCCTTCTTCATACATCTTTCAATTTTAATATTAATATTAATATTGATTAATTTTAAATTTAATTAATTTTAAATTTTAATTTTAATATTACTATTAATTAAGCATAAGCCAACCAAATTTCATTCATTTATTAATTGTTAAATTCTTTATAATCCCGCAAAAATGCCAAGTTGTATATCACATTTATTTTTTAGTATTAATATTAATATTAATTTAATTAATTTTAAATTCAATTAATTTTAAATCATTTTAAATTTTAATTTTAATATTACTATTAATTAAGCATAAGCTAACCAAATTTAATTTATTTATTAATTGTTAAATTCTTTATAATCCCGCTGATTGATCCAGAAAGTAATAAAATTTACACAATTACCGTTACCGCCAGTTGCCGCCATTTTGATGCTTATTGACGCTCACAGTTTCCAAAACGAACGGAATTTAGTTATCGATTCTGAGCGCTTATCGGCCAAGTCGAACGCTAAAAATTCGTGCTTATAAGCGTGAGCGCTCACAGCGCGTAAGCGTCCAAGTCGAATGCACCCTTAGTAGATAAAAGAGTATGAAATGAAAGCATATATATGTGAAATGAGAGCATATACATGTGAACCAATTTCCTAAGTATTAAAAATAGTGTACATACCTACATACGCACTGTATGCAGTAACAGGTTGTCTCAAAAAGGTGCTAGTATGTGTACATGAATAGTATTTGAACCCTTCATATCTGCAAATAAAATAAGATATTGATACATAAATATGAAACAATAATACAAGTCTAAATATAAATAATCATAGTGAAAAATATTTAACTTACCACATTCCAGTCTTTTTTTTCCTTCTTTGGCAATCCATTTTTATATTTATATTTACTGTACTATTTTCTTTTGGAGCTATTAGCTGAAGAACATGTTCAAAATTTTTCTCCAATGTTCCAGCTAAACTCTCATCATATCCTATATTAAACATTACATTATGAATCTGGAAAAATAAATTTTCTGCTGTGGCTTTGGTTTCTTTAATATCTGCAGTGCTATTATTAATTAATATATTAGTACTTGAATCATCTGAACATCTCAAAAGTTCATATTTCTGCACCATGTCTCTTTCTAACAAATCACGCTTAAAGCCAGTGTCAGACGGAAAAAATGTTACACATGCGTGGATGTGCTGACAAATAATTGACCTAATTAAATAGTCTACACAAGTGCAAGAATATGTATGAAAGCAAATCTTGCACGTTTCGCATCTCATACAAATACTGTTACATGTTTGCTTAGCTTGTGTAACCACATATGATGATACACTCCACTTTTTATCTGAAATAATTTGTACTTGATTTATATCTTCGCTTCTCTTATGCCTTTTTATTGACTCCCTCTGTCTTGTTGATATACAAACTCCATTTATTCTTTTATTTCTGAAAATAAAAGCTTCCATTTCAGTCTTTAATACTATGTCAATCGCCTTATCCATTCTTTTACTGCACTTTCTTCTCATAACTCGTTTCTTCATTTGATTATGATGGCTTTCTAAAAACATGTTAGTGTTTATCCCTAATCCTATCCTAAAGCAATATGCCCATGTAGTTTCACGGTAGCAGTAAGCTTTCCTAAAATATGTTACAAATGATTTTGTATCATCATCTCCCTCAAGTTCACCCAAAAAATTATTTAAACTACTCCTAAATTCCCTCTCATCTAAAATCATTTTTAAAGTTAGCAATTTCTCATAAATTAAATCTCCCTTTTCTTTATTAACAATCTTTGCAGCTGCTGCCCTCTTCCAACTCCTTGACACGTGCCAAGAGCATAATAGCTTATGTTGTGGAGCACCCATGACAGATGACCAAGCATTGAAATATGCTGGGCAGTCATCTGTCATGAATGATTTTGTATTTATTTTACCGACTGCCTTAGATATTTCTTCAAAAAATATTCTACACGTTACTTCGTCTTGTCTATTTGCAAAAAAGAAAGCTACAGGAACCCCACTTCCAAATTCATCAATTACCATTAACGTATGTAACTGGTAATTGTAGCAATTTGTTCCGTGGGTGGCATCAACGCAAATTCTGTCTGAGCCAAATTCCTGTAACATTTCCGCCTGCTTTTTAGTCATTATTATTAATATGTAATCATCCTCTCTAAGCCCATAATGAACAGTATCGATATTTTTATGAAACAATATTGTGAATTTCTTCTTTCGTCTGTTCTCCTCTACCCAAAGGTTCACACTGATAGAATCAATTGGGTGTCTGTACGTCCGATACGGTTTTAAATATTTTTTTTTTAGGTTCCACAAATCTTTGCTGGAGACTAAAGAAGCCCTCAGTGGTAATTTATTACTATATGATGCCTCATGTATATTACCAATGATTACATCGTCCTATACTCCAATTATAAGGTTATCTGTAAATATTATATTACTTATATATGTAAATATTATATTTCTTATATAATAAATAAACACACACACACATATAATATATATATATATATATCCCAGTAAACCACAAAACGTAACAAAGCCATGAACGTTACGTAACGCTGGCACGTCCGCACGAATCAGGTACGTAACCTGGGAGGCACACAGAAGTATCTATTTCGCGGGCAAGAACGTAACGGCTGTTTCGTTGCACACTAATACACCGCGGTTACATTTTTGCTACGTATCTAAATTGAATAAAAAAGCGTGTAGGTGTCTTTTATGTTACATACTTATTTAATTAAATTTCCTGCAAATATAGAATATTAATAATAATTTCGGATATTTAGTAATTTTATTAAATATTATCATTTACAATATACAAAATTTACATATTACATAGTTAACATTAGAAAACTAAAATTTGATAGTCCATAAAATGTTAGCCTATAAAAATAATTATTTATTTATTCATAATATGTATTATGTTTAACTCTCTTGGCAATTTCAGTTAAATCAGACTTGGCAAAGTTAAGTCTTGCGTTAAATATGTTCAACTCACTTGCATCTGTTAATGTATCTAAAATAGAACCAAACATCTTAGAAACATTGTACACAAATTTTGAATTGAAAACATTGTGAACAAATTAGTCATTTGTGAACATTACCTCTAAGCATACTCATTATTTGAAGTTAATGACTATGTAGTTCCTACGATCATATGACAGAGATAATTATTCCATAAACACACACTCAATTTTCTTGCATTGATTTTATCCTATTAATTTTCAAGATCTGAATTACCTAAAAGTAAAACACTACAAATTAGTACTAAATCATATTAGTTAAAATTCTGTAATGCAAGATCATCAGGCTCGAAATACTCAACAATTCATGTTCTCTTCAACACTTAATCCATATAATGTGTGATATCCGGTGCATTCTTTGTTTTCCTTCTTGAATGTTTTTAAGTCTTGCTTGTTTCTTTGGTGACAATTTATCTCCTTGATTAGAGCAAATTTCCCTAGTTTGAATTCCATTTTGACATAACCCATAGGGGTTATGAGCACTCTTTCTCTACAATTGAAAAGCAATTTATATCAGTTTTTGCTTAACTGAGAGTTCTGATACTAATGAAATTATAAAGAATATGTATGATACCATATATATTACACTTATCTACCTATAATATTCATATCATATCACTGAATTGAGGTTATGTGATTTTTGACTGGTCTGTCAGAAATTTCAATAATTATGTGATAAATCAATTATCACAATACATAAACAGAATTTGCATTGCACATGACCTATATACTGAAAATAACTAATTAGTCATTAATACAATAATTTGTAAATTAAAAAAAAAAACAGTACAATTATACTCACCTTTGCTGGTTTCGTATTAAATATGTGAATTTCCTAAAAGTAAAACATTACAAATTAGTACTAAATCATATTAGTTAAAATTCTCTTTGTGTAAAACATTAATATACCTATTCTGTAATACAATATCATCACTTAAGAAATACTCCACAATTCATTTTCTTTTCAACACTTAATCTTAATATGTGTTCTTATTTATCGATATGTGTTCTTATTTTTCTTCTTGCATGTTTTTAAGCCTTACTTGTTTTTTTTTTGGTGACAAAGGATTAATAATTTCTAATATATTATCTAACTTTGTATTTATCTTCTCTATTGGAGAAAATTTCCCTAGCTTGAAATCCATTTTCGTAGGGGTTATCAGCACTATAATTTTCTCTACAATTGAAAACCAACTTATATCAATTTGTGCTTAGCTAAATAGTTCTGATACTAATGGAACTATAAAAAATGAATATGTATAAAACTATATAACTTACTTCTCTTTATTCATATATCACTGAATTGAGGTTATGTTTCTGACTGGTGTGTTAGAAATTTCAATTATTACATGACAAATCAATTATCACAATACATGAACAGACTTTGCATTGAAGGCGGCCTATATACTGCAAAGGACTAAACATTATTATAATAACTTATAAATTAAAATATATTTCAGTACAATTAGACTCACCTTGTTTGTCGGTTTCATATTAAATACTTTTCCAGCTGACTGTTTAACTAATTTCTACAACTGATTTCGCACTAAATATAAAAGCAATTAATAAATAACGCTTCAATAAAGGAAATATCTTGCATTTCAAACATACACGATAAAATACTCAATTATGCGTCCACGATGCACTGACCGAGTTAACCTATATTTAATTTGACATTTCGATCATAAAACACTTCACGGCTATTCTCAAAGGCGAATCTATGTGACCGTGCAACGTACCACGCCACGTACCGACAGATGCGAACAAAGCAGTATTGTAAACGTTTAAACGCGTCGACGGTGGTTAAAGCTCACAACTATACGTAACAGCATCGGTTCGTTTACTTAACATCAGTTTCGAAACGAAAGTTACAAAATGTGTTACGTGGTGGTAACTTCTGTGGTTTACTGGGATATATATATATATATATTTATATATATATAAAATACCTTTGATATGTCTCCGTAATTTTTTATCCATCCGAATATATTTAGCAAGCTTTTGGTGTCCCAAATGCGTCTTCCAATAGTCAACAACCACATGACCATCATTGTTAACTGTTGCTACAATGCGAGAGGGACACGCTTTTTAATCTCCGAACAAATGAAGATTACCGTGTTTTGAAATGGAATGGTATTTGAATAGTTCGAAGGATGGCGCTACGATTTCCAATTTCATTGATCTAGCAGCTGGCTTGTTGATCTACATTGATTTGATCGGCCATCTTCTATAAGTTGTCAAATTGTCATCGCGTATTGTAGTTGAGATTTTCTGTGATTGTTTATATATAATTATGTTTTGGTGAATACTTTTTTCATTTATTATTAAGTTAAAATGATAAAGTGTTATGTGCCAAATTGTTATAACCCCAAATATAATAAAAAAATGCATGTTTTTCCGGCATCTAGTTATCAGGTATGTACTTATATAATTATGTATTATGCATATAATGAATATGTATCATCACAATACTATTAAAATGTTATATATATATATATATATTTGTGTAAATATATATTATATATATATTTGTGTGTAAAAATTTGTGTGTAAAAAGATGCTTTCAATTTGGATGCAGAGGGCGAATAATCTTTTAATGGATGACCTAACTCTTCGGTTTGTGGCACAAATCAACGATAATTTGAAATCGAAACCAAATAGAAGTGTCTCCTTTATGGCAATAACAAAATAGTTTTCAAGTCACTGGAGAATGCTCTGATACAGAACCAGAAGAACAATCTGCAACTCCAAGGACAAAGCCAAGTAATTATAACTCTAAATACTTCAATAACATTTGCAAAAAAAAATTAATAAATGAATCTTATGTTCTTAGGAGATGGAAGCCTAAACACCTTGAAAAAGATTTTTGCAGCACCTCTAAGATTGTGAAGTGCAGGTTAAAAGTCACCTATTCTGACACCAGTTTTCCGAAAAGGTATTTTTTCATACTAATTGCAGCAAAAATATTTAATATGATAATTACAATATCTTCAATTAATATGATATAACAATATATTCAATAGAAGTCCTTGATGGTAGCTGCAAATTGCCGCAGAATGCAATGATTAGGCGTAGGAGTGCCTTAACACCCAGAAGATGTATGATACATCAAATTTTGTTTCGGGATTAAAATGCAATGCAATAATTTAAAGGATAAATTCCAACAGAGTATACAATGTTCTGAGAAGTTTTCAAATATTCCGGAAACTTAAAATGTAAGGTCAAGAATTTTGATAATGTCTCAATTAAGAGAGCATACTCAAAGACCAGACAGTTTATAAAGCGCAAGGGTTTAGTTATAGTTTTAACTAAACCTCCTTGCAATAAAAACTGGATTAAAACGATAGATAGATTTGAGCTACAATTGGTATAAATTAAAAGTAGTTCAGGGTTTTGGTTACTTACGTTTAAAAACACTTATACAGAAACTATTCAAAGATTTCGTCAAATATAACTTTATTAATGATTGATTAGATAGCAAAATAACTATTAAATGGAGAGATAATAAACAAGAATGTCTCGTAAATGAATTTTAATCCTAGGAATTTAGTTTTATCTCAATTTGGATATCAATATATATATGTTTTGTTTTTAGGATTATTTTGTTTGGAAAGTATTCATTCTTTTTTAAAAATGTGCTGTTCTTTTTATCCTTTTAAATTATTGCATTACTTGTCATTCCTTCTAAATTTGTCATTACATCATCAATACTCCTGCACTTTTTACTTCTTAGTTTTTAAGTTTTTAATATATTATTATTAGTCATTAAGTAATTAATATGAATAAGTTATTTCTAGAATATTAATAGAATAAGTACTTTAAAAATATGTCTGTAATATACTTTAATTAATAGTAGTCAGTTATTTCTGTTTAGTTTATAATTCTTCAAAAATATGTCTGTGATATATTTGAAAATATATTTTGTATTTCGTATGTTTTGTTCTTATTTCAAATAATAATTTTTTTCAGATTTTTGGGCTGTATTGATTTGATGTACAAATGTAGAAGTAATACCAGGGGTTAATTTACATACTGTATGTACATGTGCTTCCATGTAGTGATCTATTCGTAAATTAAAATGAGTGTAACGTCAAATGGCCCGAGATAGCGATCTATTTATGCTTATTTATCTATGGGCCCAAGTTTATGCTCAAGTATTTGCGCAAGCATATCAAAAATGACTAAGAGAAGAGAGAAATGAAAACTAAGAGACGTCAAGACATAACCTAAAAATATATCTTTTTTATTAATTTATATATTTACAGCATCAGAAGAGAATTCAAAGTGTTCGGAGGGCTTACTTAATAACTTTTAATTATCGATAACTTCATAAACTTGAATTATGACTTAGCTACAAAGTAAAATAAAAACGGGACATGTGCTGCCACACGCGATCGACGAATGCACTTGCCGACTTGAATGATTGTGCCATAGATAAATAAGCATAAATAGATCGCTATCTCGGGCGATTTGACATTACATTCATTTTAATTTACGAATTAATCACAACATGGCAGCACATGTATATACAGTATGTAAATTAACCCCTGGTATTACTTCTACATTTATACATAAAATCAATACAGCCAAAAAATCTGAAAAAAATTTAATATTTGAAATAACTAGTGATAACTATGATAGATGGCGCTGTTGTGATGTATGAATGTTGGTACGAATGATTGCGTGGATCTATATAGGAATACTATGGAGGATGATTGTAGGCGACAGAGTCGTAGTGTAGCCTTAGAGTAGAGAACATATATAGAGAACTTAGTGTAGTTATAGTGAATAAAGTAATTGTTATAAACATTGTGTTTTAATATAGAGACGATTAGAGATAGTTAACACTAGTAACAAAAATAAGAACAAAGCATACGAAATACAAAATATATTTTCAAATATATTACAGACATACTTTTGAAGAATTATAAACTAAACAGAAATAACTGACTACTATTAATTAAAGTATATTACAGACATATTTTTAAAGTACTACAAATTAAAAAGAAATAACTTATTAATATTAATTATTTAATGACTAATATTAAAAACTTAAGGGGGTCTTCCTATGTGACGGCCTGTTTTTTAGGGATATTTTAGAATTTTTTTTCTACGACCAGTGAATATTTAGATCTTCAAGTTTTTTATCATTTATTAACACATATTTGGACAGTATAAATATAAAATTTCAGCTAAAAATATGCAGTCAAACTAGAGTTACAGCGCTCTAAACACCCCCGCCTCGAAAAAAGAGCTCCCACTTCCTCCACGATTCCGGCTGATCGGCTTATCTGAAAAAAATAAATAAACGGCGTTTTAATTTGTAGGCTTAAGAGCACGGAATGACCTATAGTCAAATGAATATAAAAAAAATGGATTTTTGATTTGCCCTGTGAATTTCTGAGATACAATGGAGGAAAGTTTGAAAAACACAGTTTTGAGAAAAACGCGTTTAAAGTTCGGAAGTGCCAACTCAGCGCTCCGAACCGCTCTTTCTTTTACCTGCTGTATCTTTAAAACGACTTTGAATTTTCTAAAATCGCTTTACTACCGTATTCTAGACATGTTGAGGGAGCAATTTATGAAAAAAAATCGATTTTTTCAACCCATCACATAGGAAGACCCCCTTAAAAACTAAGAAGTGAAAAGCGTAGGAGTATTGACGATAGAATGACAAATTTACAAGGAATGACAAATATGCAAATTTAATAGGATAAAAAGAACAGCAAATTTTTAATAAAGAACAAATGCTTCCCAAACAAAATAATCCTAAAAACGAAAAATAAATATATTGATATCCAAATTGAGATAAAACTAAATTCCTAGGATTAAAATTCATTTACTAGACATTCTTCTTTATTATCTCTCCATTTAATAGTTATTATGCTATCTAATCAATCATTCATAAAGTTACATTTGATGAAATCTTTGAATAGTTTCTGTATAAGTGCTTTTTTAAACGTAAGTAATCAAAGCGCTGAACTACTTTTAATTTATACCAATTGTAGCTCAAACCTATCTATCGTTTTAATCCAGTTTTTATTGCAAGGAGGTTTAGTTAAAACTATAACTAAACCCTCGCTTTTTATAAACTGCCTGGTCTTTAAGTATGTTCTGTTAATTGAGACAGTATCAAAATTCTTGCCCTTACATTTTACGTTTCTGGAATATTTGAAAACTTCTCAGAACATTGAATAATCTGTTATAATTTATACTTTAAATTATTGCATTGTTTGTTAATCCTTTTTAATCCGGAAACAAAATTTGATGTATCATACATCTTCTGGGTGTTAAGGCACTCCTACGCCTTATCACCTGCATTCTGCTACCACCAAAGACTATTGAACATATTGTTATATCATATTTGATTAATTAATTATTTTTGCTGCAATTATTATGAAAAAATACCTTTGCGGAAAACTGGTGTCAGAATAGGTGACTTTTAACCTGCACTTGACTATCTTAGGGGTACTGGAAAAATCTTTTTCAATGTTTTTAGGCTTTCATCTCCTAACTAAGAACATAAGATTCATTTATTAATGTTTTTTTTGCAAATGGTATTGAAGTATTTAGAGTTAAAATTACTTGGCCTTGTCCTTGGAGTTGCAGATTGTTCTTCTGGTTCTGTATCAGCATTCTTCAGTGACTTGAAAACTATTCTGTTGTTGCCGTAAAGGAGACACATCTAATTGGTTTCGATTTCAAATTATCTTCGATTTGTGCCACAAACCGAAGAGTAAGGTCTTCCATTAAAGGATTATTCGCCCTCTGCATTCAAATTTATAGCATCTTTTTACACACAAATATATATAATATATATTTACACAAATATATATACATAATATATATTTATATATATATATATATATATATATATATATTTATATATAACATTTTAATAGTATTTTCATTATACGTATTCATTATATGCATAATACATCATTATATACATACCTGATAATTAGATGCCGGAAAGAGATGCATTTTTTTATTATTTGTGGAGTCAATCAATCAATCAATATTTTCAATCACAATTTGGCACATTACACATTACATTTTAACTTAATAATAAATGAAATAAAGTATTCATCAAAACATAATTATAAATAAACAATCACAGAAAAACAAATATAACACATCTAGACTACAATACGCGATGACAACTTATAGAAAATGGCGATGATGGCGATCAAATCAATCGCAATCAATCGAAATCGTAGCGCCATCCTTCGATCAATTTGAATACCAATCGATTTCAAAACACGGTAATCTTCATTTGTTCGGAGATTACCGGCCATGGATTGCGCAATTAAAATAATCGAAAAGTGCTCATGCCTCTTTTCATTATGCATTATGTTTTCTTCATGCTTTGTTAACTGTTGTCTAATATGGACTATTATGTTCAATAACAGATTGTCAATTGTAAATTATTATGAACAATCATAAATAATTATTTATTGCGTATGATATGTTATTTTGTTTTAATAAAGAGTTCATCTCAATTATCCTTTTTACTCCTTTGTTTAAAAAAAATTGTTCAAGTATTCTTAAGTGTAGAAACCTATTTTTCGGGTAGAAACAAGTACTGGTGAAAATAAAACTATGTTTTATCCATTTCGAATATCAATTAAAAGCATGTTTATAGCTCGAAACTACATTAAAAAATTAAATAAATCCTCTTCATTTATACCGCATTCCAACATTTTAAGATTAATTGACATCCTAATATTAACCTTATCTATACCAATCTATACGTCAAACAGTAAAGGTGCGCCACACCTAACGAACGAACACGAACGAATATAAATGAACGTACCAGAACGAACGGCAACAGCATAAAGGTGCATCCACACCTAACGAACGAACACGAAAGAACATGTCGAACAAGAAAATACAAAGAAGAACTAACACGAACACGAACGAACGCGAAAAATTCCAAACAAACTTGTGAGTGCTTCAATTTACGTCATTCGTAGATGTTCCGTGAAATGTCAGTTTTATTATTGATATGGATGTGAGCTTTAATCATACGGCATTTTCACTGGTTTTTGTGTGATTTTTGTTCGTGTATATTTTGTAAATATACTGTAAATAAATTATTCAATTATTTTCACTCAGTTTTTGTATTTATTATTTATATTTTGCGTCGTTTTCTTTCTTCAGGCTTGAGCTAACTATATTCAATTTTCAAACTCTCATCCTCAACATATATGTTGAATGTCTGTGTATGATAACAAGATTAATATTTACTTGTAAAGACTGCCACTTCTTCTTTACTGCAGCTTCTGACATCCCAAACGTTATGCCTACACTTTCCCAAGCATCGTTTTTTCTTCTAATAATTTTATAAAAAGGATCTTTAGTGTCCCATATTATAGAAAACTTTTCTATTTCATTTATGAATGATAAAATTACGTCATTTGACCATTCCATAATTTGGTGTGTGGTCGCCACAACGATCACGAACGAACATAAACAAACATCAGTTCAAGTCGAACCCTCGACGCGGACGGACGTGTGAAAGTGAATGCTCTCGCGTCAAATTATTATACTGAGTATGTAAACCATAATCAAAGTATGAAATTAATGTAGTTATTACAAACATTAAATAAGTGATATTTTATAATAGTGTACTTAACTTGTATAGTAATTAGTGTGTTGACATTACACATTTTTGTGTCACCCTTATGGGGGCACAATGAACAAACTTTCTCTTACCAAAACAAATAATATATTACATGAAGATTTGCAAACATGTTCGGATCAAACCACAGAAAAATTACGTCTCAATTTATCAAATGATTTGAACGGAAATTCGATTAATTGTGAAGAAAATATGGATATTGAACAAACTATTCCACAACCGATGCCTCGGAAAAGCGTGAAAATTCATATAGAAAATCCAACTAAGCAGACCCGGACCCCATCAAAAAACTCACTTTTGAACGATTCTTCATCTTGTTTAGATAATGTTCATCATGTGTCGATTTCACACAACCAACCACCATCGACCTCCAAACAAGGATCGAAAGTCATAAGCTTTGAAGAATGGATCGAGGTTAAGTACAAAAAACATAAAGCAAGTAAACCTGCAGAGTATTGATTAAACCCTACATTAACCAGCAATTCCTTTGAAATTTTGAATGAAGTTCAAGAACCAAGAGAGAAAGAAGTAGTCTTAAAACCACCGCCAATTTTTGTCCATGATGTTAAAGACATCAGACCTTTGTCAATTTTACTAGAAACACACGCCAAAGGTAACTATACTAACAAAATTGTTGGTACAGATCAAGTCAGAATACAGTTGAGTTCTGCACAGCTATATAACAAAATTTTGAACCTCTTAAAAACTAGAAACACATAGATGCACTCTTTTCAAAGCAAAACGAACCAAACATTTAAAGTAGTCATTAGAAATATTCACTTCAGCATCAATATAAAAGACATCAAAAATGAAATTGAATCTCATGGACACAAAGTTGTGTATATAGCCAACATCAAGCATAATTTACTCGTGCTCCACTGCATATGTTTATGGTAGAATTGGAACAAAACGTTAACAACAAAGACATCTTGAACATAGAATATTTGAATAGAATTAGAGTTAAAATTGAGCCCAAAAATCCAACAAGATAAATTGTACAGTGTACAAAATGTCAACGTTATGGTCACACTAAATCGTATTGTTTCGGAGACGCAAGATGTGTGAAATGTGCTGGCGATCATCTCAGTAAAAAATGCGAATGGACAGATCGCATCAACAAAAACGTCAAATGCGTACTTTGTAATGAAAACCACCCAGTCAACTACAAAGGTTGTAAGGAATACAAACAATTATTTGCTCAAAGATTTCCCCCAATTCGCACCAGATATTATCCAACAGAAAATACTATAAACAGACCGTCATATGTTCAATCTAATAAATCGTACGCGCAAGCCACAAACCCAATAGACCAAATTATCCCAGATCCAAATGTCTGCAGCGAGCAACAAGCTAATTACGACATTGCTGAGCTAAAATCTATGATGAAAGATTTAGTAGGCCAAATTAGTATCATACTAAATTTACTAACCACCGTCGTTTCAAAATTAAAATGAATAGTAACTCATTAATAATTGGAATCTGTAATGCCAATGGTCTTGCTCAACATAGGCAAGAATTAGAAATATTTTTAATAGAATACAAAATAGATATTATGTTGATCTCAGAAACCCACTTTACAAACTTAAACTATTTCAAATTAAACAATTATAACTTTTACAATACTAATCATCCGGATGGAACAGCTCACGGTGGAACTGCTATAATAATAAGAAAAAACATCAAACATTACCAAAACAAATCTGTCAATGAGCATTTTATACAAGCCACATCACTAACAATTCAACAACAAACTGAAAAATTAACCATATCTGCAATTTACTGTCCACCAAAACACAAGATCACCTGTGAACAATTTGAAAAATTTTTCGGTACACTTCAGAGAAAATTTATCGCGGGAGGAGTCTTTAATGCGAATCATACCTTTTGGGGATCTCGATTGGCAAATCCAAGGGGGAACGAACTTTATAAAACCGTCCAGAAACACGGGCTAACGACCCTATCCACTGGCGAGCCCACATACTGGCCGAGTGATCTGCGCAAATTACCTGATCTATTGGATTTCTGCGTCTTGAAAGGTATAGCAAATGAACACATTCAGGCTAAATCTTGTCTTGATCTAAGTTTTGACCACACACCGATAATAGTCACATACAGTACAAAAATTTTAAAAGACAAGAAAAATGATTTTTTAACTAATAAGTATACAAACTGGGAATTATTCCGAAACATTATAGAGCAATCTCTTAACTGTTATATACCATTGAAAAACAAACATGACCTGAAAAATGCTGTTGATAAATTTAGTGCAATTGTAATAGACGCAGCTAGAAAAAGTACCCCTCCCACAAATTAAAAAGAAAATCCACACTTGCTCCATAGACACCAAAGCTCTTATTGCAGGGAAAAGGAGGCTAAGAAAAAGATGGCAGCTAACCAGATCTCCACAAGAC
Organism: Ctenocephalides felis; assembly: GCF_003426905.1. NCBI lineage: Eukaryota > Metazoa > Arthropoda > Insecta > Siphonaptera > Pulicidae > Ctenocephalides > Ctenocephalides felis. Next base: position 49,041,010 of record NW_020537646.1, read on the forward strand.
AAAACGCAATTGAACAGAATGTCTAAATTGATTAAACAACAGATAACAACGTTCAAAAACGACCAATTTCAAGACTTTTTATCCCATTTAACAATATCAGATCATTCGATTTGGAAAACCTCAAAAAACTTAAAACGCCCTGCCATTACTATACCTCCAATTAGAAAACCGGATAACACTTGGGCACGCAGTGATTTAGAAAAAGCAGAATATTTCTCGACTTACTTCAAGGAAGTTTTTACGCCAAATTCTTCAAAATCCTCGGAACAAGAAGAAAAATTTATTTTTGATTCTTTGAAAGAAGTTCAGTCAAATGTTTCATCAAACATCATTATCAAAGTTCCAGAAATTACAAATGATATCCAAGGAGCAAAATCTGCAAAAGCACCTGGCGTAGACAACATTAATATTAATATACTTAAAGAGCTTTCCTACAAAGCCTACCGTTTCATAACAATCCTGTTTAACGGTATAATAAAACTTAAATCATATTCCGATCAATGAAAAATTGCTAAAATCATAATTATTTCGAAGCCTGGTAAAAATCCGAATGAAGTCCAAAGTTATAGACCAATTAGTTTACTTCCAACATTATCCAAAATATTTGAAAAGGTCTTAATTAGTAAAATAAAACCATTTATTTATGATAGCAACGTTATCCCTGAGCATCAGTTTGGATTTTTAGAAAAACATGGCACATCAGAGCAAATTCATAGAATTGTCGACAATATAAACAAGGCTTACCAAAACAAGAACTACTGTTCAGCTATTTTTTTCGATATTAGTCAGGCATTTGATAAGGTGTGGCACCCCGGCCTACTTTACAAAATAAAAAATGCATTGCCGATTGATATATATCTAATAATAAAGTCCTACCTGGAAGGTAGAACATTCTTTGTTAGTGTAAGGGGTGAAACATCCTCATTACATCCTGTCAGATCGGGAGTGCCTCAAGGTAGTGTCATTGGGCCACTATTATACATCATATACACTGTGGACCTACCACAGAAAGAAGACATTTTGACAGCAACATATGCAGACGACACAGGCATAATGGCAACACATAAAGATCCCATAATCACATCAAAAATGCTGCAGGATCATCTTGACGTGATACAAAAATGGTTAAGCTTGTGGAGAATAGAAGTTAACAGCAGCAAGTCAAAACACATCACTTTCACTCTTTGCAAAGGAACTTGTCCTGCAGTAAGACTCAATGACGAAATTATAGATCAAACAGATACAGTAAAATATCTAGGTTTACACATGGATAAGAGACTAACCTGGAAAGAACCCATTAAGAAAAAGAGAAAGCAGCTTGAAGAAACCAGAAGAAGATATCATTGGCTCCTTGGACGAAAATCAAAACTTGACACTCATAATAAAATTTACCTCTATAAAGCCATCATTAAACCATTTTGGACATACGGCATACAGCTATGGGGATCAACTTCCAACTCAAATGCTTTAATAATTCAAAGATTTCAAAACAAGTTATTAAAAGAAATTTTGAAAGCACCAAAGTATGTTCCAAATTGGTTAATACACAAAGACACAGGTACTAGCACAGTTAAGGATGAAATAATTGCTTACTCACACAAATATAGAAATCGCCTAGCTGATCACCCGAACTTGCTCGCGAGAGAACTTCAGAACAACTCTACCAGGGCCCGATTAAAAAAAAAATTTCTTCTGCATTAATCAACAATAGATAAGACCTTCGACAAATCACTGGCAATGGTCAGATGATTTGTATTTTGTAACGCCTTCAGTTTCATGTCAAATATTTTACTTGTTGTCCGTTTCAGGACAGTTGTAAAAATTATTAAAACAATAAAAAAAAAAAAAACAAACATGGCGAGCAATGTTCCGCAACTTGTCGGTACATCAAAGGGAATTGTTCGTTCATGTTGGTACTCGTATTTGCAGTGTGGACGTCTCAACGAACGCATACGAACATTTTTGTTTCAATAATTTCTATAATTTAATAATAATTTTATACAATAATAACACAATAATAATTATTGTGTACAGTTTGAAAATTTTAATAATATTTACTTTTAATTATAGTGTACAGTTTGAAAATTTTGAATAAATTTTGGAATGGTCAAATGACGTAATTTTATCATTCATAAATGAAATAGAAAAGTTTCCTATAATATGGGACACTAAAGATCCTTTTTATAAAATTATTAGAAAAGAAACGATGCTTGGGAAAGTGTAGGCAAAACGTTTGGGATGTCAGAAGCTGCAGTAAAGAAGAAATGGCAGTCTTTACAAGTAAATATTAAACTTGTTATCATACAAAGACATTCAATATATATGTTGAGGATGAGAGTTTAAAAATTGAGTATAGTTAGCTCAAGTCTGGAATGTTCAGCTTGCTCCGAATTGAATGCTGAGGAAAGAAAACGACGCAAAATATTAATATTAATTACAAAAACTGAGTGAAATTAATTGAATAATTTATTTTCAGTATATTTACAAAATATACACGAACAAAAATCAGACAAAAACCAATGAAAATGCCGTATGATTAAAGCTCACATCCATATCAATAATAAAACTGACATTTCACGGAACATCTAACAATGACGTAAATTCAAGCGCTCACTGCTTTTAAGCGCTTGTTCAAGTTCGTTTGGAATTATTCGCATTCGTTCGTGTTCGTGTTCGTTCTTCTTTGTATTTTCTTGTTCGATATGTTTGTTCGTGTTTGTTCGTTAGGTGTGGACGGCACCTTAAGGTTGACAGTAGCAAGCTTTCTTCTTCTTACATAGTAGATGTTTTCACTTTTCGTTTTTGGTGCACTTGCCTTTCTATTTACGCTTTTGGTTCTATGTTTTAATGTTGGCAACGCTGCCTGAAGGATTCATGTGCCTGCCAATATAACTGCGAGGAGAGTCGTGTCACATTTATGAGTTGAGTTTGCTGTCAACTAGGACTAGAGGTGGGTCGTTGACGGTTTTGCCGTCAACGAAACGAAACAGTTAACGGTTTTTCGTCAACTAGTTTTTTTTCAACTATAGTTATTTTCAACGAATCAACGTTGGCAACGTTAAGAAACTGATAGTTGAAATAACTTTTTCATTGAAAGTTGGTAATATGAAGTTTGTTCCTATAAAATGTCAAGTTGACGTTGTCATGCGCATGTTGCAAGTTTCTTTTAATATGTATCCGTACATCTGCAATATTATAATAGCAGCAGCCTAACAATAAGCGATTTTCATAGTATTAGTTGATCCCTTCTGACGCCAAACCTAGATTTTTCCAAAGGTACCTGCGTACGTTCGTGTTCGACAACAAACAAATTTCTATATCGTTGAAGAACTAACTGGCCGCCATGTTTTCAACTACTTGCAAAATCAGTTGATTTTCAACTAGTTTTTTCGTTGCGACAAAACTCGTTAACCAAGAAGAAACGGTTGAAAATAACCGTTCGTTGATTCAACTATCCAACGCCCATCTCTAACTAGGACCAATTAAAACTTGCAAATAATTTGACACTTGCTAACAATTCAGCCAGCATGAAGTTGCCGCCGACGAGAGATTTCACCGTAGATAAAAGAAGAGTATATAGATCGCCCTCTCGGGCCATATTTCGTTGCCACGTTTTTCCGATCAAATCTGTCAATTTTATGACTAAGTTTCCGTCTTCCACTATAGATGGCGCTAGCGTCGACCGTGGGTGCGAATATAAAATGCTGTAGAAATGCACCAATCTTGTGAAAGTGAATTTCGCGTCAAATTATTATACTGTGTGTGTAAACCATAATCACCGTATGAAATTAATTTAGTTTATTTTTTTTTCTCTGAGCGTATTTTGTTCCTATACAAACATAAAATAAGTGATATTTTATAACAGTGTACTTAACTTGTATAGTAATTAGTGTGTTGACATTACACATTTTTATGTCACCCTTATGGGGGCACAATGAACAAACTTTCTCTTACCAAAACAAAGAATATATTACATGAAGATTTGCAAACATATTCGGATCAAACCACAGAAAAATTACGTCTCAATTTATCTAGTAGTTTGAACGGAAATTCGATTAATTGTCAAGAAAATATGGATATTGAACTAATTTATTCCACAACTGATGCATCGGAAAAGCGTGAAAATTCATATAGAAAATCCAACTAAGCAGACCCGGACCACATCAGAAAATTCACTTTTGAACGATTCTTCATCTTGTTTAGATAATGTTCATCCTGTGTCGATTTCACACAACCAACCACCATCGACCTCCAAACAAAAAAAAAATCATGAGCTTCAAAGATTGGATCGAGGTTAAGCACAAAATACATAAAGCAAATAAACCTGCAGAGTATTGGTTAAACCCTACATTAACCAGCAATTCCTTTGAAATTTTGAATAAAGTTCAAGAGCCAACAGAGAAAAAAATAGTCTTAAAATCACCGCCAATTTTTGTCCATGATGTTAAAGACATCAGACCTTTGTCAATTTTACTAGAAACACACGCCAAAGGTAACTATACTAACAAAATTGTTGGTACAGAACAAGTCAGAATACAGTTGAGTACTGCACAGCTATATAACAAAATTTTGAACCTCTTAAAAATTAGAAAAATACAGATGCACTTTTTTCAAAGCAAAACCGAACATTTAAAGTAGTCATTAGAAATATTCACTTCAGCACCGATATAAAAGACATAAAAAATGAAATTGAATCTCATGGACACAAAGTTGTGTATATAGCCAACATCAAGCACAGATTTACTCGTGCTCCACTGCATATGTTAATAGTAGAATTGAAACAAAACATTAACAACAAAGACATCTTCAACATAGAATTTTCGAATAGAATAAGAGTTAAAATTGAGTCTAAAAATCCAACAAGAGAAATTGTACAGTGTACAAAATGTCAACGTTATGGTCACACTAAATCGTATTGTTTCAGAGACGCAAGATGTGTGAAATGTGCTGGCGATCATCTCAGTAAAAAATGCGAATTGACAGATCGCATCAACAAAAATATCAAATGCGTACTTTGTAATGAAAACCACCCAGCCAAGTACAAAGGTTCCAAGAAATACAAACAATAATTTTCTCAAACATTTCCCCCAATTTGCACCAGATATTATCCAACAGAAAATACTATAAACAGACCGTCATATGTTCAATCCAAATGTCAGATCCAAATGTCTGCAACCAGCAACAAGCTAATTCCGACATTGCTGAGCTAAAATCTATAATGAAAAATTTAGTAGGCCAAATTAGTAATATACCAAATTACTAACCACCGTCGTTTCAAAATTAAAATGAATAATAATTCATTAATAATTGGAATCTGGAATTTCCAATTTTATTGACTTCCATATTGGAGCGTTTTCAACGTCCAAGTTCAAAGTATAGAAAAAAAAATTGAACGAGCAGAATCCAATGAAACTAATACAGTAAATACACTATAATATCTAGTATTTAAATAGAGAATTTCAGATTTTGTACCACTGCCCTTCTCTCATTAATCAACCCCAAAGTATATTGAGTCCCATGTTGGAGCGTTTTCAACATACAAGTTCAAAGGATAGAAAAAAAAAATTGAACGAGCAAAATCAAATGAAACAAATACAGTCAAAACAATATAATATCTAGTATTTAAATAGAGAATTTCAGATTTCAATCCAATATGGGACTCAATATACTTTGGGGTTGATTAATGAGAGAAGAGCAGTGTTACAAAGTCTGAAATTCTCTATTTAAATACTAGATATTATAATGTGTTTACTGTATTAGTTTCATTGGATTCTGCTAGTTAATTTTTTTCTATACTTTGAACTTGTACGTTGAAAACGCTCCAACATGGGACTCAATATACTTTGGGGTTGATTAACGAGAGAAGGGCAGTGGTACAAAATCTGAAATTCTCTATTTAAATACTATATATCATAATGTATTTACTGTATTAGTTTCATTGGATTCTACTCGTTCAATTTTTTTTTTCTATGCTTTGAACTTGTACGTTGAAAACGCTCCAACAAGGGGCTCAATATACTTTGGGGTTGATTAATGAGAGAAGGGCAGTGGTACAAAAAGTGGTAATGAAATTCTCTATTTAAATACTAGATATTATAATGTATTTACCGTATTAGTTTCATTGGATTCTGCTAGTTAATTTTTTTTTTCTATATTTTGAACTTGTACGTTGAAAACGTTCCAACATGGGACTCAATATACTTTGGGGTTGATTAATGAGAGAAGGACAGTGGTGCAAAATCTGAAATTCTCTATTTAAATACTAGATATTATAGTGTATTTACTGTATTAGTTTCATTGGATTCTGCTCGTTCAATTGTTTTTCTATACTTTGAACTTGTACGTTATTTAAATAGAGAATTTCAGATTTCAATCCAATATGGGACTCAATATACTTTGGGGTTGATTAATGAGAGAAGGGCAGTGGTACAAAATCTGAAATTCTCTATTTAAATACTAGATATTATAATGTATTTACTGTATTAGTTTCATTGGATTCTGCTCGTTCAAATTTTTTTTCTATACTTTGAACTTGTTCGTTGAAAACGCTCCAACATGGACTCAATATATTTTGGGGTTGATTAATGAGAGAAGGGCAACAAAATCTGAAATTCTCTATTTAAATACTAGATATTATAATGTATTTACTGTATTAGTTTCATTGGATTCTGCTCGTTCATTTTTTTTTATACTTTGAACTTGTACGTTGAAAACGCTCCAACATGGGACTCAATATACTTTGGGGTTGATTAATGAGAGAAGGGCAGTGGTACAAAATCTGAAATTCTCTATTTAAATACTAGATATTATAATGTATTTACTGTATTAGTCTCATTGGATTCTGCTCGTTCAATTTTTTTTTTCTATACTTTGAACTTGTACGTTGAAAACGCTCTAATATGGAAGTAAATAAAATTGGGGGTTGATTAATGAGGGAAGAGCAGTGGTACAAAATCTGAAATTTTTTATTTAAATACTAGATATTATAATGTTTTTACTGTATTAGTTTCATTTGATTCTGCTCGTTCAATTTTTTTTTCTATACTTTGAAATTGTACGTTGCAAATGATTCAGCATAGACGTAAGTACAATTTGGGGATGATTGGAGACGTAAGGGCAAAGGTACAAAACCTGAAATTAAGTAATTTAAAACTAAATATTACATTGCTTATAATGCCTTGATATAATTTGATAATTGTAGTTCAATTTAATTTTTCCCGTACTAAATGCCTTAACATTATTTTATGGATGATTTGTGACAAAACAGTAGCAGTAATTTTCATAAAAATCAGTGATTTTATAATATATATTTTATATTTTATATTTTATTTATATATTATATATTTTATAATATATAATATATAAATACTAGATATTATAATGTTTTTACTGTATTAGTTTCATTTGATTCTGCTCGTTCAATTTTTTTTTCTATACTTTGAAATTGTACGTTGCAAATGATTCAGCATAGACGTAAGTACAATTTGGGGATGATTGGAGACGTAAGGGCAAAGGTACAAAACCTGAAATTAAGTAATTTAAAACTAAATATTACATTGCTTATAATGCCTTGATATAATTTGATAATTGTAGTTCAATTTAATTTTTCCCGTACTAAATGCCTTAACATTATTTTATGGATGATTTGTGACAAAACGGTAGTAGTAATTTTCATAAAAATCAGTGATTTTATAATATTAATATCAAATATTATCTTGTTTTTTTTTGACCTCAATACATGCTTTTTTCTGCACGATATACCTATCTTCAGGAAACATCTCATATTAGGGCGGTCCGGCCGTCATGGGGTACTGATTTTAGTAGCTATTTTTGATTTTTCTGGTTTAATTTTAGTGGTACAAATTAGTACAAATTCTAATTAATCAATTTCCGTTTAATTTTATTTATTTTCTTTAAAAACAAAAAGTGGTATTCCTAGCTTAATATTAAAGCTAGCAGCGCCATGTGTTTTTTTTAAACGGCACATAGTACAATTTTTTTTGTGTTACAAATTAGTACAAAATAAGTACTAAATAATACAACAGGTCGGGATCGATTTTGCTAATTTGGTCTCGCTAGCTTAAGAGGGGTCTTGCTCAACATAGGCAAGAATTAGAAATATTTTTAATAGAATACAAAATAGATATTATGTTGATCTCAGAAACCCATTTTACAAACTTAAATTATTTCAAAATAAACAATTATAATTTTTACAATACTAATTATCCGGATGGAACAGCTCACGGTGAAACTACTATAATAATAAGAAAAAACATTAAACATTACCAAAACAAATCTATCAATGAGTATTGTATACAAGCCACATCACTAACAATTCAACAACAAACTGAAAAATTAACAATATCTGCAATTTACTGTCCACCAAAACACTAGCTCACCTGTGAACAATTTGAAAATTTTTTCGCAACACTTTAGAAAAAATTCATTGCGGGAGGAGACTTCAATGCGAAGCCAAGGGGAGAACGAATTTTATAAAACCGTCCAGAAACATGGGCTAACGACCTTATCCACTGTCGAGCCCACATACTGGCCGAGTGATTTGCGCAAATTACCTGATCTATTATATATCTGCGTCTTGAAAGGTATAGCAAATGAACACATTCAGGCTAAAACTTGTCTTGATCTAAGTTCTGACCACACACCAAAAATAGTCACATACAGTACAAAAATTTTAGAAGACAGAAAAATGATTTTTGAGAATTGATTATTCATTTCATTGAATAAGTATACAAACTGGGAATTATTCCGAAACATTATAGAGCAAAATCTTAACTGTAATATACAATTGAAAAACAAACATGACCTGAAAAATGCTGTTGATAAAGTTAGTGCAATTGTAATAGACGCAGCTAGAAAAAGTACCCCGCCCACAAATTAAAAAAAAATCCACACTTGCTCCATAGACACCAAAGCTCTTATTGCAGAGAAAAGGAGGCTAAAAAAAAGATGGCAGCTATCCAGATCTCCATAAGACAAAATGCAATTGAACAGAATGTCTAAATTGACTAAACAACAAATAACAACGTTCACAAACGACCAATTTCAAAACTTTTTATTCCATTTAACAATATCAGATCATTCAATTCGGAAAGCCACAAAAAACTTAAAACGTCCTGCCATTACTATACCTCCAATTAGAAAACCGGATAACACTTGGGCACGCAGTAATTTAGAAAAAGCAGAATATTTTTCGATTTACTTCAAGAAAGTTTTTACGCCAAGTTCTTCAAAATCCTCGGAACAAGAAGAAAAATTTATTTTTGATTCTTTGAAAGAAGTTCAGTCAAATTTTTCATCAAACATCATAATCAAAGTTCCAGAAATTACAAATGAAATCCGAAAAACAAAATCTGCCAAAGCACCTGGCGTTGACAACATTAATATTAACATACTTAAAAAACTTCCCTACAAAGCCTACCGTTTCATAACAATCTTGTTTAACGGTATAATAAGACTTAAATCATATCCCGATCAATGGAAAATTGCTAAAATCATAATTATTCCGAACCCTGGTGAAAATCCGAATGAAGTCCAAAGTTATAGACCAATTAGTTTACTTCCAACGTTATCCAAAATATTTGAAAAGGTCTTAATTAGTAAAATAAACCCTTTATTTATGATAGCAACGCTATCCCTGAGCATCAATTTGGATTTAAAAAAAACATGGCATACCAGAACAAATTCATAGAAATGTCGACAATATAAAGAAGGCTTACCAAAACAAGAACTACTGCTCAGCTGTTTTTCTCGATATTAGTCAGGCATTTGATAAGGTGTGGCACCCCGGCCTACTTTACAAAATAAAAAATGCATTGCCGATTAATATATACCTAATAATAAAGTCCAACCTGGAAGGTAGAACATTCTTCGTTAGTCAATGGGTAAAACATCCTCATTACATCCAGTCAGATCGGGAGTGCCTCAAGGTAATGCCATTGGGCCACTATTATACCTCATATACACTGCGGACCTACCACAGAAAGATGAAATTTTGACAGCAACATATGCAGATGACACAGGCATAATGGAAACACATGAAGATCCCATAATCACATCAAAAATGCTGCAGGATCATCTTGACGTGATGAAAAAATGGTTAAGCTTGTAGAGAATAGAAGTTAACATTAGCAAGTCAAAGCATATCACTTTCACTCTTTGTAAAGGGACTTGCCCTGCAGTAAGACTTAATGACGAAATTATAGATCAAACAGATACAGTCAAATATCTAGGTTTACACATGGATAGGAGACTAACCTGGAAAGAACACATTAAGAAAAAGAGGAAGTAGCTTGAAGAAACCAGAAGAAGATATCATTGGTTCCTTGGACGAAAATCAAAACTTGACATGCATAATAAAATTTACCTCTATAAAGCTATCATTAAACCAATTTGGACATACGACATACAGCTATGGGGATCAACTTCCAACTCAAACGCTTCAATAATTCAAAGATTTCAAAACATGTTATTAAAAGAAAATCTGAAAGTACCAAAGTATGTTCCAAATTGGTCAATACACAAAGACACAGGCACTAGCACAGTTGAGGATGAAATAATCGCTTACTCGCACAAATATAGAAATCGCCTAGCATTTATTTTTATATATTACATACATGATTACAAGAATATGGTATTTAGCTTTAGAAACTATATGCACAATTATTAGTAGACATATTTTTTTTTATGAAACATCAAAAGGTAATTTTTGCTACTCACAAACTTTTGTTGTGGCATAGTCAATCCCCAACTAACATTAGCAGTGTTAAAAGAAGGGTGGAATTTTAACATTAGCTTGAATTTTCTTTTATTTAAATGATTATATGTTCTCTTAACTGACTTGACATAAACTTGTGAGTCCTATTTTCAATATTGGTCATCTACTTTCAGGCTTGCACTTGTAACTTAATATTGTTTGCTGTGTTTTTATTTTTCTCACTGATATTTTATCATTACTTTCAAGAGTACAATTGCTGAAAAAAAACAATGTAGAATTATTTGTTATGAATATAAGGTATTATAAAAAAATAATTTTTCAATAACATACCTTCCAGAAAGGGATTTAGTAAGACGGGTGTCTTGTATTTATAACCTCAAAATTCCTAGCATTGATACTGGTAAATGTCTCAGTTATTAAGCTACAATAAAAAATTATATCAGATAGTACTAGATGTGAGTATTTTGTTGTGTGCATATTGATAAAACTTATTCACCTTCTTCTCACCGTCAGTGCTCAGCCCGAGCTCCAGTTATTTTACAAATCATTCTATATATTACGTCATTTTCTGCAGTAAATACATGCATTTTTGCATATTTGTTGGTATTCTGCATTGTTGTACACCGCACTTTGACTTGATATTTGTTATAAACTTTTAACAAACATTTGACACTTTGACACTATAATATTATTCCGCCATATTAGATTCTCGAATATTTTCTTTAGGACGTTTTGTAGCGCTACCAGCGCTCCAAACGAGAGAGACGGAACTAAAAACAAGATTACAGATGTTTGTTAGTTAATCTTGTTTTTAATTCCGTCTCCCTCGATTGGAGCGCTGGTAGCGCTATAAAACGGGCTATGTAATATGTAAAATGATTAGTAAAATAACTGAAGCCCGAGCTGAGCACTGACGGTGAGAACTAGGTGAATAAGTTTATCAATATGCACACAACAAAATACTCGCATCTATTACTAGCACTTCTGATATAATTTTTTATTGTAGCCTAATAACTGAGATATTTAACAATATCAATGCTAAGAATTTTAATGTTATAAATACAAGACACCCGTCTTACTAAATCCCTCTCTGGAAGGTATGTTATTGAAAAGTTATTTTTTTATCGCCATTTTGTATCAAAGTCTGTGGTTCGCATGTTGTTTTGTTGTTTCTGTAATTAATTGTATTCAAATAAGCATTTATGTGAAATTTAATATGGCAAAATTTAACGCTTAAACTTGTGGTAACTTCAGAAATAATATAAAAATGCACTTCTTTCCGGCTTTATAAAGTGAACAAATTAGAAATGTCTAATTATATTTCACAGAATAGTTCTCATGTTTATAGTTCACAGTGATATAAGAAGAGAAAGACAATCTGATATATGCCGAGGAGAACACTCTGCAACTCCAGTGGAAAGGGTAATAATAATTCTGAATATTTTAATATCATTTGCTATTACAACTTGATATTATATTACAACATGTTATGTTTAATAGATGTTCACAAATTGCAGCAGAATGTAGTGACTAAAATGGCATGTAAAATGTACGACGCTTCCATTATATGTTGAGGGAGTTAAGAAGGGTAGACAAACAATGCAATAATTTAAGGTATAAATTGCAACAGAGTATAAAATGCTCTGAAATATTCTTAACATTCCGCGAATGCTATATATTAATTCTTTCTGAATTTGTTGTACTTTTTAAAAATTTACAATTTTCAACACGTGTATCTTATGCTATGACCATAAATCACAAAGGCAGACGATCATTTTTAGTGTTATATATTTGGAAAATCAATGTTTTAGTCGTGAATAAACAAAAAATCATTCATGTGGCGATATCAAGCAGGCTTGTTTTAATTTGTAAAAAACAATTGGACATGTTATGTATATTTTTGATCTGGAAATATTTTGATAGTCAATAAATTTATATTTTTTTATTATGCTGGGAGTTTCTAATTTTATATATTATCATAATCATTACTACTCCCACATTGGTGACCCCGACGTGATAGATGAAGACAAAAAAAAGGAGTTTTATTTTTCGATGATTTGAGAAAAATTGATTTTGACGCAGCACCATAATCACTGGTCTTCAGTGACGACCTATAAGGCATGTCCAGTCCAATCCATCATAGTTAACGCACTTACTGTCTGGATCAGACTTCCGAGGTTACTCATTTGGTATACCCAGACCTCAGTGTCTATTGCTGACAGTAAAAATAATTTGGAGCCTGAACTTTTCATTGGAATGCAATTCAACCTCTCTTTCTCTGTTAACTCAACAAATCGTCTTATAATGCTACCTCCCATTATCGGTGACAACGACGAGTCAAAACAAAATTTGACATAATTTATTGGATTCCACAATTCTGGACTCTTATGTCAAAGAAACCAATGATCCTGATTTGGATAAAGAGCCAACTTCTTTCTCTGATCGGAACTCATCAGATACGAATGCAACACTTGCAGAAATGGAAACTGTACCCATAAATTATGCATTCTAAACATTAAGTTATTCTGATTTAACTAATACCAATTAGATCGAGGATGAATCTTAGAAGTTCACCGACATCGAGGTACAGGAAATTTTCCACATTTTTTTTTTTAGTCAGAACCTTATGCAGAATATGGAGTTGATGGCAGGTCGAATCACCACATGCAGTGGATCTGCTGACGAAACATGGAAATTTGTAATTGACTAGTATTACAACACTGGTCTGCTATAATCTGCTTTCCCACCACATTTTTATAACGTGTTTCCCTGTATTTTAAAACTGTGAGATCAACACTGGGCAGGGAGTATGTGGCGATATCAAGCAGGCTTGTTTTAATTTGTAAAAAACAATTGGACATGTCATGTATATTTTTGATCTGGAAATATTTTGATAGTCAATAAATTTATATTTTTTTATTATGCTGGGAGTTTATGTGGGAGTCGTAATGATTATGATAATATATAAAATTAGAAACTCCCAACATAATAAAAAAATATAAATTTATTAACTGTAAAAATATTTCGATATCAAAAATATACATGACATGTCCCATTGTTTTTTACAAATAAAAACCAGCCTGCTTGATATCGCCACACACTCCCTGCCCAGTGTTGATCTCACAGTTTAAAAAAAAAACACAGGGAAACACGTTATAAAAATGTGGTGGGAAAGCAGATTATAGCAGACCAGTGTTGTAATACTGGTTAATTACAAATTTCCATGTTTCGTCAGCAGATCCACCGTATGTGGTGATTCGACCTGCCATCAACTCCATATTCTGCATAAGGTTCTGATTAATGAAAAACATGTGGAAAATTTCCTGTACCTCGATGTCGGTGAACTTCTAAGATTCAGCCTCCATCTAATTGGTATTAGTTATATCAGAATTACTTAATGTTTAGAATGCATAATTTATGGGTACAGTTTCCATTTCTGCAAGCGTTGCATTCGTATCTGATGAGTTCCGATCAGAGAAAGAAGTTGGCTCTTTATCCAAATCAGGATCATTGGTTTCTTTGACATAAGAGTCCAGAATTGTGAAATCCAATAAATTATATCAAATTTTGTTTTGACTCGTCGTTGACACCGATAATGGGAGGTAGCATTATAAGACGATTTGTTGAGTTAACAGAGAAAGAGAGGTTGAATTGCATTCCAATGAAAAGTTCAGGCTCCAAATTATTTTTTCTGTCAGCAATAAACACTGAGGTCTGGGTATACCAAATGAGTAACCTCGGAAGTCTGATCCAGATAGTAAGTGCGTTAACTATGATGGATTGGACTGGACATACCTTATAGGTCGTCACTGAAGACCAGTGATTATGGTGCTGCGTCAAAATCAATTTTTCTTAAATCTTCGAAAAATAAAACTCCTTTATCTTCATCTCCATCGTCGTGAGTCACCAATGTGGGAGTCGTAATGATTATGATAATATATAAAATTAGAAACTCCCAACATAATAAAAAAATATAAATTTATTAACTGTAAAAATATTTCGATATCAAAAATATACATGACATGTCCCATTGTTTTTTACAAATAAAAACCAGCCTGCTTGATATCGCCACAATTTATACATCCACATCTACAGGTAAGACTAAAAATACTATATAACACTTGAATGCAATAAAATAAATTGAGCTATTGGAAATAAATTTGTTCTATAAATCGCAGTGTATAATTTTTAATATACAATTTTATTGAACATTTTTTAATATTTGTTAAATGGATAATTAAAGTGTTAACTGTGTGAATTGAGAACAATCATTTTATTTGAAACAGTTCTACATTCAGCATCAATCATATATTGGTGTAAATAGTTATTAAAAAAACAGTAATTATTATTTTTACCTAAGCAGTAAATATTAGTATAAAATATTGAAAAATTGTAGACGTGGGTACAGAACAACGTCTGTCGGGTCAGCTAGTATATATATATATATATATATATATTATGTCTGTAGGATTTAACTTTTTAACTTTGTTCATTATTTGTCATTTCTTTTAATTATACTATTCCATTATCTATAGTATATACTCTATATACTAGACTCTCTTCTCTAAATACTCTATATACTTTTCTCTTCTCTTTTTAATATATTATTATTAGTCATTAAGAAATTAATATTAGTCAGTTCGTGTAAATTCATTATACTTATGAAAACTTTTACAATATTTCTGTGTTGTTATTATATATTATTGATCATTAAGTAATTCATATTGATCGTTCCTTTTAAGTTTAACATTTTATTGTAAATGCTTCTACACAATCTCTGTCTAGTTGTTATATATTATTGATCATTAAGTAATTCATATTGATCGTTCCTTATAAATTTATCATACCATTGTGTAATACTTTTTTTAGTTACTTATAATTGTAAAATTGTAATACTTATTATTATGTATATATTGATTATTACATTTATAAAAAATTTAATTGTTATGTAAAAATGTTTGTGATATATTTGAAAATATATTTTGTACTTCGTGTGTTTTTTTTCTCATTTCTAATATAAGAAATTATTTAGGTTTTCTTATTTTGAATTAAGTATGCAAACCATATCTAGGAATAATACCAGCGGTTGATTTATATACTAAACAAGTGCTGCGTCCTTCAGATCGCTAAAAATATTAAAATGGAGGTAATGTCAAATGGCCTGAGATAGCGATCTATTTATGTTTTACTTATTTATGAACTCGCTCATTGTGCGGCAGTCATTACAAATTTTAAGAACGTAGGTGTACCAACATAGCTAAACATAAATTTAAACAGTAAGATGTAGAAGTTATGCAGCGGTTAAAATATTCATTATTATCATTATTGAAATGTGTTGATTGATATATATATATATATATATATATATATATATATATATATGTATATATATATATATATATATATATATTTTATATATTGTTACGAATGTGTGGGTGAGGACCCGCACACGGATGTAAAATAACACATTACTACCCCTCTCCCTATGCGTGTAATCCATGTCCCTGATGAGGAATGTGTCCACAGGCTGAGGGTGGTTGTCTGCATTGCGTAGTCTAGATATAGTCGTAGTCTTGAAGTAGTCGTTGTCGGGGTTGAGAGTTGCCGGCGTGGCCTCAGTGTCGACAAACGTGCGGTCCAGCGCACGAAGGAGTTAATAAAATGTATTGAATGTGAGATTAGAGGACATCATGGGGGGACAGCGTTCGGAGACTGTCCCCAAACAGAAAGTAGACTTAGTGAAAATACCTAAAGGTGATGGTTAAGTGATTTATGTGAATCGGGCCCGATGTATGGACATGTGATGGACACTGGTTGCGCCGTGGTTAAAGATAAGTCTAGAATAAGTTGCATGTTAGAATAAGAAATGTTTTAGATTAAGGGATTGTTATGTTTAAATATAGGTTTGTTAATTAAGTAACGAACAAACGCCTTTTCATTAGTAGTTTTAAAGTAATCAGTTTCTTACAGGATCGCGACGTCACGATAAGGGTGTAGAAAGACCGCGAATGTAACAACAATAGTAAATTAGGGCATGAATCAAGGGTAGTAAATAATAAATAAAAGGGTTTCACAATAAATAAAAAGGGATTCGTGACAAAATGGTGGACTAGCGCCGGATATGCTTTTCGTTGGTTTAACGATCAAATGATTAAAAAGTATTAATTTGTTTTGGTAATCATTTGATCCACCATCGACGGCATTATTACGATCTCGGTAAAACAATTTTATTGTTGGTTCATTCGCGGTTATTTTTCCTTGCGTGTAAGTTTACAGTTTCCTCGTTTTATTTTTTTTGTTATTTTGTTATTGATCAATTTCGGGTTTCGATTTGTTTTTTCGCGAAGATTCGGCATTTCTTGATTACGCGTTATTATTAAATTGGTATTTATGAAATTTGTTGAACTCTTGGTTATCATAGTTGAGTGTACAGAAGATTGTTGGAACACTTAAAATTATGAAAACATAGTGCAATTTGAAATAAGGTTTAGCGGTATATATAAATTGAAATGTTGTTGTGTGATCAAAGGGGTTTTCTATGTATGTTGGGGTTAATGTAAACGTAATTTGCGAAATTGGTTGGCGCGAAAACGAATAATCAAGTAGTTCAAGGAATTGTTAGAATTTTGATTTGTGGATTTTGAAAATCTATTTAATTTGTAAAATTTAAAGGTTGTTTTATAATAATTTTGAAATGCGGAATCTATTTATTGTATTTGTATTTTTGTTCGTTAATGTTTCTTGTTGTTCAGTCGCGCGGTTTGTTTTATTTCGATTTTTTGGGAAAGGCTTTTGTTCGTGTACTATTAGATACGTGTTTCCTAGGTTAATTATAATTACCATCATTTTAAATTAAGATTATTAGAATATAAATTTTAAATTCGAAATTATTATAATTAGTGTATAGAAAAATATTGTTCTATACAGATTTAGAATTTTTGTTTATTACGAACATTATTAGGATTGTTTAGTGTATTGTGTTATTCATAAGCATTTTCGTAAACACTAATACATAAAATTTATGATGATTGCCAGATACATTAAGTTATGTTATACAGTTAAGTGTTGTTTCATGGAAATCGTTCTTGTGAGTAGAGTTTATTTTTTTTATATATATATATAGTCGTAAATATTTTAAAGAAAGTTATTTTAAAATATCATATTGCAAGGGTAAGATATCGTCGAAGTTATTTTCTCTTCGAATTCGATCTCAAGTCACAGACATTTAAGTGACGCAGCGGGATAATTTTTAGTGCTTTTTTTTGTGTAAACATTTCATCCCTACGTTTTTAAGGCGCCACAACGCGGGTGGCTAGTATATGTGAGTTCGAAAATGTCCAGACATCGTTCTCGTGTTGCGATCTTATGGTCTCTATATGTCAACGCCAGGCTAAAAGCTTTTTTTTTCTTGGTTTAAGTACTAGATTTTTGAGTTGCGTAGATAGTTTTAAGTGTAATGTAAAAAAATATTTTAAAATTAGGGAAGATGCCTTTGTATATATATATATATATGTTTTTTTTGTTGAGTCAGGGATTTACAATCATTTTCGAATACATGTGGCTGTTTGTAAAATACGAGCGAATTTCTTTTTCAGTTTAGTTTTGTTTGCGCTATTGCGTTAGAGTATTTTTATTATGATTTGTTTTATCTCAAAATTTAGAGCAGTTTTGAGAATTGCGGAGTTATTCGCCTCCGTGCATATGAGGTGCCGAATATTTATTTGGGAATGCATAGAAAACAACGGCTTACAGGGATTTGAATTGTGGCAAATTTTTGTTAGGTCGATCACCACCGCCTGAATAGCTTGTATATAATTCAGTGCGAAAGCTCTTGGTGACACCGATTTTCGATATGCATTTGAATTGATCAGGATGTCTTTGGTGATTTTCAATTAGAGCGGACTTAGTCACCCCGATCTAATTGTAATCAGTCGAGCCCACTGGCATCAAGGTCGATACGGCTCATACTGCCAATAGTGAAATGGGATTAGAAATTTGATTTTTACATTTGATAGTTTTTTTTTTTTTTTATGGTTGTTACTTTTAAAAAATTATTTTTATGGTGTTTTTATTATTAATTTTTTTTAATTATTGTTAGATTGTTTGTATGTAGTACGTAATGATTGATATTTAGTTTTCGCGGTAGAAAAGATGGTTAAAGTAAACGTCGAATAAATTTTATTTTCTTTAGTTTAAAAATCATAGGTTTCTCGTACCTTTCATTCAACCGGTTATGTTATTTTGCAATTATTCCATTAGCGCAACAAGACGGCAGTCACATGTTTAGTCAAATATAGATAAGATAGATAGAAATAAAGGATTAAGGATAATAATAATTCAAGAAGATCATAATCGCAAAATAGGAGATAATTAATAGATACGTAGTAATACTTAGTTAGTTAAATTTGCGAGCGCGTCCGGTCCATGTGAGACGGAACAATTATTCGGCAAAAGGGGCGTGTACAAGATATAGGAAAGACGTATAGCCAAATACCGAAGCGACAAATACGCAAATAGGAACGCGCTTAAGCGTAAGACGCGAGAGGGAAAGAAATAGAAAAGAAATGGACAGAGGGGTATGAACTGGAAAAGAAAGTTTAATGTATTATAGGATAGTAACATTAGTCGAAGTTCACGCGCGAGCAAATAGAGAAATAATTACATATGTACGTTAGTGATCCGAAAATAAGAAATTAATATAAAATTAAACAAAGTAGGATAATAACAAATAATAATAGCAGAAAAAAAAACCTTAAATGCCAATAAGAAAATTAAATACAGTTTTATAGAAATTTGTTGGAATAAGCGTGTGGAGTTTAGTGCCAGCAAATGCGTGTGGAGTTTTATTACGTCGTTATTTCGTCATCGAATAAAGCCGAAATTGAAAATATTCAGACGTCGGTCAATTAAATTTGAAATAATAAATCAGAGTGTTAATTTGATTATTATTATTATTTTTTTTTTTTGTGTTTTTTTCTGTAGAAAAGAAAAACAGTAAAAATAAAAAAATAAAAATAAAAATAAAAATATAAAACAGTGGTGTTCAGGAGCGTGCGGTAAATACAATTGGGTGTGCGCGCGCAGTTGATTTAAACTAAAACTAAGCAAATAATAACCAGACACCGTTAAGTTTAAGACCCGGTTATAAACTAAAATATCTAAGTGCTAATAGTGCTAAGTTTAGTGGTGCCCATGAACACGTGATTAGGTACAATTAAGTTTAACGTATCGTATATTAAATAAGTTAGAAGTTAGTGAATAAGGAATAAAAATCATTAAATTAAGAGGATTATAAATTAAGACTAGGGTAAGTGTTTATTTTATAGAACCTTTGATATTACTGATATCAATACCGCAAAAGTTTAAGCAAAGCAATCCATCGTACCATTTTGGTCCTGTACAATTGTATGCCTTTTTTTTTATCGTTTTTCGTCTTTTGAGATATTTTTGTGATTTTGGGGGTTGCTCTCGGTTTATTTCATTTTGAAGTTATAAAGTGTAAGGGAACAAATAGAGTTAGTTAGTTTATAAGAAGTATGCCGTCTACCAGCAACATGAACAATCGTGTTGTAACTCGTCAAGCTGCACGTAATAGCGACGAAGATTCGAACAGCGACGGGAACCAACCGCGAGCCGATGTAGGAACGAGCGACACGGGGGTCGAGATTTCCGCGGGCGTGAGTAACGCGTCGAGTCACGTCGGGGTTGCTAGATACCCGGTCTTTCATTGTGGAAAGTTTGGGGGTAAGGGTGCAGTGTCAGAATTTTTAATAGAATATGAACACGCGGCGAAAATAAATAGATGGTCAGATAGGGATAGAGTCGACTTTTTATTACAACACCTAGAGGGCGCGCCGCGCACGTGGTATGTGAAGCAATTGAGAAAGAATGCATTGCGCGATTGGGAGTCATGCAAATTAGATCTCGAACTAGCATTTCCGGGGCATGGGAGTCAGGAAAGGGCGCAATTGTTATTAGAATCACGGGTTAGGCAGGACGGGGAAGATTTGCAAAGCTATATCTTGGAAATGACTGATTTGTGCGATAGAGTAGATCATAACATGAGCGAAATGAGCATTATAAGGTATATAACTAGAGGGTTACGTCCGCGATCGTTAATTATACAAGCCGCGCAGTTTTCACACGAGTCGTTACAGCTATTCACTTCGTCGTTATTGCGGGCCGATGCATATAGGTGCGTGTATGATTTAGATAAGGGCGAGCAAGAATTAGGCGCTTTACGCCATACCATAGAATCTTTATCGGATACGATTAAATCATTACAAGTTAACCAAAGCTCGCACAGATTCGGAGACCCTACGCATTTCAGAACAAATCGCGATAGACCGAATGGGGGACAATTTCGAAACGGTAGGACGATGACGGGTCGTATTGTCTGCCATAATTGTAATCGAATGGGGCACTATCAAAGATTCTGTCCTGAATTATTTAATAACACGCAGGGTGCCAGAACCGACTCTCAGAATTTTCGGGCACGTCAGCCGCAAATACGCCGCTATTAGCGGAAGTACAAATACCGCGAGAGTCACCGAATAAGGCTGAACCGGCTGTTTTAGAAGCAACGTACATTATACTAGAGGTCAATAAAATACAAACAGAAGTCCTGATCGACTCGGGGGCTATGACATCTGTCGCGGGATCACAATTCATTGACAAGAAATTTATCAAACCATTAGAAGCGAGTAGGGCCGTGAGTTTCGGATTCAACAATCCTGTTCGAATTTTAGGCACCACAATAATATTAATAAATTTCAATGAGAACGCGTATTTAAATTTCAAACTTTTTGTAATCGATACCCCAAATTCAGCCATTATTTTAGGAAATGATTTTAACCGATTGACCAACGCGGAAATAAGCTTTAAAAACAGACGGATCACGTTCTCAGTACGATCACATACAATCGTAAAACCTTTCATAGACAAACGGACAATTGCGGGACTGGACGAAGGGAATAATATTTTCCAAATCGATATGGATTGCGAATACAAAGTCACTAGTTCGGAAAATATCATTATACCAGGAAAGACATCAACGCGAATACCTTGCAAAATATCAGGTAAAACGTCGAATCCGCATGACGAGTACGTTTTTGAACCATACGTTACGAACGTTCACAAAGACATCGTTATACCGAGCTTAGGTTTTGTTTCGCGCGGAAGTGTTATCGAGGTGCCTGCCATAAATACTTCCGAAAAATCAATCTCAATTTATAAATATGACGTGTTAGGGGTAGTTAGCGGCCAAGACGACGTTTTCAATAAAGATGGTCGAGTAAACGAGACTAAACCGGACGAACACTCGAATACAGGACAAATAAAAATTAACCCGAACTTAAACTCGAAGGAACGCGAGACGTTAGTAAAAATCGTACAGAATAATTCCGATGTATTCAGTTGGGACGATAAACAAATGACCCGAACGCAACATACCTGTCACACAATTGAAACTACTTCTCAGCCAATCAACCAACCGCCGTATAGAAATAGCTTTAGAGAAAGGGCGGAGATACAGAGACAGGTAGACGCAATGTTAAAAGCGAAGGTAATTCGCGAATCGAAAAGCCCGTGGGCCAGTCCGGTAGTGTTAGTTAAGAAAAAGACAGGGGAGTGGCGTTTTTGCGTAGATTATCGAAAATTGAACAAGGTGACAAAGCAAGATAAATATCCGTTACCGCTAATCGACGACATTTTGACATCATTAAACGGGTCGGAGTACTTCTCAACATTAGATTTGAAAAGCGGATATTGGCAGATACCGGTGCGGGAAGGCGATCGCGAGAAAACGGCTTTTATAACGGGCGACGGACTCTGGGAATTTAACGTTATGCCATTCGGGCTGAGTAATAGTCCGGCAACGTTTCAGAGGTATATGGATCGGGTGTTGGCAGGTTTAAAGTGGAATAGTTGCTTAGTATATTTAGATGACATTATTATTAAGGCGCCTAATCTGTCGACGCATAACGAGCGATTAAAGGCGGTGTTAAACAGAATTCGCGACGCGGGACTTAAACTAAAACCGGAGAAATGTACGATAGGGTTTTCGGAAATCAAAATCTTAGGTCACGTGGTAGCACAAACGGGCATCTCGCCTGACCCCGATAAAATCCAGGCAGTAGTAGATTTTCCAACACCGAAACGCGTAAAGGACGTTCGAGCATTCATAGGATTAGCTAATTTTTATCGAAAGTTTATAAGAGATTTCGCGAAGATTGCTGAACCTTTGACAAACCTAACTCGAAAAGATACGAAGTTCGAATGGGACGAAAGCGTAGATACGGCCTTTAATAAACTTAAACAGATTTTGACCTCACAACCGGTTTTAGAACACTTTAATGATGCGGCTAAAATTCATTTACATGTGGACGCATGCGATATAGGCTTAGGAGCTGTACTCGTTCAATGCACAGAGAGAGGCGAGAATCCGATAGCATACGCTTCACGAAAGTTACTAGAAAGGGAAAGAAAATATAACACGTCCGAAAAAGAATGCCTCGCGATAGTTTGGGCCATTAAGCACTTTAGACCTTTCATTTGGCGCAAGCACTTTACAATAATTACGGACCATCACGCGCTTTGTTGGTTACAGAAAAATAAAGACCCCGCGGGTAAACTGGCGCGTTGGGCAATAAAATTGCAAGAATTTGACTACGACATAAAACATAAAAATGGTAGATTACATACCGACGTGCTATCTAGGTACCCAATAAGCGACCAAGCAAATCCCCGCGTATTCCAGCTACAGTTTTCGCACACGTTGGGTGCTTTGCAATTAAAAGATCCGGTGCTTAACCGTATATTCCAGGCGTTAGAAAATCCGGAAGCGGTTTCGGTAGAATTAAAAAGAAAATCCCGAAGTTTTGTTATTGTAGATAACACATATATCGTAAGGATTTGGGTGCTAACACTCCGAATAAACTGCCGGTTATCCCGAAAGCTTTACAGAAAGAACTTCTACACGCGTATCACGATGATCCGCTATCAGGCGCTCATCTAGGAATAGCAAAAACATACGGTAGATTACATAAGAAATATTTCTGGATAATATGAAGAAAGACACTATCAATTACGTAAGATCATGTATTCATTGTCAAACAAAGAAATCTCCAAAGCAAGCTCCCGCCGGATTACTAAATCCAATACCAGTGGGAAACCCGTTCAATTTAATAGGGATGGATTTTTTAGGGCCTTTTCCCGTTAAGTCTTAAAAGAAATAGGTACATAATAGTCGCTATTGATTACCTCACGAAATGGGTGGAAGCAAAAGCGATATCAAATCAATCGGCAGACGGGGGCGGAGTTCATTATTAACCAAATCATCTGTAGGCACGGATGCCCGGATGCTTTTCTTACAGATAGGGGGGCAACATTTTGTTCAGAATTGATAGTGTCTTTGATGAAGAGACTAGGAATAAACAATAAAACTACAACAGCATATCATCCGCGTTGTAACGGCCTGGTTGAACATTTTAACGGACTACTAGCCCAAATGTTATCAATGTACGTAGCCACCAATCAAAAGACTGGTGCTCGTACGTACCTTAGTAACGTTTGCGTATAACACTTCGGTACAAGAGACTACCAAACACACCCCGTTTTATTTGGTATATGGGCGCGAAGCTAAGTTACCGATCGACGCGTCACTAATGATCGATTCAAACGATATACAGAGCGAAGATTTCGTCGAGAAAATCAATAGAGTCAGGTCGGACGTAAAGGTAAAAATAGAAGCGGAACAAAAACGACAGAAACAAATTTTTGACCAAAATCGTAGGGTGCCCACCTATGAGGAGGGACAATTGGTACTAGTATACACGCCCGTGAGAAGAAAGGGGCAAGCAGATAAACTCCAACACTGCTGGCACGGCCCGTACAAAATAATGCGAAAACTATCGGAGGTCAATTTTCAGATTAATAAAGCGGTGCGGGGGCGACCAAAATTTGAGACTATACACGTTGAAAGAATGAAACCCTACGTCGAACGCCCAGATTACCTGCAATAGGACGGGAATAGAACATATAGGTAGATAAATTACATAGAATAAATGAAGTAGATAAGTAGGCAGGATGAATAATTAGGGGTAATGCTAGGGATAGTATATAGTATATAGGTTAGAATTGACAGCAAGTGCAGAGGCGTGGGTTTGTACTTTGGTGTTTCTTTTCAATCACTCAGAGAGCACTGGGCGATACTTTATAACCGTTGAGAATAATGTTGGGTAAAATGATATTGGGGAAAAAGATGTTGAAAAAAAAAGATGTCCTTGTGAGGGATTCAAGGAAATAAAGGAAATAATTCGCGTATGAAGGAATACGACGCGAAAAGAGAAAATTGGGGGTTAATAGACGATTATTAACATGAATAGATGAATATTTTGATTTGTTGTGAAAGTGGTTGTTTAGTTCAGTCGGGAATTGAGAAATTGTGTGTGAGTATGCATATTTTTATGAATGTCAGCTGGCCAGCTAAGTATAAGAGATAAGTGTATTTTGATTTTTCCCTCGTTTTAAAATGAAAATGTTTTAGGTTTAATGCAAGATTTGAGTGAATATAAATTTTAAAATGATTGTTGTTTTGTGTTTGATATAATGTATGTGGTTTATACTAGGGGTGTTTAGAAAAAGTAAATTGAGAATAGAATTGGGTTTTGCGATTTTTGGGAAAATTTGGGATTTTACGGTTTTGGGGAAGATCGCCCGGGCTGGTGTTTTGTTGTTGTTATGGTTATTGATTATGAATTTGTTTTGATCTCACAGCATGGGGATATGGATTTGGGCTGTGGGAGCACCCCCAGCGAGGGTTCTGGTGCTCTGAGTGAGACCGTTGAAGCGTGATACATCCATACAAGCTGATTGCTATCACGCTATCCATTTGGAAGCTTTGGTTGTTGATTATGTTATATGTATTTTAGTGAAATTTTGTGGATTTCACGCTAGAGCCGGTACTTTTTACCACATTGTACCGCCGCTAATGTGAGGTTTTGAGCAGATATCCGCTCCCGATGCCTGCTCAAAAACTTCCGCCATCAGTAAGCGTCGCGCGACGTTGTGTGTTGTTTGGTTTTTATTGCTGATGGTAATTTCCTTCTGAAATTATAAGCGGGCGCGATGCTGCTTCAGGTCTTTTATTGGATAGGCAAGGTGCTATGGGCATCTAGCACCGTTTGGAGCCTAGGAACACCGGGGAAACAAGCATTCCGACGACTCACTTCTTGTTTTATATTGAGAAGCGCACTTGCTGTACACGGTTTAATAGTAATAGAAATAGTTAGACTAGGTAAAAGTAAATTACGTTTATGTTTGCGTTGTACGTTAATAGAGATGGGATCGCCAAATTCAAAACAGTCAGCAATTCCCGAATTTTAAAATAATATGTAGAGTATTTTAATTACTTATATTCCATTTGACTTTATTGTTCCTATTCTCGCTCTTAGTCTTACTCTTGCAATGCTTTTCTTTGTTGTGTGTTTTCTGTTTTTACATTGTTAAGTAAACATTGTCGTTATAAGTATGTAACTAGGTTTAGGTTGATAAAGAAACAAATGCGCTTATGTTTTACTCAGCAAATGTTTATGTTAAATGTAAATTTGTTGTAGTTATAATGTCATTATTTTATTTTAGAATCTATTGTTAAATAGATTAAAAAGCTGTTGATAAAAATATATGAGATAGTTTATTTTTTTTTAAATTTATAGAAGTAAGTGCTAAGTGTAGAATAAGTTTATGTCCATTTTCTGAGTGTTTTTATGTTATTTACTTTAATAATGTTTGATAATTTTTAATACTTGATAAAGTTCGAATATTTTTTTTTTTTTTTCTCTTTCTCATTAATTTGAATGTTCAATTAACTTTGCGATTTGTTATTATTTGAATGTAGTTTATGTAGGTAGTAATAAAGCAATAAGGTTTAGATCAAAGTTTTAACAAACAGTGAATAAGTAAAGTGACTAGTGTGTTTTTTTTGTTTGTTATGACACTTTTTGGACAAATACACTAAACTGTTAATGTAATCTTACTTTTGGTTGAAATCTGTTGTGAAGTAATTTTGTGTAACAGTGCAAGAAAAAATTGAACGCGTGTACAACTACATTACTGAAACATCGCGACCCGAATTGTGTATCAGGGTGCTAGGGGGTCGACGCCTATGCAGATGACATGCCGGATTGAGCAAAAGTTAGCCTACGGGAGGAGAGCAAACAGCAGATCAGACAAGTTGGAATGCGCCAATCGATGTTTTATCCGGGGAGCAGACTGATATTGGAGTGCACCACC
>NW_020537646.1:49069034-49084848 GCF_003426905.1 Ctenocephalides felis
TTCAAATAAGAAAACCTAAATAATTTCTTATATTGGAAATGAGAAAAAAAATATACGAAGTACAAAATATATTTTCAAATATATCACAAACATTTTTACATAACAATTAAAATTTTTATAAATGTAATAATCAATATATATATACACAATAATAAGTATTATAATTTTACATTTATAAATAACTAAAAAAAGTATTCACAATGGTATGATAAATTTACAAGGAACGATCAATATGATTTACTTAATGATCAATAATATATAACAGAGATTGTGTAGTTCGGAATAACAAATTCAGAAGAAATCACAAATAATGCAAAAATTTAAAAAGTTAAAAAGAACAAATAACTTGTTAAAAAGTACAAATACTTCATAAACAAAAAATCATAAGAACATAATATAATAATATTATAAATAATATTTATATATATATAAATATATTGATATCAAAATTGAGAGTAAACTGAATTCCTAGGATTAAAATTCATTTACGAGACATTCTTCTTTATTAACTCTGCATTTAATAGTTATTTTGCTATCTAATCAATCATTAATAAAGCTGCATTTGACGAAATCTTTGAATAGATTCTATATGAATGTTTTTTTAAAACATACATTCAACCGTGTCATGATCATGATGAAAACGTTATCATCAAAATTGCCATAAAAGATCAAAAAGTATTTGTGTTTACTATGAACAGAAAAAGTTTATGCACGTGCAATTGTTCATCTACATCAACAATAAGAGATTTTAAATCAGAACTATAACCCCACCTTCAGAAAAGTAAAAAGCAACTGGTTGCTTCCAACGATTCTTCACTCCTTTAATCATGAAAACAAGTGCATGATCCGGAAATAAACATTTTCTGCCATTTGCTAACTCTACAAAACCAACAATGTGATCCTTTTTACGATCATATGACAATTCTGAAGATAGTGATATTTCATCAAACATCAAAACACAGTATTTGCTACTCTCATACTTTTTATGAGAAATAGCTGAACTTAATTAAAAGACACTCATTTATACCGCTATACAAAGGTATCTTGAAAGCAACTTTCTCAATGTTTGAGGAGATGGCAAAATAAATATTTGTCTCCAAAAGTAGTAAGCCTTTGGAGACTTTTTATACAAACTTAAAGCAAGAATTTTGTCCTCGTCTGTGAATTTTCTTCCTTTCGGTCTTTTAGTATGCTCTCTTAATTGAGACAATATAAAATTTCTTGCCCTTACATTTAGTGTTTCCGGAATATTTGAAAACTTTTCAGAACATTGTATACTTTGTTGCAATTTATCCCCTAAATTATTACATTGTTTGTTAATTCTTCTTATGTCCCAGAACAAAATTTTGGATGTATCATACATTTTACACCTCCTGGTGTAAAGCAACGAAAAGAGTTAAAGCACTTCTACGTTTAATCAGTGAATACTGAAGCAATTTGCAGTTACCTCCTAGGACATCTATTAAATATAATAACATGTTGTAATATCACAATTGATTAATTAATTATTATTGCTGTAATTAATATAAAAAAATACCTTTCCGGAAAACTGGTGTCAGAATAGGTGACTGTTTTAACCCGCACTTGACAATCTTAGGGGTACTGCAAAAATCTTTTCTGAGGTTTTTAGGTCTCCATCTCCTAACTGAAAATATAAGATTAATTTGTCAGTAATTTTCTGCAAAAGTATGTGTTCCATAAGTAAGTTCCATAATGCTCAAAGAAGCTAACAAAGGAAATATTAATGTATAAATTATTAAAAAAAGGTAGAGTACCTGAGTTAAGTGAGCAACAATATCATGTAAAATTAATGTCTAAACAACTTGTATTTATCTACCTGAGATGGGATAATATTCTTTGACAATCGGTATGTCTATGCTTTCACATTACATTTGTGAATCGACACACCAAGTTCTAAAATAATATAAGTTTTTTAAATCTAACTATCAAATACATATATAAATTTTATTATTATTCTTACGGAATCTATGTTTATCCAGGAGACAATTCTCTTCTAGGTAAGGATTCCCAACAAATCGGTAGGGCATTAATTTTCAAATTGTCTTCGAACTTTTTGGCAAATTTTCAACTTTACAAACATTTGTAAAGTGCGCATCACAGACATAACAACGTTTGCCACAATATAATGGAGTTAAATCGTCCATTAAAGGATTATTCGTCCTCTGCACCCAAATTGAAAACATCTAAAACATTTTCATTATATTTTTATTATACAAATTTATTATATAAACACAATACATCATTATATACATACCAGATCATTAGATGCCGGAAAGACATGCAACTTTATATTATTTCTGGAGTTACCACAATTTGGTTCACTACACTTTGCCATATTAATTTGATAATAATTCCTTGAACACAATTAATTATAAACAAAATACTTCACAACGTAAATAAATGCTTCACTACGGCTTCACTATATAAGAAGGTAAAATGGCGATTAATTTCCGCTCAGCCATCTATTTTCTTTTCGATTAATGAGATTGAAACAAGTAGCGACATCTTTTTTTCGCTAAAAATATTAATCCTCGCCAAAACAGTGTAACGAGCATTTGTTCGGAGATAACTCCCCATGGTGATAACTATGATAGATGGCGCTGTTGTGATGTATGAATGTTGGTACGAATGATTGCGTGGATCTATATAGGAATACTATGGAGGATGATTGTAGGCGACAGAGTCGTAGTGTAGCCTTAGAGTAGAGAACATATATAGAGAACTTAGTGTAGTTATAGTGAATAAAGTAATTGTTATAAACATTGTGTTTTAATATAGAGACGATTAGAGATAGTTAACACTAGTAACAAAAATAAGAACAAAGCATACGAAATACAAAATATATTTTCAAATATATTACAGACATACTTTTGAAGAATTATAAACTAAACAGAAATAACTGACTACTATTAATTAAAGTATATTACAGGCATATTTTTAAAGTACTACAAATTAAAAAGAAATAACTTATTAATATTAATTATTTAATGACTAATATTAAAAACTTAAGGGGGTCTTCCTATGTGACGGCCTGTTTTTTAGGGATATTTTAGAATTTTTTTTCTACGACCAGTGAATATTTAGATCTTCAAGTTTTTTATCATTTATTAACACATATTTGGACAGTATAAATATAAAATTTCAGCTAAAAATATGCAGTCAAACTAGAGTTACAGCGCTCTAAACACCCCCGCCTCGAAAAAAGAGCTCCCACTTCCTCCACGATTCCGGCTGATCGGCTTATCTGAAAAAAATAAATAAACGGCGTTTTAATTTGTAGGCTTAAGAGCACGGAATGACCTATAGTCAAATGAATATAAAAAAAAATGGATTTTTGATTTGCCCTGTGAATTTCTGAGATACAATGGAGGAAAGTTTGAAAAACACAGTTTTGAGAAAAACGCGTTTAAAGTTCGGAAGTGCCAACTCAGCGCTCCGAACCGCTCTTTCTTTTACCTGCTGTATCTTTAAAACGACTTTGAATTTTCTAAAATCGCTTTACTACCGTATTCTAGACATGTTGAGGGAGCAATTTATGAAAAAAAATCGATTTTTTCAACCCATCACATAGGAAGACCCCCTTAAAACTAAGAAGTGAAAAGCGTAGGAGTATTGACGATAGAATGACAAATTTACAAGGAATGACAAATATGCAAATTTAATAGGATAAAAAGAACAGCAAATTTTTAATAAAGAACAAATGCTTCCCAAACAAATAATCCTAAAAACGAAAAATAAATATATTGATATCCAAATTGAGATAAAACTAAATTCCTAGGATTAAAATTCATTTACTAGACATTCTTCTTTATTATCTCTCCATTTAATAGTTATTATGCTATCTAATCAATCATTCATAAAGTTACATTTGATGAAATCTTTGAATAGTTTCTGTATAAGTGCTTTTTTAAACGTAAGTAATCAAAGCGCTGAACTACTTTTAATTTATACCAATTGTAGCTCAAACCTATCTATCGTTTTAATCCAGTTTTATTGCAAGGAGGTTTAGTTAAAACTATAACTAAACCCTCGCTTTTATAAACTGCCTGGTCTTTAAGTATGTTCTGTTAATTGAGACAGTATCAAAATTCTTGCCCTTACATTTTACGTTTCTGGAATATTTGAAAACTTCTCAGAACATTGAATAATCTGTTATAATTTATACTTTAAATTATTGCATTGTTTGTTAATCCTTTTTAATCCGGAAACAAAATTTGATGTATCATACATCTTCTGGGTGTTAAGGCACTCCTACGCCTTATCACCTGCATTCTGCTACCACCAAAGACTATTGAACATATTGTTATATCATATTTGATTAATTAATTATTTTTGCTGCAATTATTATGAAAAAATACCTTTGCGGAAAACTGGTGTCAGAATAGGTGACTTTTAACCTGCACTTGACTATCTTAGGGGTACTGGAAAAATCTTTTTCAATGTTTTTAGGCTTTCATCTCCTAACTAAGAACATAAGATTCATTTATTAATGTTTTTTTTGCAAATGGTATTGAAGTATTTAGAGTTAAAATTACTTGGCCTTGTCCTTGGAGTTGCAGATTGTTCTTCTGGTTCTGTATCAGCATTCTTCAGTGACTTGAAAACTATTCTGTTGTTGCCGTAAAGGAGACACATCTAATTGGTTTCGATTTCAAATTATCTTCGATTTGTGCCACAAACCGAAGAGTAAGGTCTTCCATTAAAGGATTATTCGCCCTCTGCATTCAAATTTATAGCATCTTTTTACACACAAATATATATAATATATATTTACACAAATATATATACATAATATATATTTATATATATATATATATATATATATATATATATTTATATATAACATTTTAATAGTATTTTCATTATACGTATTCATTATATGCATAATACATCATTATATACATACCTGATAATTAGATGCCGGAAAGAGATGCATTTTTTTATTATTTGTGGAGTCAATCAATCAATCAATATTTTCAATCACAATTTGGCACATTACACATTACATTTTAACTTAATAATAAATGAAATAAAGTATTCATCAAAACATAATTATAAATAAACAATCACAGAAAAACAAATATAACACATCTAGACTACAATACGCGATGACAACTTATAGAAAATGGCGATGATGGCGATCAAATCAATCGCAATCAATCGAAATCGTAGCGCCATCCTTCGATCAATTTGAATACCAATCGATTTCAAAACACGGTAATCTTCATTTGTTCGGAGATTACCGGCCATGGATTGCGCAATTAAAATAATCGAAAAGTGCTCATGCCTCTTTTCATTATGCATTATGTTTTCTTCATGCTTTGTTAACTGTTGTCTAATATGGACTATTATGTTCAATAACAGATTGTCAATTGTAAATTATTATGAACAATCATAAATAATTATTTATTGCGTATGATATGTTATTTTGTTTTAATAAAGAGTTCATCTCAATTATCCTTTTTACTCCTTTGTTTAAAAAAAATTGTTCAAGTATTCTTAAGTGTAGAAACCTATTTTTCGGGTAGAAACAAGTACTGGTGAAAATAAAACTATGTTTTATCCATTTCGAATATCAATTAAAAGCATGTTTATAGCTCGAAACTACATTAAAAAATTAAATAAATCCTCTTCATTTATACCGCATTCCAACATTTTAAGATTAATTGACATCCTAATATTAACCTTATCTATACCAATCTATACGTCAAACAGTAAAGGTGCGCCACGCCTAACGAACGAACACGAACGAATATAAATGAACGTACCAGAACGAACGGCAACAGCATAAAGGTGCATCCACACCTAACGAACGAACACGAAAGAACATGTCGAACAAGAAAATACAAAGAAGAACTAACACGAACACGAACAAACGCGAAAAATTCCAAACAAACTTGTGAGTGCTTCAATTTACGTCTACTCGCTTGCACCAGTCTGTCAAGTTGCGCAAAATACACGCCACAGACGCTACAGAATACATGTGCAAGTCGCAGGTTGCGCAAGTATACAGTATCGTCTGGGGCCGGCTTTAGAGTAGCTGCTCGCAGTGATGTTGGCAGATGCACATGACTCCTCTGCGCATGTATTAAAATGTGTGTTAAAATGATGTGAAGTTCGCGGCATTTTATATCAAGGCTGTCCCATATGATGTCAAGTACTGATTGAGATATTACGTTTTCCATATTGTCACTCTGTTCCATTCCGCTCCCTAAGCATTTGCGATCAACTCGCGTGTATGTTTTTTTGTTCATTACTTAAAAGGTTATGTGACCTTTTAGCCCATTTTTGTGTTTTTATGTTATATTTCACTATTTCCTTTTTTGCTTTTTAAATAGGCAACAAAATTCAAAATTTTATTTCGAAGGTATGATTACATATTGCGATTAGCAATTTTTATCGAAGTTAGGACTACATATTACTTTTATCGGATAGGTTAGGTTTACTTTTTCTTATTCTCAGCTTTTATTCTGATTTATCTTTTACTTAGGTATTATTCAATATATAGTTAGCTTTTTATTCTATAACAGTTATAGAATTGGTTTTTATTCCATAGACATATGGAATATTTAGTAGTTATATATACCAACTCTGCAGAGAAAGCCCAACTTTTTGCAAAATATCTTGAATGCGTATTCCAGCCATTTGATAATACTCCTAATCAAGACATTGAAAATACATTAGGACAAATAGGACCTTTGCAACCAATAAAACGCATCAAACCAAAAGAAGTTCATCATCAAATCCAAATACTCAATTCTAAAAAGTCAGCAGGATATGACTTAATTACTGGGAGAATTATGAAAGAATTACCAGATAAAACAACTTTGCTTCTAACATTCATATTCAAAGCCATCATCAGAACAGGATACTGGCCGCGCTGCTTCAAAGCAGCACAAATTATAATGATACCAAAACCAAGGAAAGACTTGTGCATTGTGTCCTCTTACAGACCAATCAGTTTATTGCCAATACTTTCCAAACTCTTAGAAAAGATTATACTTAACCGAATAAATACTGTAGTACCATCTGAACATTGGATTCCAACACATCAATTTGGATTTCGAAACAGGCACTCTACCATTCAGCAGGTTCATAGGTTAGTTCATATTATCAATGAAACATTCGAAAATAAAGAGTATTGCAGCGGAATCTTTCTAGATATAAAACAAGCTTTTGACAAAGTATGGCATCGTGGTTTACTTTTCAAGATTAAGCAATACTTACCAGAAATTTTCTATCCAATATTAAAGTCGTATTTAGAAAACCGAACTTTTCAAACAAGAGTGAATACTGAAATTTCACAATTTTTTAAGATTCTATCCGGAGTACCTCAAGGAAGTATTCTTGCCCCCTTTATATATATTCTTTTTACTAGAGACATACCGATTTTAGAAAATTCAACATTAGCCACTTTTGCCGACGACACTTCAATACTCATCAGGAATCAAAACGCCTCTAAAGCATCTGAACAAACTCAAAGATATTTAAATATACTACAAAAATGGTTGGAAAAATGGAAAATAAATATTAATGAAGATAAATGTGTACATGTAACGTTTACTTTACGTCATAATACATGCCCCGCAGTCTACCTAAATAACAAACCTGTCCCACAATCAGATGTGGTAAAGTACTTGGGTATGCATCTAGATAACAAATTAACATGGAGACATCATATTAATAAAAAAAAGAATCAAATTAAACAGAAAATGAAAGAATTATATTGGCTAATAAACCGAAACTCTAAATTATCTGCAGAGAACAAATTACTTTTGTATAAATGTGTAATGAAACCAATTTGGATGTATGGCGTAGAGTTATGGGGCACTGCTTCAAAATCGAATATTGCAATAATAGAAAGAATGCAAAATAAAATTCTAAGATCAATTGTAAACGCACCATGGTACGTGACAAATTTTACAATACACAATGACCTGGAAATGTTAACAGTCCGGCAAACAATACAAGAGCGTGCCTTAATCCATAGAAATAAATTAGAGACCCACCCAAACCCAATAGTTGCAGACATCTTACTACCGCATGACAATAGAAGACTGAAAAGGATATGGCCATTCGATTTTATGTAAACTAAGTAAGATATATCACTGAATTATCTTATATAATATCATACTTAATTAAATGTACAGTTTAGCTCATAGAAATTATTTTTGTATTTCTAATTGCTGAAATAAAGTGAAATAAATATATATATATATATATATATATATATATATATATATATATATACCAACTCATATATAGAGTACTCTAAAACTTCTTATGGAAGCTAGTTGTAGTATGTCATATCATTCATATTCAATATTGACGAAGGTTATATGTTTGCAACGTTTGATCACAATAGCAAAAGCAAATACTGAAAAAAATCTGAAAGAAAATCTCAATATTTTCCGAGAGTCTCACAATTGGATTTAATATTTTCAAAGTAGTTGTATTGCAAACAGAAGAAATACAAGATATCTACCTCTGTAAGAATAGAAAAATATAATAGAAACACAAGATAACTACCCTTGTAGTCACAAGAATATTAGTCATCGACATAGTAAGATTTGAATAGTATGGATGATACTAAATATTATAATTAGTATTAACATGAATCATATATATGATATATATATATATATATATATATATATATATATATAATATATATATATAATATTGTGATATATATATATATATATATGTATATATATAATATTGTGATATCCTGTAATTGACATTACAATATTCAATGTTTATTTACTCAACTCATCTTTGTTAATGTTAAATACTTTATAACTAATTAAAGATACTCGCTTGATAAAAATTCTTTGTAATTAATATAGCGTTTATAATTTGTATGTCATCTATATAATCTTCATTATTCAAGCTGTTTGGATTTATTTAATAAGTATTATTCTTTTCATTATGCATTATGTTTTCTTCATGCTTTGTTAACTGTTGTCTAATATGGACTATTATGTTCAATAACAGATTGTCAATTGTAAATTATTATGAACAATCATAAATAATTATTTATTGCGTATGATATGTTATTTTGTTTTAATAAAGAGTTCATCTCAATTATCCTTTTTACTCCTTTGTTTAAAAAAAATTGTTCAAGTATTCTTAAGTGTAGAAACCTATTTTTCGGGTAGAAACAAGTACTGGTGAAAATAAAACTATGTTTTATCCATTTCGAATATCAATTAAAAGCATGTTTATAGCTCGAAACTACATTAAAAAATTAAATAAATCCTCTTCATTTATACCGCATTCCAACATTTTAAGATTAATTGACATCCTAATATTAACCTTATCTATACCAATCTATACGTCAAACAGTAAAGGTGCGCCACACCTAACGAACGAACACGAACGAATATAAATGAACGTACCAGAACGAACGGCAACAGCATAAAGGTGCATCCACACCTAACGAACGAACACGAAAGAACATGTCGAACAAGAAAATACAAAGAAGAACTAACACGAACACGAACGAACGCGAAAAATTCCAAACAAACTTGTGAGTGCTTCAATTTACGTCATTCGTAGATGTTCCGTGAAATGTCAGTTTTATTATTGATATGGATGTGAGCTTTAATCATACGGCATTTTCACTGGTTTTTGTGTGATTTTTGTTCGTGTATATTTTGTAAATATACTGTAAATAAATTATTCAATTATTTTCACTCAGTTTTTGTATTTATTATTTATATTTTGCGTCGTTTTCTTTCTTCAGGCTTGAGCTAACTATATTCAATTTTCAAACTCTCATCCTCAACATATATGTTGAATGTCTGTGTATGATAACAAGATTAATATTTACTTGTAAAGACTGCCACTTCTTCTTTACTGCAGCTTCTGACATCCCAAACGTTATGCCTACACTTTCCCAAGCATCGTTTTTTCTTCTAATAATTTTATAAAAAGGATCTTTAGTGTCCCATATTATAGAAAACTTTTCTATTTCATTTATGAATGATAAAATTACGTCATTTGACCATTCCATAATTTGGTGTGTGGTCGCCACAACGATCACGAACGAACATAAACAAACATCAGTTCAAGTCGAACCCTCGACGCGGACGGACGTGTGAAAGTGAATGCTCTCGCGTCAAATTATTATACTGAGTATGTAAACCATAATCAAAGTATGAAATTAATGTAGTTATTACAAACATTAAATAAGTGATATTTTATAATAGTGTACTTAACTTGTATAGTAATTAGTGTGTTGACATTACACATTTTTGTGTCACCCTTATGGGGGCACAATGAACAAACTTTCTCTTACCAAAACAAATAATATATTACATGAAGATTTGCAAACATGTTCGGATCAAACCACAGAAAAATTACGTCTCAATTTATCAAATGATTTGAACGGAAATTCGATTAATTGTGAAGAAAATATGGATATTGAACAAACTATTCCACAACCGATGCCTCGGAAAAGCGTGAAAATTCATATAGAAAATCCAACTAAGCAGACCCGGACCCCATCAAAAAACTCACTTTTGAACGATTCTTCATCTTGTTTAGATAATGTTCATCATGTGTCGATTTCACACAACCAACCACCATCGACCTCCAAACAAGGATCGAAAGTCATAAGCTTTGAAGAATGGATCGAGGTTAAGTACAAAAAACATAAAGCAAGTAAACCTGCAGAGTATTGATTAAACCCTACATTAACCAGCAATTCCTTTGAAATTTTGAATGAAGTTCAAGAACCAAGAGAGAAAGAAGTAGTCTTAAAACCACCGCCAATTTTTGTCCATGATGTTAAAGACATCAGACCTTTGTCAATTTTACTAGAAACACACGCCAAAGGTAAACTATACTAACAAAATTGTTGGTACAGATCAAGTCAGAATACAGTTGAGTTCTGCACAGCTATATAACAAAATTTTGAACCTCTTAAAAACTAGAAACACATAGATGCACTCTTTTCAAAGCAAAACCAACCAAACATTTAAAGTAGTCATTAGAAATATTCACTTCAGCATCAATATAAAAGACATCAAAAATGAAATTGAATCTCATGGACACAAAGTTGTGTATATAGCCAACATCAAGCATAATTTACTCGTGCTCCACTGCATATGTTTATGGTAGAATTGGAACAAAACGTTAACAACAAAGACATCTTGAACATAGAATATTTGAATAGAATTAGAGTTAAAATTGAGCCCAAAAATCCAACAAGATAAATTGTACAGTGTACAAAATGTCAACGTTATGGTCACACTAAATCGTATTGTTTCGGAGACGCAAGATGTGTGAAATGTGCTGGCGATCATCTCAGTAAAAAATGCGAATGGACAGATCGCATCAACAAAAACGTCAAATGCGTACTTTGTAATGAAAACCACCCAGTCAACTACAAAGGTTGTAAGGAATACAAACATTATTTGCTCAAAGATTTCCCCCAATTCGCACCAGATATTATCCAACAGAAAATACTATAAACAGACCGTCATATGTTCAATCTAATAAATCGTACGCGCAAGCCACAAACCCAATAGACCAAATTATCCCAGATCCAAATGTCTGCAGCGAGCAACAAGCTAATTACGACATTGCTGAGCTAAAATCTATGATGAAAGATTTAGTAGGCCAAATTAGTATCATACTAAATTTACTAACCACCGTCGTTTCAAAATTAAAATGAATAGTAACTCATTAATAATTGGAATCTGTAATGCCAATGGTCTTGCTCAACATAGGCAAGAATTAGAATATTTTTAATAGAATACAAAATAGATATTATGTTGATCTCAGAAACCCACTTTACAAACTTAAACTATTTCAAATTAAACAATTATAACTTTTACAATACTAATCATCCGGATGGAACAGCTCACGGTGGAACTGCTATAATAATAAGAAAAAACATCAAACATTACCAAAACAAATCTGTCAATGAGCATTTTATACAAGCCACATCACTAACAATTCAACAACAAACTGAAAAATTAACCATATCTGCAATTTACTGTCCACCAAAACACAAGATCACCTGTGAACAATTTGAAAAATTTTTCGGTACACTTCAGAGAAAATTATCGCGGGAGGAGTCTTTAATGCGAATCATACCTTTTGGGGATCTCGATTGGCAAATCCAAGGGGGAACGAACTTTATAAAACCGTCCAGAAACACGGGCTAACGACCCTATCCACTGGCGAGCCCACATACTGGCCGAGTGAGTGATCTGCGCAAATTTACCTGATCTATTGGATTTCTGCGTCTTGAAAGGTATAGCAAATGAACACATTCAGGCTAAATCTTGTCTTGATCTAAGTTTTGACCACACACCGATAATAGTCACATACAGTACAAAAATTTTAAAAGACAAGAAATATTTTTTTAACTAATAAGTATACAACTGGGAATTATTCCGAAACATTATAGAGCAATCTCTTAACTGTTATATACCATTGAAAAACAAACATGACCTGAAAAATGCTGTTGATAAATTTAGTGCAATTGTAATAGACGCAGCTAGAAAAAGTACCCCTCCCACAAATTAAAAGAAAATCCACACTTGCTCCATAGACACCAAAGCTCTTATTGCAGGGAAAAGGAGGCTAAGAAAAAGATGGCAGCTAACCAGATCTCCACAAGACAAAACGCAATTGAACAGAATGTCTAAATTGATTAAACAACAGATAACAACGTTCAAAAACGACCAATTTCAAGACTTTTTATCCCATTTAACAATATCAGATCATTCGATTTGGAAAACCTCAAAAAACTTAAAACGCCCTGCCATTACTATACCTCCAATTAGAAAACCGGATAACACTTGGGCACGCAGTGATTTAGAAAAAGCAGAATATTTCTCGACTTACTTCAAGGAAGTTTTTACGCCAAATTCTTCAAAATCCTCGGAACAAGAAGAAAAATTTATT
This sequence comes from Ctenocephalides felis, assembly GCF_003426905.1. Classification (NCBI taxonomy): domain Eukaryota; kingdom Metazoa; phylum Arthropoda; class Insecta; order Siphonaptera; family Pulicidae; genus Ctenocephalides; species Ctenocephalides felis. The sequence goes on from NW_020537646.1 coordinate 49,081,980, forward strand.
TTTGATTCTTTGAAAGAAGTTCAGTCAAATGTTTCATCAAACATCATTATCAAAGTTCCAGAAATTACAAATGATATCCAAGGAGCAAAATCTGCAAAAGCACCTGGCGTAGACAACATTAATATTAATATACTTAAGAGCTTTCCTACAAAGCCTACCGTTTCATAACAATCCTGTTTAACGGTATAATAAAACTTAAATCATATTCCGATCAATGAAAAATTGCTAAAATCATAATTATTTCGAAGCCTGGTAAAATCCGAATGAAGTCCAAAGTTATAGACCAATTAGTTTACTTCCAACATTATCCAAAATATTTGAAAAGGTCTTAATTAGTAAAATAAAACCATTTATTTATGATAGCAACGTTATCCCTGAGCATCAGTTGGATTTTTAGAAAAACATGGCACATCAGAGCAAATTCATAGAATTGTCGACAATATAAACAAGGCTTACCAAAACAAGAACTACTGTTCAGCTATTTTTTTCGATATTAGTCAGGCATTTGATAAGGTGTGGCACCCCGGCCTACTTTACAAAATAAAAAATGCATTGCCGATTGATATATATCTAATAATAAAGTCCTACCTGGAAGGTAGAACATTCTTTGTTAGTGTAAGGGGTGAAACATCCTCATTACATCCTGTCAGATCGGGAGTGCCTCAAGGTAGTGTCATTGGGCCACTATTATACATCATATACACTGTGGACCTACCACAGAAAGAAGACATTTTGACAGCAACATATGCAGACGACACAGGCATAATGGCAACACATAAAGATCCCATAATCACATCAAAAATGCTGCAGGATCATCTTGACGTGATACAAAATAATGGTTAAGCTTGTGGAGAATAGAAGTTAACAGCAGCAAGTCAAAACACATCACTTTCACTCTTTGCAAAGGAACTTGTCCTGCAGTAAGACTCAATGACGAAATTATAGATCAAACAGATACAGTAAAATATCTAGGTTTACACATGGATAAGAGACTAACCTGGAAAGAACCCATTAAGAAAAAGAGAAAGCAGCTTGAAGAACCAGAAAGAAGATATCATTGGCTCCTTGGACGAAAATCAAAACTTGACACTCATAATAAAATTTACCTCTATAAAGCCATCATTAAACCATTTTGGACATACGGCATACAGCTATGGGGATCAACTTCCAACTCAAATGCTTTAATAATTCAAAGATTTCAAAACAAGTTAATAAAAAAAATTTTGAAAGCACCAAAGTATGTTCCAAATTGGTTAGTACACAAAGACACAGGCACTAGCACAGTTAAGGATGAAATAATCGCTTACTCACACAAATATAGAAATCGCCTAGCTGATCACCCAAACTTGCTCGCGAGAAAACTTCAGAACAACTCTACCAGGGCCCGATTAAAAAAAAATTTCTTCTGCATTATTCAACAATAGATAAGACCTTCGACAAATCACTGGCAATGGTCAGATGATTTGTATTTTGTGACGCCTTCAGTTTCATGTCAAATATTTTACTTGTTGTCTGTTTCAGGACAGTTGTAAAAATTATTAAAATAATAAAAAAAAAAAAACAAACATGGCGAGCAAGTTCCGCAACTTGTCGGTACATCAAAGGGAATTGTTCGTTCATGTTGGTACTCGTATTTGCAGTGTGGACGTCTCAACGAACGCATACGAACATTTTTGTTTCAATAATTTCTATAATTTAATAATAATTTTATACAATAATAACACAATAATAATTATTGTGTACAGTTTGAAAATTTTAATAATATTTACTTTTAATTATAGTGTACAGTTTGAAAATTTTGAATAAATTTTGGAATGGTCAAATGACGTAATTTTATCATTCATAAATGAAATAGAAAAGTTTCCTATAATATGGGACACTAAAGATCCTTTTTATAAAATTATTAGAAAAGAAACGATGCTTGGGAAAGTGTAGGCAAAACGTTTGGGATGTCAGAAGCTGCAGTAAAGAAGAAATGGCAGTCTTTACAAGTAAATATTAAACTTGTTATCATACAAAGACATTCAATATATATGTTGAGGATGAGAGTTTAAAATTGAGTATAGTTAGCTCAAGTCTGGAATGTTCAGCTTGCTCCGAATTGAATGCTGAGGAAAGAAAACGACGCAAAATATTAATATTAATTACAAAAACTGAGTGAAATTAATTGAATAATTTATTTTGTATATTTACAAAATATACACGAACAAAAATCAGACAAAAACCAATGAAAATGCCGTATGATTAAAGCTCACATCCATATCAATAATAAAACTGACATTTCACGGAACATCTAACAATGACGTAAATTCAAGCGCTCACTGCTTTTAAGCGCTTGTTCAAGTTCGTTTGGAATTATTCGCATTCGTTCGTGTTCGTGTTCGTCTTCTTTGTATTTTCTTGTTCGATATGTTTGTTCGTGTTTGTTCGTTAGGTGTGGACGGCACCTTAAGGTTGACAGTAGCAAGCTTTCTTCTTCTTACATAGTAGATGTTTTCACTTTTCGTTTTTGGTGCACTTGCCTTTCTATTTACGCTTTTGGTTCTATGTTTTAATGTTGGCAACGCTGCCTGAAGGATTCATGTGCCTGCCAATATAACTGCGAGGAGAGTCGTGTGTCACATTTATGAGTTGAGTTTGCTGTCAACTAGGACTAGAGGTGGGTCGTTGACGGTTTTGCCGTCAACGAAACGAAACAGTTAACGGTTTTTCGTCAACTATGTTTTTTTCAACTATAGTTATTTTCAACGAATCAACGTTGGCAACGTTAAGAAACTGATAGTTGAAATAACTTTCATTGAAAGTTGGTAATATGAAGTTTGTTCCTATAAAATGTCAAGTTGACGTTGTCATGCGCATGTTGCAAGTT
>NW_020537646.1:49084948-49097448 GCF_003426905.1 Ctenocephalides felis
GGATTTAAAAAAAACATGGCATACCAGAACAATTCATAGAATGTCGACAATATAAAGAAGGCTTACCAAAACAAGAACTACTGCTCAGCTGTTTTTCTCGATATTAGTCAGGCATTTGATAAGTGTGGCACCCCGGCCTACTTTACAAAATAAAAAATGCATTGCCGATTAATATATACCTAATAAAAAGTCCAACCTGGAAGGTAAACATTCTTCGTTAGTCAATGGGTAAAACATCCTCATTACATCCAGTCAGATCGGGAGTGCCTCAAGGTAATGCCATTGGGCCACTATTATACCTCATATACACTGCGGACCTACCACAGAAAGATGAAATTTTGACAGCAACATATGCAGATGACACAGGCATAATGGAAACACATGAAGATCCCATAATCACATCAAAAATGCTGCAGGATCATCTTGACGTGATGAAAAATGGTTAAGCTTGTAGAGAATAGAAGTTAACATTAGCAAGTCAAAGCATATCACTTTCACTCTTTGTAAAGGGACTGCCCTGCAGTAAGACTTAATGACGAAATTATAGATCAAACAGATACAGTCAAATATCGGGTTTACACATGGATAGGAGACTAACCTGGAAAGAACACATTAAGAAAAAGAGGAAGTAGCTTGAAGAAACCAAAGAAGATATCATTGGTTCCTTGGACGAAAATCAAAACTTGACATGCATAATAAATTTTACCTCTATAAAGCTATCATTAAACCAATTTGGACATACGACATACAGCTATGGGGATCAACTTCCAACTCAAACGCTTCAATAATTCAAAGATTTCAAAACATGTTATTAAAAGAAAATCTGAAAGTACCAAAGTATGTTCCAAATTGGTCAATACACAAAGACACAGGCACTAGCACAGTTGAGGATGAAATAATCGCTTACTCGCACAAATATAGAAATCGCCTAGCATTTATTTTTATATATTACATACATGATTACAAGAATATGGTATTTAGCTTTAGAAACTATATGCACAATTATTAGTAGACATTTTTTTTTTATGAAACATCAAAAGGTAATTTTTGCTACTCACAAACTTTTGTTGTGGCATAGTCAATCCCCAACTAACATTAGCAGTGTTAAAAGAAGGGTGAATTTTAACATTAGCTTGAATTTTCTTTTATTTAAATGATTATATGTTCTCTTAACTGACTTGACATAAACTTGTGAGTCCTATTTTCAATATTGGTCATCTACTTTCAGGCTTGCACTTGTAACTTAATATTGTTTGCTGTGTTTTTATTTTTCTCACTGATATTTTATCATTACTTTCAAGAGTACAATTGCTGAAAAAAAACAATGTAGAATTATTTGTTATGAATATAGGTATTATAAAAAAATAATTTTTCAATAACATACCTTCCAGAAAGGGATTTAGTAAGACGGGTGTCTTGTATTTATAACCTCAAAATTCCTAGCATTGATACTGGTAAATGTCTCAGTTATTAAGCTACAATAAAAAATTATATCAGATAGTACTAGATGTGAGTATTTTGTTGTGTGCATATTGATAAAACTTATTCACCTTCTTCTCACCGTCAGTGCTCAGCCCGAGCTCCAGTTATTTTACAAATCATTCTATATATTACGTCATTTTCTGCAGTAAATACATGCATTTTTGCATATTTGTTGGTATTCTGCATTGTTGTACACCGCACTTTGACTTGATATTTGTTATAAACTTTTAACAAACATTTGACACTTTGACACTATAATATTATTCCGCCATATTAGATTCTCGAATATTTTCTTTAGGACGTTTTGTAGCGCTACCAGCGCTCCAAACGAGAGAGACGGAACTAAAAACAAGATTACAGATGTTTGTTAGTTAATCTTGTTTTTAATTCCGTCTCCCTCGATTGGAGCGCTGGTAGCGCTATAAAACGGGCTATGTAATATGTAAAATGATTAGTAAAATAACTGAAGCCCGAGCTGAGCACTGACGGTGAGAACTAGGTGAATAAGTTTATCAATATGCACACAACAAAATACTCGCATCTATTACTAGCACTTCTGATATAATTTTTTATTGTAGCCTAATAACTGAGATATTTAACAATATCAATGCTAAGAATTTTAATGTTATAAATACAAGACACCCGTCTTACTAAATCCCTCTCTGGAAGGTATGTTATTGAAAAGTTATTTTTTTATCGCCATTTTGTATCAAAGTCTGTGGTTCGCATGTTGTTTTGTTGTTTCTGTAATTAATTGTATTCAAATAAGCATTTATGTGAAATTTAATATGGCAAAATTTAACGCTTAAACTTGTGGTAACTTCAGAAATAATATAAAAATGCACTTCTTTCCGGCTTTATAAAGTGAACAAATTAGAAATGTCTAATTATATTTCACAGAATAGTTCTCATGTTTATAGTTCACAGTGATATAAGAAGAGAAAGACAATCTGATATATGCCGAGGAGAACACTCTGCAACTCCAGTGGAAAGGGTAATAATAATTCTGAATATTTTAATATCATTTGCTATTACAACTTGATATTATATTACAACATGTTATGTTTAATAGATGTTCACAAATTGCAGCAGAATGTAGTGACTAAAATGGCATGTAAAATGTACGACGCTTCCATTATATGTTGAGGGAGTTAAGAAGGGTAGACAAACAATGCAATAATTTAAGGTATAAATTGCAACAGAGTATAAAATGCTCTGAAATATTCTTAACATTCCGCGAATGCTATATATTAATTCTTTCTGAATTTGTTGTACTTTTTAAAAGATTACAATTTTCAACACGTGTATCTTATGCTATGACCATAAATCACAAAGGCAGACGATCATTTTTAGTGTTATATATTTGGAAAATCAATGTTTTAGTCGTGAATAAACAAAAAATCATTCATGTGGCGATATCAAGCAGGCTTGTTTTAATTTGTAAAAAACAATTGGACATGTTATGTATATTTTTGATCTGGAAATATTTTGATAGTCAATAAATTTATATTTTTTTATTATGCTGGGAGTTTCTAATTTTATATATTATCATAATCATTACTACTCCCACATTGGTGACCCCGACGTGATAGATGAAGACAAAAAAAGGAGTTTTATTTTTCGATGATTTGAGAAAAATTGATTTTGACGCAGCACCATAATCACTGGTCTTCAGTGACGACCTATAAGGCATGTCCAGTCCAATCCATCATAGTTAACGCACTTACTGTCTGGATCAGACTTCCGAGGTTACTCATTTGGTATACCCAGACCTCAGTGTCTATTGCTGACAGTAAAAATAATTTGGAGCCTGAACTTTTCATTGGAATGCAATTCAACCTCTCTTTCTCTGTTAACTCAACAAATCGTCTTATAATGCTACCTCCCATTATCGGTGACAACGACGAGTCAAAACAAAATTTGACATAATTTATTGGATTCCACAATTCTGGACTCTTATGTCAAAGAAACCAATGATCCTGATTTGGATAAAGAGCCAACTTCTTTCTCTGATCGGAACTCATCAGATACGAATGCAACACTTGCAGAAATGGAAACTGTACCCATAAATTATGCATTCTAAACATTAAGTTATTCTGATTTAACTAATACCAATTAGATCGAGGATGAATCTTAGAAGTTCACCGACATCGAGGTACAGGAAATTTTCCACATTTTTTTTTTTAGTCAGAACCTTATGCAGAATATGGAGTTGATGGCAGGTCGAATCACCACATGCGGTGGATCTGCTGACGAAACATGGAAATTTGTAATTGACTAGTATTACAACACTGGTCTGCTATAATCTGCTTTCCCACCACATTTTTATAACGTGTTTCCCTGTATTTTAAAACTGTGAGATCAACACTGGGCAGGGAGTATGTGGCGATATCAAGCAGGCTTGTTTTAATTTGTAAAAAACAATTGGACATGTCATGTATATTTTTGATCTGGAAATATTTTGATAGTCAATAAATTTATATTTTTTTATTATGCTGGGAGTTTATGTGGGAGTCGTAATGATTATGATAATATATAAAATTAGAAACTCCCAACATAATAAAAAAATATAAATTTATTAACTGTAAAAATATTTCGATATCAAAAATATACATGACATGTCCCATTGTTTTTTACAAATAAAAACCAGCCTGCTTGATATCGCCACACACTCCCTGCCCAGTGTTGATCTCACAGTTTAAAAAAAAAACACAGGGAAACACGTTATAAAAATGTGGTGGGAAAGCAGATTATAGCAGACCAGTGTTGTAATACTGGTTAATTACAAATTTCCATGTTTCGTCAGCAGATCCACCGTATGTGGTGATTCGACCTGCCATCAACTCCATATTCTGCATAAGGTTCTGATTAATGAAAAACATGTGGAAAATTTCCTGTACCTCGATGTCGGTGAACTTCTAAGATTCAGCCTCCATCTAATTGGTATTAGTTATATCAGAATTACTTAATGTTTAGAATGCATAATTTATGGGTACAGTTTCCATTTCTGCAAGCGTTGCATTCGTATCTGATGAGTTCCGATCAGAGAAAGAAGTTGGCTCTTTATCCAAATCAGGATCATTGGTTTCTTTGACATAAGAGTCCAGAATTGTGAAATCCAATAAATTATATCAAATTTTGTTTTGACTCGTCGTTGACACCGATAATGGGAGGTAGCATTATAAGACGATTTGTTGAGTTAACAGAGAAAGAGAGGTTGAATTGCATTCCAATGAAAAGTTCAGGCTCCAAATTATTTTTTCTGTCAGCAATAAACACTGAGGTCTGGGTATACCAAATGAGTAACCTCGGAAGTCTGATCCAGATAGTAAGTGCGTTAACTATGATGGATTGGACTGGACATACCTTATAGGTCGTCACTGAAGACCAGTGATTATGGTGCTGCGTCAAAATCAATTTTTCTTAAATCTTCGAAAAATAAAACTCCTTTATCTTCATCTCCATCGTCGTGAGTCACCAATGTGGGAGTCGTAATGATTATGATAATATATAAAATTAGAAACTCCCAACATAATAAAAAAATATAAATTTATTAACTGTAAAAATATTTCGATATCAAAAATATACATGACATGTCCCATTGTTTTTTACAAATAAAAACCAGCCTGCTTGATATCGCCACAATTTATACATCCACATCTACAGGTAAGACTAAAAATACTATATAACACTTGAATGCAATAAAATAAATTGAGCTATTGGAAATAAATTTGTTCTATAAATCGCAGTGTATAATTTTTAATATACAATTTTATTGAACATTTTTTAATATTTGTTAAATGGATAATTAAAGTGTTAACTGTGTGAATTGAGAACAATCATTTTATTTGAAACAGTTCTACATTCAGCATCAATCATATATTGGTGTAAATAGTTATTAAAAAAACAGTAATTATTATTTTTACCTAAGCAGTAAATATTAGTATAAAATATTGAAAAATTGTAGACGTGGGTACAGAACAACGTCTGTCGGGTCAGCTAGTATATATATATATATATATATATATATTATGTCTGTAGGATTTAACTTTTTAACTTTGTTCATTATTTGTCATTTCTTTTAATTATACTATTCCATTATCTATAGTATATACTCTATATACTAGACTCTCTTCTCTAAATACTCTATATACTTTTCTCTTCTCTTTTTAATATATTATTATTAGTCATTAAGAAATTAATATTAGTCAGTTCGTGTAAATTCATTATACTTATGAAAACTTTTACAATATTTCTGTGTTGTTATTATATATTATTGATCATTAAGTAATTCATATTGATCGTTCCTTTTAAGTTTAACATTTTATTGTAAATGCTTCTACACAATCTCTGTCTAGTTGTTATATATTATTGATCATTAAGTAATTCATATTGATCGTTCCTTATAAATTTATCATACCATTGTGTAATACTTTTTTTAGTTACTTATAATTGTAAAATTGTAATACTTATTATTATGTATATATTGATTATTACATTTATAAAAAATTTAATTGTTATGTAAAAATGTTTGTGATATATTTGAAAATATATTTTGTACTTCGTGTGTTTTTTTTCTCATTTCTAATATAAGAAATTATTTAGGTTTTCTTATTTTGAATTAAGTATGCAAACCATATCTAGGAATAATACCAGCGGTTGATTTATATACTAAACAAGTGCTGCGTCCTTCAGATCGCTAAAAATATTAAAATGGAGGTAATGTCAAATGGCCTGAGATAGCGATCTATTTATGTTTTACTTATTTATGAACTCGCTCATTGTGCGGCAGTCATTACAAATTTTAAGAACGTAGGTGTACCAACAAAGCTAAACATAAATTTAAACAGTAAGATGTAGAAGTTATGCAGCGGTTAAAATATTCATTATTATCATTATTGAAATGTGTTGATTGATATATATATATATATATATATATATATATATATATGTATATATATATATATATATATTTTATATATATATATATATATATATATATATATAAGCGAGAGGTTTTTCTTCAGATGGTGAAATAATATGATAAAAATTGTTTCTTAGGCATCCATCCAATAATTAAAAAAAACAGTTTTAATGCAAAATGTTTTAATTAAGAGAACATACGTTTCGGGTCCAGATTTGACCCATCTTCAGTGCTACAAATAAATATATCAGATTACAAATTAAAACAATATAAAAAAAATAATATAAAAGATACATAATTACAGACAAAAATAAGTAGAAACAATGTATATGAAAAGTATATATGAAAAACAACATAAAATAAACATATGTAAAGAAACTCACCATACAAATAAATTTTTAAAAAAATATAACACAAAGAACAACACAAAAATGTAAACGAAAAAATAAGTATGAAATAAAAAATTGATAAAACATCAAGTTATGAAAATTGTAAAAATTAAAATAAATAATATGTTTTATTGTAAAAAAGGTTATTCCAAAAACACATCTTGTTAGATTGGAGAATCTTGTTAGATTTTCCGCTGCAAACACGTAGGCCCGCATTTTACTCTCGTTTACACATACGTAATTCTGTCTCCAAACTAACAAGATGTGTTTTTGGAATAACCTTTTTTACAATAAAACATATTATTTATTTTAATTTTTACAATTTTCATAACTTGATGTTTTTTCAATTTTTTATTTCATACTTATTTTTTCGTTTACATTTTTGTGTTGTTCTTTGTGTTATATTTTTTTAAAAATTTATTTGTATGGTGAGTTTCTTTACATATGTTTATTTTATGTTGTTTTTCATATATACTTTTCATATACATTGTTTCTACTTATTTTTGTCTGTAATTATGTATCTTTTATATTATTTTTTTTATATTGTTTTAATTTGTAATCTGATATATTTATTTGTAGCACTGAAGATGGGTCAAATCTGGACCCGAAACGTATGTTCTCTTAATTAAAACATTTTGCATTAAAACTGTTTTTTTTAATTATTGGATGGATGCCTAAGAAACAATTTATATCATATATATATATATATATATATATATATATATATATATATATATATATATATATTAGGGTTGGCCAATTTTTTGCATATTGAGGCACCTCGCTAATTCAACTTTTTACATCATTTGAAACAATATTGTAAAAAAAAGCATAACCCGCAAATGAATTTAAAGTCAACAAAAAATTCAAAACATTTTTTAATTTGAAGGAAAAATTGAAAAATCTCATGAAAAATATTTTATGACATATATCGAGTTATACATCATTTTATTCGTAATTTTATTCTGCATCTTTCGTACGAACAAAGTTTTTTCGTATCTTTTACCGTTTAGATAGTATAGAGCAATCTGTGTAGTTGTTAACTTGTCAAAATGCAAAGTGCGGATAGGTTAGAGCAACACTCCTCACGATTCGATATTTCTTTAAAGAAAACATATAAAGTATTATACATCATTAGAAAGGTCTCAAAATTCTTAGTTCTTTTTCCATATATCACAACTTCGAATTTCGCACGGTGTGGCCTACAGGCGAGTTGCCGTTGTGAAAATTTGGGAAAATCGGAAAATCTAGAGAAAATTATATGAACACACCTAACCATTTATATACCATTTTATTGGTAATTTTATTCTGCATCTTTCGTACGAACAAAGTTTTTTTGTATCTTTTACCGTTTAGATAGTATAGATCAATCTGTGTAGTTGTTAACTTGTCAAAATGCAAAGTGCGGATAGGTTAGAGCAACACTCCTCACGATTCGATATTTCTCTAAAGAAAACATATAAAGTATTATACATCATTAGAAAGGTCTCAAAATTCTTAGTTCTTTTTCCATATATCACAACTTCAAATTTTGCACGGTGTGGCCTACAGGCGAGTTGCCGTCGTGAAAATTCGGGAAAATCGGAAAATCTCGAGAAAATTATATGAACACACCTAACCATTTATATACCATTTTATTCGTAATTTTATTCTGCATCTTTCGTACGAACAAAGTTTTTTTGTATTTTTTACCGTTTAAGAGAAAATCGAGGAATACTGGTGTGAACATTTATTGTAAAATTAGAAAATTTAAACAAATAATTATAAAAAATAATATAACTATATATAAATTTGAATTATATTCATTGAGATCTATAAAAATCAATAAATACATATTTTTATACAAAAGTTTAAAAAAAAACAAAAAACACCTAAAAACTCAATAATTAACTATAATTCATATTATCCATATATATAAAACTGTTTGAACATCTAACAAAATTTTCGAAAAAAAATTTTCTATTATAAGGGTTCACAGTTCGAAATTTTCCCAGACTTTTGTCTTGACGATTCACACCGTAACCCGGAGCGACGCCTCGCCGCAGGTCAAAATCACGTCGCTTGGGACTCAGTCGAATACTTACGCTGTGGCCGCGCGCCTTATATAGGGGGATAGGTCGTGTCGAGTGCGATGCAAGCAAGCTCAGGCTAAAGTACGCTATGTTGTTCAGGCGGGTACGGATATCATTCCCCGGTGTAGTTTTTACATCATATTCGATACTTTTAGTCTGTCAATGATATATTAGCGTAACTTTTAATAATGTTGTGAGCCATATCTAGAATTATATACCCCGTATATATTCGGATGCTGGTTTGCGGCTATAGACAAGTAGTGGAAGGATCATTCGTTTTTAATCGTTCGATCAGAGACAGTTGAAATTATTTGGGTCTGCGGACCGCAAATATGAAATCTATATATTTTAATAATATAGGATTTTACAAATTGACTACGGTCAAATATATGTGAAGTGTGGCAGAACTAGCAAAGCTTCTCGCACCGAGGATCATTCGTTTTATGAACGTTTGATCGGTGCGAGTTGATATTATTTGGGTCTGCGGACCGCAAATATAAAATCTATATATTTTAATAATATAGGATTTTACAAATTGACTACGGTCAAATATATGTGAAATGTGGCAGAACTAGCAAAGCTTCTCGCACCGAGGATCATTCGTTTTATGAACGTTTGATCGGTGCGAGTTGAAATTATTTGGGTCTGCGGACCGCAAATATAAAATCTATATATTTTAATAATATAGAATTTTACAAATTGACTACGGTCAAATATATGTGAAATGTGGCAGAACTAGCAAAGCTTCTCGCACCGAGGATCATTTGTTTTATGAACGTTTGATCGGTGCGAGTTGAAATTATTTGGTCTGCGGACCGCAAATATGAAATCTTGTGATTACTCGACAAATTATTGCTGTAATCAAGTGCGCTCCTATAGTATAATATACTGTGGGCAAAAGCCTCTGGCGATGATCATTCGTTTCATTAACGTTTGACCGGAGCTAGTCGCAAAATATTGCGCAGTGTGCAAAAGCAGCGTGACGCGGCTTACAACCGCTTAGCGCTCTTATGCATTGTGTGAGAGCACTGCCATGTATATCTGCTCGGTATCGCCAGATGCCAGAGCGAATGACGAAGTTCGTTGTGAAAACGGCGGTATTTTTGAATATTATACTTTAAACGCATAGCTCAATCAATTCTTTGGGCGCTAGATGTGTTTTAAAGTCGATTGTAGTAAACGCTTGCGTTAGTATTCTATATACTCTGCACATTTTATTCAAATTGTGCGAATTTGAACATTTGCTTCATTGCGTTGTTTTAAGAAAATGAAACATCAGCGAAAGCAGATTTTTCAATCTCACACACAGTGAAATATTCATATTTCAATTTTGAAGCCAGGACGATTGTTTTTGGACCACAACGTGCTCTAAAATTGCTAAAGTGGTTGCGCGTCCTAGAGAATTTATTTTCTTGCGACCCGCCATATAGCCTGTCCAGACCATCGCGGTGAAGGTTCGCACGGTAACCCGAGGCGACCCGTCGCTGCAGGTCAAATTGTCGTAGACCGTGTCTAGAATAATAGACGCCGTATATGTTCGGATGTCGGTTTACGGCCGGGTTCTGGACCTTATTTATAAGTGTTCAACCATACTGTACAGCATATCCGCGGGCATGTGTCGTTGACGCAAAGACTCTTATGCGGAAAATAAAATATACAAATGCAATCAACTCAATACTCTCCGAGCTAGAATAAAAGTTAGTTATAACGATAAATTCTTATAATGAATTCGCCCCGACGTTTTCAATCTAACGAAGAGTAAAGAGACTGTTTGAAATTAACTGGGTCTGCGGAACGCAAATTTCATGTACGGACCGCCGTTTCGACGGTTGTTAAAGGTCTAGCCTCTGTGTAAGCGCAGAATATATAAAATATCAAGTCGCGATGTGAACTGTTCATTATGTGCAGGGAATATCGTACGACTCAGATATATATATATATATATATATATATATATATGTAAGAAAATTCGATGTTTAGAAATATTCATCGAACTTTTCTATACAAAGTGTGGTCTTTCGGGTGACGCCGAGGGACATTTACGCACTATGCTTTTATATATATAGCACCCTGGTTGATCCTGCCAGTAGTATATGCTTGTCTCAAAGATTAAGCCATGCATGTCTCAGTGCAAGCCACACTAAGGTGAAACAGCGAATGGCTCATTACATCAGTTATGGTTCCTTAGATCGTACCCACATTACTTGGATAACTGTGGTAATTCTAGAGCTAATACATGCAAATAGATTCCGACCAAAGATGGAAGGAATGCTTTTATTAGATCAAAACCAATCGGTGTCGGGCTTTGCCTGCTCACCGTTGACTGGTGACTCTGAAAACTTTGTGCTGATCGCACGGTCTAGTACCGGCGACGCATCTTTCAAATGTCTGCTTTATCAACTGTCGATGGTAGTTTCTGCGACTACCATGGTTGTTACGGGTAACGGGGAATCAGGGTTCGATTCCAGAGAGGGAGCCTGAGAAACGGCTACCACATCCAAGGAAGGCAGCAGGCGCGCAAATTACCCACTCCCGGCACGGGGAGGTAGTGACGAAAATAACGATACGGGACTCATCCGAGGCCCCGTAATCGGAATGAGTACACTTTAAATCTTTAACGAGGATCTATTAGAGGGCTAGTCTGGTGCCAGCAGCGCGGGGTAATTCCAGCTCTAATAGCGTAGTATATTAAAGTTGTTGCGGTTAAAAAGCTCGTAGTTGAATCTGTGTCCCACACTGTCGGTTCACCGCTCGCGGTGTTCAACAGGCATGTCTGTGGGACGTCCTACCGGTAAAAAGGCGGCCCAACTCAATATCCTACTAAGGTTCTCTTCACCGAGTGTCGAGGTGGGCCGGTACGTTTACTTTGAACAAATTAGAGTGCTTAAAGCAGGCTCATTCGCCTGAATATTGTGTGCATGGAATAATGGAATAGGACCTCGAGTCTATTTTGTTGGTTTTCGGAATTCCGAGGTAATGATTAATAGGGACAACTGGGGGCATTCGTATTGCGACGTTAGAGGTGAAATTCATGGATCGTCGCAAAACGGACAGAAGCAAAAGCATTTGCCAAATGTGTTTTCATCAATCAAGAACGAAAGTTAGAGGTTCGAAGGCGATCAGATACCGCCCTAGTTCTAACCATAAACGATGCCAGCTAGCGATCCGCCGAAGTTCCTCCGATGACTCGGCGGGCAGCTTCCGGGAAACCAAAGCTTTTGGTTCCGGGGGAAGTATGGTTGCAAAGCTGAAACTTAAAGGAATTGACGGAAGGGCACTACAAGGAGTGGAACCTGCGGCTTAATTTGACTCAACACGGGAAACCTCACCAGGTCCAGACACCGGAAGGATTGACAGATTTAGAGCTCTTTCTTGATTCGGTGGGTGGTGGTGCATGGCCGTTCTTAGCTGGTGGAGTGATTTGTCTGGTTAATTCTGATAACGAACGAGACTCTAGCCTGCTGAATAGACGTACTTTCTGGTATCGCAAAGACCCTCCGCTTCGGCTTCGGTCGTTGTTGATTGTGGTTCTCACTACCGGCGTACAAATATATCTTCTTAGAGGGACAGGCGGCATTTAGTCGCACGAAATTGAGCAATAACAGGTCTGTGATGCCTTTAGATGTTCTGGGC
>NW_020537646.1:49102448-49129948 GCF_003426905.1 Ctenocephalides felis
GAGTCATTAGGAAATACAAAACCTAAAGGTGCAATGAACGTAAAGGTTTGCTTAAGTAAACTGATGGATGACGGACCGCATCTACGGATGCGTGCTTGCAATCCCGAGGCGTCTCACTCTCATTGCGAGAAGAGACGCACTCAGAGCGTACACGCTAGGACCCAAAAGATGGTGAACTATGCCCGGTCAGGTCGAAGTCAGGGGAAACCATGATGGAGGACCGTAGCGATTCTGACGTGCAAATCGATCGTCGGAACTGGGTATAGGGGCGAAAGACTAATCGAACCATCTAGTAGCTGGTTCCCTCCAAAGTTTCCCTCAGGATAGCTGGCATTCGATGAGCGAGTCTCATCCGGTAAAGCGAATCATTAGAGGCCTTGGGGCTGAAACGACCTCAACCTATTCTCAAACTTTAAATGGGTAAGATCTCTGGCTTGCTTGAATAGTAAAGCCTGAGATTTGGATCAGAGTGCCTAGTGGGCCACTTTTGGTAAGCAGAACTGGCGCTGTGGGATGAACCAAACGCCGAGTTAAGGCGCCTAAACGACGCTAATGGGATACCATAAAAGGCGTTGGTTGCTTAAGACAGCAGGACGGTGGCCATGGAAGTTGGAATCCGCTAAGGAGTGTGTAACAACTCACCTGCCGAAGCAACTAGCCCGGAAAATGGATGGCGCTGGAGCGTCGTGCCTATAGTCGGCCGCCAGGGCATGAGAAACGTTCATAATAGTTTGTTTTGACGCCCTGGTGAGTATGAGGGTCGCGGTGGTGTGCGCAGAAGGGCTTGGGCGTAAGCCTGCCTGGAGCCGCCATCGGTGCAGATCTTGGTGGTAGTAGCAAATACTCCAGCGAGGCCCTGGAGGACTGACGTAGAGAAGGGTTTCGTGTGAACAGCCGTTGCACACGAGTCAGTCGATCCTAAGCCCCAGGAGAAATCCTATGTTGATGTTGGTGTATTTTATTTTGAATAAAATTTCACACCCATCGGGTGAAAGGGAATCCAGTTCCTATTCCGGAACCCTGCAGCGGAACCGTTTACAAGTCGGGCCCTCGCAAGAGAGTTCGTCGGGGTAACCCAAAGTGACCTGGAGACGCCGTCGGGAAATACGGAGAGAGTTTTCTTTTCTGTACGAGCGTTCGAGCTTCCTGGAATCCTCTAGGAGGGAGATAGGGTTTGCAACGCGAAGAGCACCGCTGTTGCGGCGGTTTCCGTATCTTCCCCTCGGACCTTGAAAATCCAGGAGAGGGCCACGGTAGGTGTCGCGCCGGTTCGTACCCATATCCGCAGCAGGTCTCCAAGGTGAAGAGCCTCTAGTTGATAGATAAATGTAGGTAAGGAAAGTCGGCAAATTGGATCCGTAACTTCGGGATAAGGATTGGCTATGAGGATCGGGGCGTACCGGGCTTGGTTGGGAAGCGGGCGTAGGCCGATGTGCCGGGCCTGGGCGAGGTGAAATTGTCCTTGTGACTTAGATCCGAGCTCGGTCCCGTGTCTAGGCCCCCCGCGGATCTCTCTTGCTGCGAGGTTTCTGTGCCGGCTTCGGTCGGTCAGTCGTACTCTTCGGCCGCCATTCAACGGTCAGCTCAGAACTGGCACGGACTAGGGGAATCCGACTGTCTAATTAAAACAAAGCATTGCGATGGCCCTAGCGGGTGTTGACGCAATGTGATTTCTGCCCAGTGCTCTGAATGTCAACGTGAAGAAATTCAAGCAAGAGCGGGTAAACGGCGGGAGTAACTATGACTCTCTTTGATACCCTAAAATACTACAATTTACCCAGTAGATGCACACAGTATATAGAGTACACATATGAGAACAGGTGGACGAGACTCCGTTGGGATAACTGGCACTCGGATCCCATTAGTCCGAGGAGCGGGGTTAAACAAGGAGATCCTTTATCGCCAGTCTTGTTTAATCTAATTATAAAAAGGCTCATTGAAAGCTCCCCTCCTGAGATCGGGGTTGTGATAGAGGGAAAATTACTAAACATCATGGTGTTCGCTGACGACTTGGTATTTGCGGCGTCGTCACAAAAAGGCCTTCAGGCAATGCTAGACCACGCTAATGATTTTCTCTCAAAATGCGGCCTTATCATCAACACCGCCAAATCTTTTACAATAGCAATCAGGAATGTGCCACATGTCAAAAAATCATACGTTGATAATAACATAAAATTCAGCTGTGGTGGTCGAGACCTACCAGCCCTTTCCAGGGTTGAAGTTTGGAGTTATCTCCGAGTATCTTTCACTCCAGTGGGCGCCAAAATGTGCGATCTAAGGCAGAAATTGCAGGACATCATAGAGAAGCTTTCCAAAGCTCCCTTGAAACCGCAACAACGACTGTTCGCATTAAGAACAGTCGGAATTCCAAAACTGTTACACCAGCTGAGGTTAGGGAACACAACACTTGGCCTTCTTAAAAGCCTTGACTCCATAATTAGAAAAGCCGTAATATCATGGCTAAGGCTACCGACAGATACGACCAACGCTTATTTCTATGCCAAAGACAGAGATGGGGGCTTATCCCTCCCGTCTCTAAGATGGTTGGTGCCTTTAAGAAGAAAGGGAAGGCTTATGAACCTGGGATAGCCAGACTCAAGTTTCCATCAGCTTGAGGTTGAGAATTGCGAGAAACGACTGACTGACAACGGGAACATTATAGGTTCCGCTAAACAGTTAGATGACATATGGGCTGAGCTCCTCCACAATTCAGTGGACGGGCGGGCGCTCACGAAGTTATCGAAAGTCCCCCAGCAACACCGGTGGGTTACCGATGGCAAGAAAATCCTATCAGGTCGGGACTTCATTAACTGCGCTCGTCTTAGAATTAATTCTATGCCATGCAGAAGCCGGACCACGAGAGGTCGCCGAGAAGATGGGTTTTGTAGAGCAGGATGCAACGCTCTAGATCACATATTACAAATGTGCCACCGAAGTCATAGACAAAGAATTGAGAGACATAATGCAGTCACCAAATACGTCAAAAGAGCTCTCGAGAAGAGACACTCTCGTGTCGAATGGGAGCCATTGTTCCAAACACCAGAGGGAACACGTAAACCTGATCTTATAGCGACGCAAGGCGATTCTGCTATTGTGATTGACATACAAATCGTTGGGAGCAACGTAGATATGGATCTGGCTCATAAAGATAGAACATTATAAGAGTTTGGACGCACAGATAAAAGAAAGGTACAACGTATCTGATGTGATATTTAGTACTGTCACCTTAAATAACAGAGGAGTGTGGCATATGGACTCTGCAAACTTTCTACTGTCAGGGAAAGTTATTAAGAAAGACGAATTAAAGATTATTTCCACAAGAGTTTTGATCGGAGGACTCAACGGTTTCAGCGCTTGGACCAAAACAACGTCCATGAGTTGCCAGGGGATAGGGTAGAATGAAACCTGGAATACAGCGTGCTGCCTGCGCATAACATCCCGTCAGGCATAAAACTAGGAGTTAGGTTTAGTGGGTATTGCCTTCGGGCCGAGTCCCACACTACCTGGTCAACCTGGCGACCGGTGTGCGTAAATGCATTCCCCTCCTAGCCAAAAAAATAGCCAAATGCCTCGTCATCTAACTAGTGACGCGCATGAATGGATTAACGAGATTCCCACTGTCCCTATCTACTTTCTAGCGAAACCACTGCCAAGGGAACGGGCTTGGAAAAATTAGCGGGGAAAGAAGACCCTGTTGAGCTTGACTCTAGTCTGGCATTGTAAGGAGACATGAAAGGTGTAGCATAAGTGGGAGATAGTAATATCGTCGGTGAAATACCACTACTTTCATCGTTTCTTTACTTACTCGATTGGGCGGAAAGCGTGCGTCGAAAACTTGCGTTCCGACTGTCATGGTTTTCTAGAGCCAAGCGCATAAGAGTGGTGTGAGGCATTGCGCCGATCGCCAACAATACTCTAGCGTGATCCGATTCGAGGAAACTGCTAGGCGGGGAGTTTGACTGGGGCGGTACATCTGTCAAATAATAACGCAGGTGTTCTAAGGCCAGCTCAGCGAGGACAGAAACCTCGCGTAGAGCAAAAGGGCAAATGCTGGCTTGATCTCGTTGTTCAGTGTGCACAGGGACTGCAAAAGCATGGCCTATCGATCCTTTTGGCTTGAAGAGTTTTCAGCAAGAGGTGTCAGAAAAGCGTTCATACCGACGTTGCTTTTTGATCTTTCGTTGTCGGCTCTTCCTATCATTGCGAAGCAGAATTCGCCAAGCGTTGGATTGTTCACCCACGAATAGGGAACGTGAGCTGGGTTAAGACCGTCGTGAGACAGGTTAGTTTTACCCTACTGATGAATCGTCGTGGCGATAGTAATCCTGCTCAGTACGAGAGGAACCGCAGGTTCGGACATTTGGTTCACGCACTCGGTCGAGCGGCCGGTGGTGCGAAGCTACCATCCGTGGGATTATGCCTGAACGCCTTTAAGGCCGTATCCTTTCTAGACAAAGTAAGCAACGATATCTCTAAGAGTCTTGTGAGTCGAAAGGCTCAATACAATGTGATTTATTAGGTATTCGGCACACGCCGTTTATCGCACGAGCCATTTTTAGCCGAATGAGGCGCTGGACAGGGGCGATATCCGTCCGTTATATCTGTCTTGCCTATAGCGGTCGATCATGGGTCACTAGTTCGATGTAGAGACTCGGAATCGTTTGTAAACGACTTAGGTACCTGGCGGGGTGTTGTACTCGGCAGAGCAGTTACCACGCTGCGATCCGTTGAGACTCAGCCCTTGGCTTGGGGATTCGTCATGTTGGCTTGACGTCACCCCACGCTATTAGAGCATACGCCTTAAGCCGTCGCATTGCAGCATGCCACAATCAGTAGGCTTGACAGTCGAAAACTTATACATGCTGTACATGTGACACTTCTTCGGTATCTACCTAGCTATTTTGTACAACGTGCGTGAGTCAGCACGTAAATAAAAACTTATCAACAAATTCCAATACTAGAAATATTCATTATTTCTTTCAATGACCATAATGTCAAGAGAATAGTTATAAATATTTTGTAAGTTTACGAAATATATGTTTTTAAGAGAAACTTTTCATAATTTTTTAATATAAATATATGATATAATTCATTAAATTCTAAATAGGGAGAATGTTTTTTGCTAAATTTCTTGGAAATGCGATCAAGTTGCTAATAAGCAAAGTACGTATAAGTTATCTATAATGCAAATGCGTGCAAGTTGTCAATATGTAAAATACGTGCAAGTTGTCAATTTGCAGAATGCGTGCAAGTTGTCAATTTGCAGAATACGTGTAAGTTGTCAATGTGCAAAATACGTGCAAGTTGCTATTTTTATTTAATTTTTATAATATACTCTAAATAATTAGTAACTTCCAACCTATAAATATTTCGATTCTTTTATAATAAAATATTCAGTATATTTATTTCTTTTTTAACAAAATATTCAGTATTTATATATAATTTCAAACTACATCAAGTAAACTTTTAGGGGACATTGGCGAGTAAGCCTAACCTAGAATCTTGCATCGAAACTGGTTAAAAACATTTTCCGGCTTTTTGAAATCAGTAATTTACGGGTACCTCAGACTACATCAAGTAAACTTTTAGGGGACATTAGCGAGTAAGCCTAACCTAGAATCTTGCATCAAAACAGGTTAAAAACATTTTCCGGCTTTTTGAAATCAAAAACTTACGGGTACCTCAGACTACATCAAGTAAACTTTTAGAGGACATTGGCGAGTAAGCCTAACCTAGAATCTTGCATCAAAACAGGTTAAAAACATTTTCCGGCTTTTTAAAATCAGTAATTTACGGGTACCTCAGACTA
This sequence comes from Ctenocephalides felis, assembly GCF_003426905.1. Classification (NCBI taxonomy): domain Eukaryota; kingdom Metazoa; phylum Arthropoda; class Insecta; order Siphonaptera; family Pulicidae; genus Ctenocephalides; species Ctenocephalides felis. Next base: position 49,108,258 of record NW_020537646.1, read on the forward strand.
CATCAAGTAAACTTTTAGGGGACATTAGCGAGTAAGCCTAAACTAGAATCTTGCATCGAAACAGGTTAAAAACATTTTCCGGCTTTTTGAAATCAGAAACTTACGGGTACCTCAGACTACATCAAGTAAACTTTTAGGGGACATTGGCGAGTAAGCCTAACCTAGAATATTGCATCGAAACAGGTTAGGAACATTTTCCGGCTTTTTGAAATCAGTAATTTACGGGTACCTCAGACTACATCAAGTAAACTTTTAGGGGACATTAGCGAGTAAGCCTAACCTAGAATCTTGCATCAAAAGAGGTTAAAAACATTTTCCGGCTTTTTGAAATCAGTAACATACGGGTACCTCAGACTACATTAAGTAAACTTTTAGGGGACATTAGCGAGTAAGCATAACTTAGAATCTTGCATCGAAACAGGTTAAAAACATTTTCCGGCTTTTTGAAATCAGTAACTTACGGGTACCTCAGACTACATCAAGTAAACTTTTAGGGGACATTAGCGAGTAAGCCTTACCTAGAATCTTGCATCGAAACAGGTTAAAAACATTTTTCGGCTTTTTGAAATCAGTAACTTACGGGTACCTCAGACTACATCAAGTAAACTTTTAGGGGACATTAGCGAGTAAGCCTAACCTAGAATGTAGCATCGAAACAGGTCAAACTACTTTTGTAGAAAAATATTGTTTTGGGGTTTTTAGGAATGACATATATTTATTCTATTATTTATTTACATGACATGGTTTAAATACAACATTTTTATTTCTTTAAGTTATATTTTTATTTAAAATTTAGCGTTTTCTTTAGCAACATTGTTCACAATTTGTCTTAAATTCGAGTCTAAATATTGCGTCCAGCTAATAAATTTATAAAATAAAATACTACCATACACCACAGAGTTGTAATATTTAATGCTAAAGTACATTGGAATATATACTTTCATTACGTAGTTTGCCAGAATTTTCAAATTTTTGGATGGCTTATTAGTAGTTACATATAACTGAAGTAACCTACTAGCCTTCGTGAGCCAACGGGAATGTGCTATTGGCCCTGGTTTCATGTTAGCTAAGTCTGTCGATACTTCTCCAGAAGCAACTGCTTTAGCTATTTTTATTAAATAACTTGAGTCAGTTGTCGATTCAGCAGGACTTATATCAGCCAAATTTTCAAGTGGGATTGTTTCAAAGTCTTTTACCGGCTGGAAGTATATAGGAAAAAATAAATTATATTAAATTTGAACATAGGGTATTAAAAAATAGTAAATATGTTATAACTCACCGGTATATTTTCGCATGTTTCAATTTGTTTGCTTAATATTCCAGTTTTTGTTCGTGGTCCAGTGGTCAATGAGTTTTCCAAATAGTTAAATAAATGGCGAAGTGGAAGTTCGTTAAAGTGGAGAAGACACACAAACCAATGCAGTGGCCTGTTTAACTGAATTTCAAATCGACGTAAAATCCCATTTTTTAAGCCTGTATTTGCTGGTTCACCATTGCAACATATGCCTATCAAAGAATCGAGAGCTATTCCTTTATCGGCGAAAAACTCGTTCAATTTGATTACTTTACTTTCCGAATCTTCATTTTCCAATTTTGTGTAACCCAACAATCGGCTATTCGGTTCCTTTAAAATAACTAAATGCGCTTCTTTAATCATTCGTGGGTGAAACTTCTTATCGATTTTTTCCATGGTAATAGAATCATTTTTTCGGCTGTCGAATGAAAATGCTATTAATTCAGAAGAATCATATCGTTTGTGTAGAGCTTGCCTATTTTTCTGCCTCTCACGAACGCTTTTATTTTTATCCATAATGACAGGATTGCCCCAATCATCCGTTACGCCCAGGTCACGCAGGATTGCTGTCACCACGCCAGAACCAACTCTATCAGAAATTGCAAATCTGTCGCACTTTAAGGCATAGCTTGGAGCCTTATATCTTTGACTATATGGACCACGTTTTATATGAGAAGTATTTTGTGAACTTTCCGAACTGCTTTTAAAATCAAAACCAACATCTGGAGTATATGTCTCACCTGGAGTAATATTGCTAGTTATTGTAGATTCTGATACTTCATCTTCAATTTTTATAATATATTCTGGTATCGTAGATTTCCTCTCATTATGTTGATCCATCATAAACGCTTGTAAATGTTCTGGAACCAGTCCACAAGAACACAGTATTTTTCGCAAATCGCATTTGCATTTTCCAATATAAAATAATTCTTTCGTGGATTCTACAAACTCCTGAAATGATGCTTGGGTAGACTTGCTTTTATTTGTACTTTTATATTTATCAATCAATCGGTTCAATTTTCTAGCGATACTTCGTTTCTCCATAATTGGAATATCAATTTTTTCCCACGTCTGAATCAATTTCGTTACCACATTTGGAGTAAATGTTTTATATGAAAACATTTTATTTTGTTTTTTTGATTTTTCCGCCAAATAAAAATAATACCTGATAACTTCCATAATTGTCGGAAGATTCACTCCTGTAAATTCTTCTGCTGGTCCAAATGTAATTTGATCATGCGAGTGCATATGATTCAAATTACTGGCACTTGCGCCTGAATTTAAATAAAAACTCGCCATTGATACTTGACGCCCTAGTGACGAACTGAATGAACATTTATGCGGAATTGTCACATTAATATATTATTTTCGAAATTTCTAGAATTAAAATAAAAAAATACTAGCGCACTCTGATGGAAATAAATAACAACAAACTAAACCCGATTTAAAAACCCCAGCACAAACTCTTAATAAAAATAAAACTCACAATTTGAATTATTCACATGCCTAAATTAATACATTTACTTATTAAAAACAGTATTTTATTGAAAATTTTGCTGGCTAAAAAGTTATTTGCGATATATGGTTTGCAGTCAAAATTCATTTAAATAACACATATATTTCATATAAAAAAGTGCCCATATCGCTTAATTTTACTTCTATAATAAATTGGCCCTCCCTATCCAGTATAATAGGGTGGGCCAATTTTTTGCATATTGAGGCACCTCGCTAATTTAACTTTTTACATTATTTGAAACAATATTGTAAAAAAAAGCATAACCCGCAAATGAATTTAAAGTCAGCGAAAAATTCAAAACATTTTTTAATTTAGAGGAAAAATTGAAAAATCTCATGAAAAATATATTATGACATATATCGAGTTATACATCATTTTATTCGTAATTTTATTCTGCATCTTTCGTACGAACAAAGTTTTTTTGTATCTTTTACCGTTTAGATAGTATAGAGCAATCTGTGTAGTTGTTAACTTGTCAAAATGCAAAGTGCGGATAGGTTAGAGCAACACTCCTCACGATTCGATATTTCTCTAAAGAAAACATATAAAGTATTATACATCATTAGAAAGGTCTCAAAATTCTTAGTTCTTTTTCCATATATCACAACTTCGAATTTTGCACGGTGTGGCCTACAGGCGAGTTGCCGTCGTGAAAATTCGGGAAAATCGGAAAATCTAGAGAAAATTATATGAACACACCTAACCATTTATATACCATTTTATTCGTAATTTTATTCTGCATCTTTCGTACGAACAAAGTTTTTTTGTATTTTTTACCGTTTAAGAGAAAATCGAGGAAAACTGGTGTGAACATTTATTGTAAAATTAGAAAATTTAAACAAATAATTAAAAAAAATAATATAACTATATATAAATTTGTATTATATTCATTGAGATCTATAAAAATCAATAAATACATATTTTTATACAAAAGTTTAAAAAAAAAACAAAAAAACACCTAAAAACTCAATAATTAACTATAATTCATATTATCCATATATATAAAACTGTTTGAACATCTAACAAAATTCTCGAAAAAAAAATTTTTATCATAAGGGTTCACAGTTCGAAATTTTCCCAGACTTTTGTCTTGACGATTCACACCGTAACCCGGAGCGACGCCTCGCCGCAGGTCAAAATCACGTCGCTTGGGACTCAGTCGAATACTTACGCTGTGGCCGCGCGCCTTATATAGGGGGATTTAAATACTAGATATTATAATGTATTTACTGTATTAGTTTCATTGGATTCTGCTCGTTCAAATTTTTTTTCTATACTTTGAACTTGTTCGTTGAAAACGCTCCAACATGGACTCAATATATTTTGGGGTTGATTAATGAGAGAAGGGCATTGGTACAAAATCTGAAATTCTTTATTTAAATACTAGATATTATAATGTATTTACTGTATTAGTTTCATTGGATTCAGCTCGTTCATTTTTTTTTTTATACTTTGAACTTGTACGTTGAAAACGCTCCAACATGGGACTCAATATACTTTGGGGTTGATTAATGAGAGAAGGGCAGTGGTACAAAATCTGAAATTCTCTATTTAAATACTAGATATTATAATGTATTTACTGTATTAGTCTCATTGGATTCTGCTCGTTCAATTTTTTTTCTATACTTTGAACTTGTACGTTGAAAACGCTCTAATATGGAAGTAAATAAAATTGGGGGTTGATTAATGAGGGAAGAGCAGTGGTACAAAATCTAAATTTTTTTATTTAAATACTAGATATTATAATGTTTTTACTGTATTAGTTTCATTTGATTCTGCTCGTTCAATTTTTTTTTCTATACTTTGACATTGTACGTTGCAAATGATTCAGCATAGACGTAAGTACAATTTGGGGATGATTGGAGACGTAAGGGCAAAGGTACAAAACCTGAAATTAAGTAATTTAAAACTAAATATTACATTGCTTATAATGCCTTGATATAATTTGATAATTGTAGTTCAATTTAATTTTTCCCGTACTCAATGCCTTAACATTATTTTATGGATGATTTGTGACAAAACGGTAGTAGTAATTTTCATAAAAATCAGTGATTTTATAATATTAATATCAAATATTATTTTGTTTTTTTTTTTGACCTCAATACATGCTTTTTTCTGCACGATATACCTATCTTCACGAAACATCTCATATTAGGGCGGTCCGGCCGTCATGGGGTACTGATTTTAGTAGCTATTTTTGATTTTTTTGGTTTAATTTTAGTGGTACAAATTGGTACAAATTCTAATTAATCAATTTCCGTTTAATTTTATTTATTTCCTTCAAAAACAAAAAGTGGTATTCCTAGCTTAATATTAAAGCTAGCAGCGCCATGTGTTTTTTTTTAAACGGCATATAGTACAATTTTTTTGTGGTACAAATTAGTACAAAATAAGTACTAAATAATACAACAGGTCCGGATCGATTTTGCTAATTTGGTCTCGCTAGCTTAAGAGGGGTCTTGCTCAACATAGGCAAGAATTAGAAATATTTTTAATAGAATACAAAATAGATATTATGTTGATCTCAGAAACCCATTTTGCAAACTTAAATTATTTCAAATTAAACAATTATAATTTTTACAATACTAATTATCCGGATGGAACAGCTCACGGTGAAACTACTATAATAATAAGAAAAAACATTAAACATTACCAAAACAAATCTGTCAATGAGTATTGTATACAAGCCACATCACTAACAATTCAACAACAAACTGAAAAATTAACAATATCTGCAATTTACTGTCCACCAAAACACTAGCTCACCTGTGAACAATTTGAAAATTTTTTCGCAACACTTTAGAAAAAATTCATTGCGGGAGGAGACTTCAATGCGAAGCCAAGGGGGAACGAATTTTATAAAACCGTCCAGAAACATGGGCTAACGACCTTATCCACTGTCGAGCCCACATACTGGCCGAGTGATTTGCGCAAATTACCTGATCTATTATATATCTGCGTCTTGAAAGGTATAGCAAATGAACACATTCAGGCTAAAACTTGTCTTGATCTAAGTTCTGACCACACACCAAAAATAGTCACATACAGTACAAAAATTTTAGAAGACAGAAAAATGATTTTTGAGAAATGATTATTCATTTCATTGAATAAGTATACAAACTGGGAATTATTCCGAAACATTATAGAGCAAAATCTTAACTGTAATATACAATTGAAAAACAAACATGGCCTGAAAAATGCTGTTGATAAAGTTAGTGCAATTGTAATAGACGCAGCTAGAAAAAGTACCCCGCCCACAAATTAAAAAAAAAATCCACACTTGCTCCATAGACACCAAAGCTCTTATTGCAGAGAAAAGGAGGCTAAAAAAAAGATGGCAGCTATCCAGATCTCCATAAGACAAAATGCAATTGAACAGAATGTCTAAATTGACTAAACAACAAATAACAACGTTCACAAACGACCAATTTCAAAACTTTTTATTCCATTTAACAATATCAGATCATTCAATTCGGAAAGCCACAAAAAACTTAAAACGTCCTGCCATTACTATACCTCCAATTAGAAAACCGGATAACACTTGGGCACGCAGTGATTTAGAAAAAGCAGAATATTTTTCGATTTACTTCAAGAAAGTTTTTACGCCAAGTTCTTCAAAATCCTCGGAACAAGAAGAAAAATTTATTTTTGATTCTTTGAAAGAAGTTCAGTCAAATTGTTCATCAAACATCATAATCAAAGTTCCAGAAATTACAAATGAAATCCGAAAAACAAAATCTGCCACAGCACCTGGCGTTGACAACATTAATATTAACATACTTAAAGAACTTCCCTACAAAGCCTACCGTTTCATAACAATCTTGTTTAACGGTATAATAAGACTTAAATCATATCCCGATCAATGGAAAATTGCTAAAATCATAATTATTCCGAACCCTGGTGAAAATCCGAATGAAGTCCAAAGTTATAGACCAATTAGTTTACTTCCAACGTTATCCAAAATATTTGAAAAGGTCTTAATTAGTAAAATAAACCCTTTATTTATGATAGCAACGCTATCCCTGAGCATCAATTTGGATTTAAAAAAAAACATGGCATACCAGAACAAATTCATAGAAATGTCGACAATATAAAGAAGGCTTACCAAAACAAGAACTACTGCTCAGCTGTTTTTCTCGATATTAGTCAGGCATTTGATAAGGTGTGGCACCCCGGCCTACTTTACAAAATAAAAAATGCATTGCCGATTAATATATACCTAATAATAAAGTCCAACCTGGAAGGTAGAACATTCTTCGTTAGTGTAATGGGTAAAACATCCTCATTACATCCAGTCAGATCGGGAGTGCCTCAAGGTAATGCCATTGGGCCACTATTATACCTCATATACACTGCGGACCTACCACAGAAAGATGAAATTTTGACAGCAACATATGCAGATGACACAGGCATAATGGAAACACATGAAGATTCCATAATCACATCAAAAATGCTGCAGGATCATCTTGACGTGATGAAAAAATGGTTAAGCTTGTAGAGAATAGAAGTTAACATTAGCAAGTCAAAGCACATCACTTTCACTCTTTGTAAAGGGACTTGTCCTGCAGTAAGACTTAATGACGAAATTATAGATCAAACAGATACAGTCAAATATCTAGGTTTACACATGGATAGGAGACTAACCTGGAAAGAACACATTAAGAAAAAGAGGAAGTAGCTTGAAGAAACCAGAAGAAGATATCATTGGTTCCTCGGACGAAAATCAAAACTTGACATGCATAATAAAATTTACCTCTATAAAGCTATCATTAAACCAATTTGGACATACGACATACAGCTATGGGGATCAACTTCCAACTCAAACGCTTCAATAATTCAAAGATTTCAAAACATGTTATTAAAAGAAAATCTGAAAGCACCAAAGTATGTTCCAAAGACACAGGCACTAGCACAGTTGAGGATGAAATAATCGCTTACTCGCACAAATATAGAAATCGCCTAGCATTTATTTTTATATATTACATACATGATTACAAGAATATGGTATTTAGCTTTAGAAACTATATGCACAATTATTAGTAGACATATTTTTTTTATGAAACACCAAAAGGTAATTTTTGCTACTCACAAACTTTTGTTGTGGCATAGTCAATCCCCAACTAACATTAGCAGTGTTAAAAGAAGGGTGGAATTTTAACATTAGCTTGAATTTTCTTTTATTTAAATGATTATATGTTCTCTTAACTGACTTGACATAAACTTGTGAGTCCTATTTTCAATATTGGTCATCTACTTTCAGGCTTGCACTTGTAACTTAATATTGATTGCTGTGTTTTTATTTTTCTCACTGATATTTTATCATTACTTTCAAGAGTACAATTGCTGAAAAAAAACAATGTAGAATTATTTGTTATGAATATAAGGTATTATAAAAAAATAATTTTTCAATAACATACCTTCCAGAAAGGGATTTAGTAAGACGGGTGTCTTGTATTTATAACCTTAAAATTCCTAGCATTGATACTGGTAAATGTCTCAGTTATTAAGCTACAATAAAAAATTATATCAGAAGTACTAGTAATAGATGTGAGTATTTTGTTGTGTGCATATTGATAAAACTTATTCACCTTCTTCTCACCGTCAGTGCTCAGCCCGAGCTCCAGTTATTTTACAAATCATTCTATATATTACGTCATTTTCTGCAGTAAATACATGCATTTTTGCATATTTGTTGGTATTCTGCATTGTTGTACACCGCACTTTGACTTGATATTTGTTATAAACTTTTAACAAACATTTGACACTTTGACACTATAATATTATTCCGCCATATTAGATTCTCGAATATTTTCTTTAGGACGTTTTGTAGCGCTACCAGCGCTCCAAACGAGAGAGACGGAACTAAAAACAAGATTACAGATGTTTGTTCGTTAATCTTGGTTTTAATTCCGTCTCCCTCGATTGGAGCGCTGGTAGCGCTATAAAACGGGCTATGTAATATGTAAAATGATTAGTAAAATAACTGAAGCCCGAGCTGAGCACTGACGGTGAGAACTAGGTGAATAAGTTCATCAATATGCACACAACAAAATACTCGCATCTATTACTAGCACTTCTGATATAATTTTTTATTGTAGCCTAATAACTGAGATATTTAACAATATCAATGCTAAGAATTTTAATGTTATAAATACAAGTCACCCGTCTTACTAAATCCCTTTCTGGAAGGTATGTTATTGAAAAATTATTTTTTTTATAACACCTTGCATTCATAACAAATAATTCTACATTGTTTTTTTTCAGCAATTGTACTCTTGAAAGTAATCATAAAATATCAGTGAGAAAAATAAAAACACAGCAATCAATATTAAGTTACAAGTACAATACTGAAATTAGCTGACCAATATTGAAAATAGGGCTCACAATTTTATGTCAAGTCAGTTAAGAGAACACATAATCATTTAAATAAAAGAAAATTCAAGCTAATGGTAAAATTCCACCCTTCTTTTAACACTGCTAATGTTAGTTGGGGATCGACTATGCCACAACAAAAGTTTGTGAGTAGCAAAAACTGCCTTTTGATGTTTCATGAAAAAAATATGTCTACTAATAATTGTGCATATGGTTTCTAAAGCTAAATACCATATTCTTGTAATCATGTATGTAATATATAAAAATAAATGCTTTTTAAAATTCAATTTTTTCTTAAATTTTGAATTCAACCGATCTTTATAAAGATGCGTCCACACCTAACGAACGAGCACGAACGAACATGTCGAACAAGAAAATACAAAGAAGAACGAACAGGAACACGAACGAATGCAAATAATTCCAAACAAACGCCTCAAAGCAGTGAGGGCTTGCATCTTTTTGTTCGAGGTGTACCGTGAAACGTCAGATTTATTATTTAAAGTGGCGGAAAAAAGCAAAATTATTTAAAGTCATCAAATTTACAAAATTTGTCAATAACAGCAATATCTTATGATAAACACAACATAAACTAATGCAGGACTGCACATTTTTAACATCAAAAAAAGAAAAATGTTTGTCTACATTCGTGGTAGCGTCCACGCTGCACATACGAGTTCAAACATGAACGAACAATTCCCTTTGATGTACCGACAAGTTGCGGAACATTGCTCGCCATGTTTGTTAATGTTCGTTCGTGATCGTTGTCGCGTCCACATTATGCTGTTGCCGTTCGTTCTGGTACGTTCATTTATGTTCGTTCGTGTTCGTTCGTTAGGTTGGACGCACCTTAATATTGGTGCATTTCTACAGCATTTTATATTCGCACCCACGGTCGACGCTAGCGCCATCTATATTGGGAGACGGAAACTAAGCCAGAAAATTGACAGTTTTGATCGGAAAACGTGGCAACGAAATATGACCTGAGAGAGCGATCTATATACTCTTCTTTATCTATGATTAGGTGTTTGTTCGGAGATAACCGGCATTGGATTTCACTGCATACACGTGGCTGTGGACAATAGCGATGACGTTTGTGAACTCGCTCATGAGGAGTTATCTCCGAACAAATGTATATTACCCTGTTTTGGAAAGGACTACTATTTTTAGCGAAAAAAAGATGTCGCTAATAGTTTCAAAATATGAAAAACGTCAAAATTACTCGCTTAGATTTGCTCGCCATCGCCATTTTGTATCAAAGTCTGTGGTTCGCATGTTGTTTTGTTGTTTCTGTAATTAATTGTATTCAAATAAGCATTTATGTGAAATTTAATATGGCAAAATTTAACGCTTAAACTTGTGGTAACTTCAGAAATAATATAAAAATGCACTTCTTTCTGGCTTTATAAAGTGAACAAATTAGAAATGTCTAATTATATTTCACAGAATAGTTCTCATGTTTGTAGTTCACAGTGATATAAGAAGAGAAAGACAATCTGATATATGCCGAGGAGAACACTCTGCAACTCCAGTGGAAAGAGTAATAATAATTCTGAATATTTTAATATCATTTGCTATTACAACTTGATATTATATTACAACATGTTATGTTTAATAGATGTTCACAAATTGCAGCAGAATGTAGTGACTAAAATGGCATGTAAAATGTACGACGCTTCCATTATATGTTGAGGGAGTTAAGAATGGTAGACAAACAATGCAATAATTTAAGGTATAAATTGCAACAGAGTATAAAATGCTCTGAAATATTCTTAACATTCCAGCCGAAAGGACTGCTGCACTGTTCTATTGACACAATCGAATCATAAGAAATTCAAGATTTTGTAGAATGCAACTTTATTAATGATTGATTGGAAAGCAAAATAACTATCAAATGCAAAGTTAATGTTAAAGAAGAATGACTCATAAATGAATTTTAATTCTTGGAATTTAGTTTTCTATCAATTTTGATATCAATATATATATATATATATATATATATATATATATATTTATATCTTATATATAAAATTCTTCTGTAACAATGTAAGTTTTATTAATACTCCTAAACTATAATTCGGATTTTCATGAATCTTCCTGAAGTTTATTCGGGAAATTTTCTAGAATGTTTTGATTCATAGAAATATAGTTAGATTGTAGAAATAAATAGAAAAAAATACAAAAAACCGCTTATCATTGTTTGCCCTTGAGAATATTTGAAGCTTAGTTTGACATTAAAAACAATTGAAGACTGTCATTTGCCAAACATTTCTATTCAATTATAGGCTACGGCAATATTAAAATATAATAAATTCATGATTATGAATAAGGAAAATGTAATGTCTACATTATTAATGCCAAAAAGCAGCTGAGATGTGCCAAAAATTAAATTAATATAATATGCAAATAATATAACATGCGTCTGACGCGCACTGCGAGTGTTCTCAACGTGCGCGTGGTTTGCTTTTGCTTGCAATAATTTTGTTTGCGCACTTTGCGAACAGATTTGCCGTACGAATTCGTGCAAAGGAGACGAGCCATAAGTGATTGCGCTCAAAAATATTCAATTTGCAGTCGTTTTGCCTCACTATACTAAGTCACAATACAAAAAAAATTATTTAGAAGTTTCATTGTGTCAAAAATTCATATGTTTGTCATTGGGTACGGAATATTTACTCAATGGAGCGCTTTCGGTCTGAACTTTTTTTACTGTTTTCCAATTCGTTTGGAACTTTGGAACTAGGTTCATCTTACTCTTCAGAAGTGAAAACAACTCCTTTACCACTTTTCGGGTGGAGGACATTTCTTTTCAGTGGTGTAATTTTACTTTTTTCAAAATAACGTTGGGAATCGATAAAAGAACTAATTATAAGAGAAACTATCATGCAAATAAAATAAGCATATAATGTTGTTTCATTTAAATCAAATAGTTTTTCAGTGCTATTTCTACCAAATTTAAAAATAATCGTATTCTATCGAGAATTAACTTGGTTTAAGAGATCTTGCTGGATTCTAGAAAATACCACAACTTTAGTACAAACGATTTTCAAAAAACTCATGATTTCATGAAAATTCGAGGTATTTTTCTGACTAATTATTGTTGTTTATTATTTTTCCATGACACAAATATTTTTAGAGGTATTAATTAAGGAGTGCGCGACTGTCCCAACCAGAGGTCTTTCGAGCGCTTTAACTCTTCGCCGTTTCACAATAAGAGAAGTTATGGTAAAATTTATGATAGAGAAAGTTGTAGCTCATATAATCACCTTTAAAATAGTGTATTACTAATTCTGATAAAATCAGAATTAAAAGAGTAATAATCCAATTAATGCGGTGGATGGTAACGGAGTGCAAATTGTTTTCACTTCTGAACTTAAGATAAAGATTAGCCTATTTCCAAAATATCAAGTAAATTGAAGCACAGTAAAAAAATTCACAGAGCAATAATTTTGTTGATTGTAAGTTGAATAGAACACATGTGAACAGGATTTGACAAATTAATTCAGATATAAACTTAAGCAATAATGTATATTGATTTATTGGAGAAAAAAATGTAATTTAGATATTAAAATTACTAAAAGCCAGTTAAAATATGGTACGAAATTATAAAAATTATAGGCAACATTATTGAAGCAATTATTTTGGGTAGAAAAATAAAAGGTGATATTGCACCTTTGCCGCGAATGCTATATATTAATTCTTTCTGAATTTGTTGTACTTTTTAAAAGATTACAATTTTCAACACGTGTATCTTATGCTATGACCATAAATCACAAAGGCAGACGATCATTTTTAGTGTTATATATTTGGAAAATCAATGTTTTAGTCGTGAATAAACAAAAAATCATTCATTTATACATCCACATCTACAGGTAAGACTAAAAATACTATATAACACTTGAATGCAATAAAATAAATTGAGCTATTGGAAATAAATTTGTTCTATAAATCGCAGTGTATAATTTTTAATATACAATTTTATTGAACATTTTTTAATATTTGTTAAATGGATAATTAAAGTGTTAACTGTGGGAATTGAGAACAATCATTTTATTTGAAACAGTTCTACATTCAGCATCACTCATATATTGGTGTAAATAGTTATTCAAAAAACAGTAATTATTATTTTTACCTAAGCAGTAAATATTAGTATAAAATATTGAAAAATTGTAGACGTGGGTACAGAACAACGTCTGTCGGGTCAGCTAGTATATATATATATATATATATATATATATATATATTGAAATGTTATGAGTTGTTGTTGTAGGGTTAATTGGATTGGATTGGGTTCCAAATGTAGATTGATCCACTCTCCAATAGCGTGCTAGATCAGTCCAACCTTGTTCTGGTGTCGTGGGCAGAGCTTAGAGTTTATAATAAAAATAACAACACTGGTATGAGTCTCCTCAGAACCGTGAGCACTTTATATTGGTATAGGCTGAAAGATGTCTTTACGCAAAGTAGAATATAAACACTGAATCTAATTCGGACTATAACTTTATTTAATCTTTAATAACTTCACATCACAAACTAGCATAGATTCGTGCTAAGACATACTCTCAGACATTATGGCTAGACTTTTGACTAAGACATCACTAGCTAGAGTCTCGACTAAGACATCACTGTCTTTGCTGGACGATAACTAGTCTATTTATTCAATATAGGACGTGACATATGTGTACTTCCGCATTCGTGCGCTGTCCTTGTACTTTGATTATTTATTAAACCCGCACGAAATGCATTGTTACACAATACGCCACCCCTAAAGATTGTTGCCTGTCCTCAGGAAACATAAAAGAAAAAAAAATTGCAAATTTTTGAGGTTCTTCCCCTCTTAAAAAAATTTATCGTCCTCGATAAATATAAAAAGTTAAAAATAGCAATCTATGGTATAATTGATTGTTACAAAAGAGAGAGAAAAAAAAACAATTGAAAATTATTTGCAAAATATAAAAAAAGTAAAAGTATAAAATTTTGTAGTATGTCTGCAAGCAATAATTAGTTAACAATTCTGATGATAATATTGGTAAAAAAAATTAACATAAAAAAAAATCTAATATTGTTGTAATACTTTGCTGCATATTGTGATTTTTAATAGTTCATTAAAATTATTTTGATTTAGTTTCAACAGCTTGTTTAATTTCAAAAGTAGGATTTTGATAATACAGCAAAATATTACAAACAATAATTAGTTACATTATTCGGATATTCTTATTGGATACAGTAGTTGCATAATTTGTGTGACTGCTTTAAAATGATTAGTAGACAAAAGCGAAGTTGTGACCTATTTGATTTATATACATCAATAAAACTTCTAAAAATTTAAAAATTAATTATTTGATCCATTATCACTATCATTAATTAGTTACGATAAAATAATAAAAACAATTTTTCTATTTGCATAAGAATATTAACAAGGTGCAAGATCTCTCTTTCTTTTCACAAATTTAATATTATAATAAATTGTTTAATTTTGTATGATAATTTAATTATTTGATTCGAATTTAAAATATGATCAAAATACTCTGTCAGATTCAGTTCAATATTTTTAATAGGATGTTTAAAAATGCGCGCGCGATTATTACTAACTGAACCTGTTGAGAATCATGTATCAATCTTCGAAAATTTTAAAAAATAGCTTGCACACTTGTTGCCATTCTGATGCATTACATCTAGATAGAAATGAAAGATAGTGATAATTCGTCTTGTAATCTAATAATTGTGTTTTGTCACATACTTCTACATTAATACATTCCTGGGCCCTCTTAATTTATTTTCAAATTCTATTCTGAACATTCTATTTGTTTTATAAAAATATGCAATACAAAAATATTAATTTAAAATTATTATATTTAGAATGTCAGTATTAATAAAAAATGAGTGGCCTTTCAATTTCGGAATCTTTGCTACAAATTATTATTTTTATATATTTTTTCTATATTTTGTTTCCATTTGAATTATTGATACTACTCATCAAAATTACTTTTGTTATAGGTGAATAAATAATTAAAGCTTTGAACACTCGAAATTCATAATTAGTTATTATCAAAAAAATAAAAATGCAACTATAAAAACATTAATATGTCAAATGAAATAAATAGATTACGATAAAATTATTCAAAATCAAAATTAAAATATTAAATTAATAAAATTTTAATTGAATAAAATATGTCGCCAATTAATACTTAAAAAATTAAATAATAATAAAATAAAATTTTGTAAAATACATCAAGATTCATAAATTAACAAAGTTAAGACATCATAAGCAAATTTGTATTGCGTGCCTTGTCAAGGTTTGAATCCGAATGTTACGTGATATTTCTTTACTCAAATTTCAAAATAGAAATATGATAGAGCTTGTTATGCTATTAACGCAAATAATCGAAATTAGTGTGGACAATAAAAATTTCAATTAGGAAAAATATTATTATTTTCAATTTACGCAAATAATAGAAAACAAATTTACTCAATCGCTTACTAATTTTCAAAATAAAATTTATTATATTTGTAGAGAAAATTTAGGAAATATTTTTCGTTCAATATAGCACCAACCAATTGAATTGAATTTAAAATGAAATCATTTAGTATCAATAATTCAAACATGGACTTTTTCTATTTTCCTATTTTTTTTTCAATTTATAATTCTGTTCTATGGGGATAGTTACATTGCTATTATTGACATTAATTTAAATTTATCCCCTTCATTTCTGTAACATTTTGTGGTATGGGCAGTTGATTAAATTTAATTATTATTGAAATTTGCGTTTTCAAGTTCAATTATTTTCACACCAAACTTCAAAGTTCTTTTTAATGCAATATTCAAGATTAAAATTTCATTCTTATGTAATATTTTTAAAATTATTTCTAAATTCAACATTTAAATTAAATTCAATATTTGGGAATTATTCTCATGCAAGATTTAATAATATCGATAAAATCAACGAGCGTGTTTTGGTCCTAAAATGAAAATAACGAAATAAATTTATTTGAAAGATTTTATTGACTCGTTCCCGCGGATTCATGAGTCTCTTTATAAGTCATCATAATTACGTCAAAATAAGATCTCGCGGTTTTCACTAACCTTACGAGTCTCCATTCGGGTTTTTCCTACCCTGATTAATTATTTATTTGTCAGATACCTATTGTTTCTTTTGAACAATTTAATATTAGGCTATCTGATATGAAGGATTGGCACTATCACCTGAAAAGTGGCACAATGGCTACACTAAATCCTTTAGGCATTTCGCCTTTATACTGGCATTTAAAGCCACATTAAAAATCGCGACGTAATGAAAAGATCAACAGATGTAAATTTACTCTTGATAGGATACTCAAAGTCATTAACTAGAGTCACTAACTTTTCAATATTACTTTCTGAGTCTTTTATATTATTACTTGATGACTTTATTTCTAATCTTTACAATTATTTTGAAATAATGAAATATTTCTGTTATGAAATTCGGACCTGGCAATGCTCGTAATTGTTTTTGTTAAAAAATGCTTAGTTAACAATATTTACTTGAACTTAACCTTGATGGTTACATACGTGAAGTCAACAAAATTATAGTGGTGTAAATAATAATCGAACTGCCCGTTGTTACAAAAATGTTACAATGAATGTTACCCAAGTACAACCAAAATCCTAATACTTTAAAAAAAAAAAAAGAAATTCAAATTGACAAAATATTATTATTTATATTCTAATTGACAAATAAAATTAAAAAAAAAATGACGACTATGATGTTCTGGTCTGGATATGTTGAAGGATTGGTTTTTCTTACTTGGGGAGTGAGCCTTAATCGAGAAGTCTGCGTCGATTTGGGGAGAGTATGTCCTTGTCCCTCTGCGTAGAGTCGCCTTTCTCACGGTGTTATTTGGTATGCCGCCACCTTTAATGCCTCTGATACTTCGTGCCAGTCCTGATCCTGCTGGTTTTCAGCTGTTGCTGCAGCGCCGGATGCAAAATTTCTGCTACTCAGCTTCTTGCTCGACACTCACAGCACACTCAACACTGCACTTCACCACGAGGTAAAACCACCGCTTGACACCATGAAAAGATATAAGGTGGTGGTGGGAGGGTTAATTGGATTGGATTGGGTTCCAAATGTAGATTGATCCACTCTCCAATAGCGTGCTAGATCAGTCCAACCTTGTTCTGGTGTCGTGGGCAGAGCTTAGAGTTTATAATAAAAATAACAACACTGGTATGAGTCTCCTCAGAACCGTGAGCACTTTATATTGGTATAGGCTGAAAGATGTCTTTACGCAAAGTAGAATATAAACACTGAATCTAATTCGGACTATAACTTTATTTAATCTTTAATAACTTCACATCACAAACTAGCATAGATTCGTGCTAAGACATACTCTCAGACATTATGGCTAGACTTTTGACTAAGACATCACTAGCTAGAGTCTCGACTAAGACATCACTGTCTTTGCTGGACGATAACTAGTCTATTTATTCAATATAGGACGTGACATATGTGTACTTCCGTATTCGTGCGCTGTCCTTGTACTTTGATTATTTATTAAACCCGCACGAAATGCATTGTTACACAATAATATATATATTATGTCTGTAGGATTTAACTTTTTAACTTTGTTCATTATTTGTCATTTCTTCTAATTATACTATTCCATTATCTATAGTATATACTCTATATACTAGACTCTCTTCTCTAAATACTCTATATACTTTTCTCTTCTCTTTTTAATATATTATTATTAGTCATTAAAAAATTAATATTAGTCAGTTCGTGTAAATTCATTATACTTATGAAAACTTTTACAATATTTCTGTGTTGTTATTATATATTATTGATCATTAAGTAATTCATATTGATCGTTCCTTTTAAGTTTAACATTTTATTGTAAATGCTTCTACACAATCTCTGTCTAGTTGTTATATATTATTGATCATTAAGTAATTCATATTGATCGTTCCTTATAAATTTATCATACCATTGTGTAATACTTTTTTTAGTTACTTATAATTGTAAAATTATAATACTTATTATTATGTATATATTGATTATTACATTTATAAAAAATTTAATTGTTATGTAAAAATGTTTGTGATATATTTGAAAATATATTTTGTACTTCGTGTGTTTTTTTTCTCATTTCTAATATAAGAAATTATTTAGGTTTTCTTATTTTGAATTAAGTATGCGAACCATATCTAGGAATAATACCAGCGGTTGATTTATATACTAAACAAGTGCTGCGTCCTTCAGATCGCTAAAAATATTAAAATGGAGGTAATGTCAAATGGCCTGAGATAGCGATCTATTTATGTTTTACTTATCTATGAACTCGCTCATTGTGCGGCAGTCATTACAAATTTTAAGAACGTAGGTGTACCAACAAAGCTAAACATAAATTTAAACAGTAAGATGTAGAAGTTATGCAGCGGTTAAAATATTCATTATTATCATTATTGAAATGTGTTGATTGATATATATATATATATATAAATATATATATATATATATATATATGTTTATAATATATATATATATATTAGGGTGGGCCAATTTTTTGCATATTGAGGCACCTCGCTAATTCAACTTTTTACATCATTTGAAACAATATTGTAAAAAAAAGCATAACCCGCATATGAATTTAAAGTCAGCAAAAAATTCAAAACATTTTTTAATTTGAAGGAAAAATTGAAAAATCTCATGAAAAATATTTTATGACATATATCGAGTTATACATCATTTTATTCGTAATTTTATTCTGCATCTTTCGTACGAACAAAGTTTTTTCGTATCTTTTACCGTTTAGATAGTATAGAGCAATCTGTGTAGTTGTTAACTTGTCAAAATGCAAAGTGCGGATAGGTTAGAGCAACACTCCTCACGATTCGATATTTCTCTAAAGAAAACATATAAAGTATTATACATCATTAGAAAGGTCTCAAAATTCTTAGTTCTTTTTCCATATATCACAACTTCGAATTTCGCACGGTGTGACCTACAGGCGAGTTGCCGTTGTGAAAATTTGGGAAAATCGGAAAATCTAGAAAAAATTATATGAACACACCTAACCATTTATATACCATTTTATTGGTAATTTTATTCTGCATCTTTCGTACAAACAAAGTTTTTTTGTATCTTTTACCGTTTAGATAGTATAGATCAATCTGTGTAGTTGTTAACTTGTCAAAATGCAAAGTGCGGATAGGTTAGAGCAACACTCCTCACGATTCGATATTTCTCTAAAGAAAACATATAAAGTATTATACATCATTAGAAAGGTCTCAAAATTCTTAGTTCTTTTTCCATATATCACAACTTCGAATTTCGCACGGTGTGGCCTACAGGCGAGTTGCCGTCGTGAAAATTCGGGAAAATCGGAAAATCTCGAGAAAATTATATGAACACACCTAACCATTTATATACCATTTTATTCGTAATTTTATTCTGCATCTTTCGTACGAACAAAGTTTTTTTGTATTTTTTACCGTTTAAGAGAAAATCGAGGAATACTGGTGTGAACATTTATTGTAAAATTAGAAAATTTAAACAAATAATTAAAAAAAATAATATAACTATATATAAATTTGAATTATATTCATTGAGATCTATAAAAATCAATAAATACATATTTTTATACAAAAGTTTAAAAAAAAACAAAAAACACCTAAAAACTCAATAATTAACTATAATTCATATTATCCATATATATAAAAGTGTTTGAACATCTAACAAAATTTTCGAAAAAAAAATTTCTATTATAAGGGTTCACAGTTCGAAATTTTCCCAGACTTTTGTCTTGACGATTCACAGCGTAACCCGGAGCGACGCCTCGCCGCAGGTTAAAATCACGTCGCTTGGGACTCAGTCGAATACTTACGCTGTGGCCGCGCGCCTTATATAGGGGCATAGGTAGTGTCGAGTGCGATGCAAGCAAGCTTAGGCTAAAGTACGCTATGTTGTTCAGGCGGGTACGGATATCATTCCCCGGTGTAGTTTTTACATCATATTCGATACTTTTAGTCTGTCAATGATATATTAGCGTAACTTTTAATAATGTTGTGAGCCATATCTAGAATTATATACCCCGTATATATTCGGATGCTGGTTTGCGGCTATAGATAAGTAGTGGAAGGATCATTCGTTTTTAATCGTTCGATCAGAGACAGTTGAAATTATTTGGGTCTGCGGACCGCAAATATGAAATCTATATATTTTAATAATATAGGATTTTACAAATTGACTACGGTCAAATATATGTGAAGTGTGGCAGAACTAGCAAAGCTTCTCGCACCGAGGATCATTCGTTTTATGAACGTTTGATCGGTGCGAGTTGATATTATTTGGGTCTGCGGACCGCAAATATAAAATCTATATATTTTAATAATATAGGATTTCACAAATTGACTACGGTCAAATATATGTGAAATGTGGCAGAACTAGCAAAGCTTCTCGCACCGAGGATCATTCGTTTTATGAACGTTTGATCGGTGCGAGTTGAAATTATTTGGGTCTGCGGACCGCAAATATAAAATCTATATATTTTAATAATATAGGATTTTACAAATTGACTACGGTCAAATATATGTGAAATGTGGCAGAACTAGCAAAGCTTCTCGCACCGAGGATCATTTGTTTTATGAACGTTTGGTCGGTGCGAGTTGAAATTATTTGGGTCTGCGGACCGCAAATATGAAATCTTGTGATTACTCGACAAATTATTGCTGTAATCAAGTGCGCTCCTATAGTATAATATACTGTGGGCAAAAGCCTCTGGCGATGATCATTCGTTTCATTAACGTTTGACCGGAGCTAGTCGCAAAATATTGCGCAGTGTGCAAAAGCAGCGTGACGCGGCTTACAACCGCTTAGCGCTCTTATGCATTGTGTGAGAGCACTGCCATGTATATCTGCTCGGTATCGCCAGATGCCTGAGCGAATGACGAAGTTCGTTGTGAAAACGGCGTTTTTTTTGAATATTATACTTTAAACGCATAGCTCAATCAATTCTTTGGGCGCTAGATGTGTTTTAAAGTCGATTGTAGTAAACGCTTGCGTTAGTATTCTATATACTCTGCACATTTTATTCAAATTGTGCGAATTTGAACATTTGCTTTATTGCGTTGTTTTAAGAAAATGAAATATCAGCGAAAGCAGATTTTTCAATCTCACACACAGTGAAATATTCATATTTCAATTTTGAAGCGAGGACGTTTGTTTTTGGACCACAATGTGCTCTAAAATTGCTAAAGTGGTTGCGCGTCCTAGAGAATTTATTTTCTTGCGACCCGCCATATAGCCTGTCCAGACCATCGCGGTGAAGGTTCGCACGGTAACCCGAATCGACCCGTCGCTGCAGGTCAAATTGTCGTAGACCGTGTCTAGAATAATATACGCCGTATATGTTCGGATGTCGGGTTACAGCCGGGTTCTGGACCTTATTTATAAGTGTTCAACCATACTGTACAGCATATCCGCGGGCATGTGTCGTTGACGCAAAGACTCTTATGCGGAAAATAAAATATA
>NW_020537646.1:49134948-49144890 GCF_003426905.1 Ctenocephalides felis
TCGTGTGAACAGCCGTTGCACACGAGTCAGTCGATCCTAAGCCCCAGGAGAAATCCTATGTTGATGTTGGTGTATTTTATTTTGAATAAAATTTCACACCCATCGGGTGAAAGGGAATCCAGTTCCTATTCCGGAACCCTGCAGCGGAACCGTTTACAAGTCGGGCCCTCGCAAGAGAGTTCGTCGGGGTAACCCAAAGTGACCTGGAGACGCCGTCGGGAAATACGGAGAGAGTTTTCTTTTCTGTACGAGCGTTCGAGCTTCCTGGAATCCTCTAGGAGGGAGATAGGGTTTGGAACGCGAAGAGCACCGCTGTTGCGGCGGTGTCCGTATCTTCCCCTCGGACCTTGAAAATCCAGGAGAGGGCCACGGTAGGTGTCGCGCCGGTTCGTACCCATATCCGCAGCAGGTCTCCAAGGTGAAGAGCCTCTAGTCGATAGATAAATGTAGGTAAGGGAAGTCGGCAAATTGGATCCGTAACTACGGGATAAGGATTGGCTATGAGGATCGGGGCGTACCGGGCTTGGTTGGGAAGCGGGCGTAGGCCGATGTGCCGGGCCTGGGCGAGGTGAAATTGTCCTTGTGACTTAGATCCGAGCTCGGTCCCGTGTCTAGGCCCCCCGCGGATCTTTCTTGCTGCGAGGTTTCTGTGCCGGCTTCGGTCGGTCATTCGTACTCTTCGGCCGCCATTCAACGGTCAGCTCAGAACTGGCACGGACTAGGGGAATCCGACTGTCTAATTAAAACAAAGCATTGCGATGGCCCTAGCGGGTGTTGACGCAATGTGATTTCTGCCCAGTGCTCTGAATGTCAACGTGAAGAAATTCAAGCAAGAGCGGGTAAACGGCGGGAGTAACTATGACTCTTTTTGATACCCTAAAATACTACAATTTACCCAGTAGATGCACACAGTATATAGAGTACACATATGAGAACAGGTGGACGAGACTCCGTTGGGATAACTGGCACTCGGATCCCATTAGTCCGAGGAGCGGGGTTAAACAAGGAATTCCTTTATCGCCAGTCTTGTTTAATCTAATTATAAAAAGGCTCATTGAAAGCTCCCCTCCTGAGATAGGGGTTGTGATAGAGGGAAAATTACTAAACATCATGGCGTTCGCTGACGACTTGGTATTTGCGGCGTCGTCACAAAAAGGCCTTCAGGCAATGCTAGACCACGCTAATGATTTTCTCTCAAAATGCGGCCTTATCATCAACACCGCCAAATCTTTTACAATAGCAATCAGGAATGCGCCACATGTCAAAAAATCATACGTTGATAATAACATAAAATTCAGCTGTGGTGGTCGAGACCTACCTGCCCTTTCCAGGGTGGAAGTTTGGAGTTATCTCGGAGTATCTTTCACTCCAGTGGGCGCCAAAATGTGCGATCTAAGGCAGAAATTGCAGGACATCATAGAAAAGCTTTCCAAAGCTCCCTTGAAACCGCAACAACGACTGTTCGCATTAAGAACAGTCGGAATTCCAAAACTGTTACACCAGCTGAGGTTAGGGAACACAACACTTGGCCTTCTTAAAAGCCTTGACTTCATAATTAGAAAAGCCGTAAGATCATGGCTAAGGTTACCGACAGATACGACCAACGCTTATTTCTATGCCAAAGACAGAGATGGGGGCTTATCCCTCCCGTCTCTAAGATGGTTGGTGCCTTTAAGAAGAAAGGGAAGGCTTATGAACCTGGGATGGCCAGACTCAAGTTTCCATCAGCTTGAGGTTGAGAATTGCGAGAAACGACTGACTGACAACGGGAACATTATAGGTTCCGCTAAACAGTTAGATGACATATGGGCTGAGCTCCTCCACAATTCAGTGGACGAGCGGGCGCTCACGAAGTTATCGAAAGTCCCCCAGCAACACCGGTGGGTTACCGATGGCAAGAAAATCCTATCAGGTCGGAACTTCATTAACTGCGCTCGTCTTATAATTAATTCTATGCCATGCAGAAGCCGGACCACGAGAGGTCGCCGAGAAGATGGGTTTTGTAGAGCAGGATGCAACGCTCTAGAGACTCTAGATCACATATTACAAACGTGCCATCGAAGTCATAGACAAAGAATTGAGAGACATAATGCAGTCACCAAATACGTCAAAAGAGCTCTCGAGAAGAGACACTCTCGTTTCGAATGGGAGCCATTGTTCCAAACACCAGAGGGAACACGTAAACCTGATCTTATAGCGACGCAAGGCGATTCTGCTATTGTGATTGACATACAAATCGTTGGGAGCAACGTAGATATGGATCTGGCTCATAAAGATAGAACATTATAAGAGTTTGGACGCACAGATAAAAGAAAGGTACAACGTATCTGATGTGATATTTAGTACTGTCACCTTAAATAACAGAGGAGTGTGGCATATGGACTCTGCAAACTTTCTACTGTCAGGGAAAGTTATTAAGAAAGACGAATTAAAGATTATTTCCACAAGAGTTTTGATCGGAGGACTCAACGGTTTCAGCGCTTGGACCAAAACAACGTCCATGAGTTGCCAGGGGATAGGGTAGAATGAAACCTGGAATACAGCGTGCTGCCTGCGCATAACATCCCGTCAGGCATAAAACTAGGAGTTAGGTTTAGTGGGTATTGCCTTCGGGCCGAGTCCCACACTACCTGGTCAACCTGGCGACCGGTGTGCGTAAATGCATTCCCCTCCTAGCCAAAAAAATAGCCAAATGCCTCGTCATCTAACTAGTGACGCGCATGAATGGATTAACGAGTTTCCCACTGTCCCTATCTACTTTCTAGCGAAACCACTGCCAAGGGAACGGGCTTGGAAAAATTAGCGGGGAAAGAAGACCCTGTTGAGCTTGACTCTAGTCTGGCATTGTAAGGAGACATGAAAGGTGTAGCATAAGTGGGAGATAGTAATATCGTCGGTGAAATACCACTACTTTCATCGTTTCTTTACTTACTCGATTGGGCGGAAAGCGTGCGTCGAAAACTTGCGTTCCGACTGTCACGGTTTTCTAGAGCCAAGAGCATAAGAGTGGTGTGAGGCATTGCGCCGATCGCCAACAATACTCTAGCGTGATCCGATTCGAGGAAACTGCTAGGCGGGGAGTTTGACTGGGGCGGTACATCCGTCAAATAATAACGCAGGTGTTCTAAGGCCAGCTCAGCGAGGACAGAAACCTCGCGTAGAGCAAAAGGGCAAATGCTGGCTTGATCTCGTTGTTCAGTGTGCACAGGGACTGCGAAAGCATGGTCTATCGATCCTTTTGGCTTGAAGAGTTTTCAGCAAGAGGTGTCAGAAAAGTTACCACAGGGATAACTGGCTTGTGGCAGCCAAGCGTTCATACCGACGTTGCTTTTTGATCTTTCGTTGTCGGCTCTTCCTATCATTGCGTAGCAGAATTTGCCAAGCGTGGGAACGTGAGCTGGGTTTAGACCGTCGTGAGACAGGTTAGTTTTACCCTACTGATGAATCGTCGTGGCGATAGTAATCCTGCTCAGTACGAGAGAAACCGCAGGTTCGGACATTTGGTTCACGCACCCGGTCGAGCGGCCGGTGGTGCGAAGCTACCATCCGTGGGATTATGCCTGAACGCCTTTAAGGCCGTATCCTTTCTAGACAAAGTAAGCAACGATATCTCTAAGAGTCTTGTGAGTCGAAAGGCTCAATACAATGTGATTTATGAGCCATTTTTAGCCGAATGAGGCGCTGGACAGGGGCGATATCCGTCCGTTATATCTGTCTTGCCTATAGCGGTCGATCATGGGTCACTAGTTCGATGTAGAGACTCGGAATCGTTTGTAAACGACTTAGGTACCTGGCGGGGTGTTGTACTCGGCAGAGCAGTTACCACGCTGCGATCCGTTGAGACTCAGCCCTTGGCTTGGGGATTCGTCATGTTGGCTTGACGTCACCCCAAGCTATTAGAGCATACGCCTTAAGCCGTCGCATTGCAGCATGCCACAATCAGTAGGCTTGACAGTCGAAAACTTGTACATGCTGTACATGTGACACTTCTTCGGTATCTACCTAGCTATTTTGTACAACGTGCGTGAGTCAGCACGTAAATAAAAACTTATCAACAAATTCCAATACTAGAAATATTCATTATTTCTTTCAATAACCATAATGTCAAGAGAATAGTTATAAATATTTTGTAAGTTTACGAAATATATGTTTTTAAGAGAAACTTTTCATAATTTTTTAAAATAAATATATGATATAATTCATTAAATTCTAAATAGGGAGAATGTTTTTTGCTAAATTTCTAGGAAATGCGTTCAAGTTGTTAATAAGCAAAGTACGTATAAGTTATCTATAATGCAAATGCGTGCAAGTTGTCAATGTGTAAAATACGTGCAAGTTGTCAATTTGCAGAATGCGTGCAAGTTGTCAATTTGCAGAATACGTGTAAGTTGTCAATATGCAAAATACGTGCAAGTTGCTATTTTTATTTAATTTTTATAATATACTCTAAATAATTAGTAACTTCCAACCTATAAATATTTCGATTCTTTTATAATAAAATATTCAGTATATTTATTTCTTTTTTAACAAAATATTCAGTATTTATATATGATTTCAAACTACATCAAGTAAACTTTTAGGGGACATTGGCGAGTAAGCCTAACCTAGAATCTTGCATTGAAACTGGTTAAAAATATTTTCCGGCTTTTTGAAATCAGTAATTTACGGGTACCTCAGACTACATCAAGTAAACTTTTAGGGGACATTAGCGAGTAAGCCTAACCTAGAATCTTGCATCAAAACAAGTTAAAAACATTTTCCGGCTTTTTGAAATCAAAAACTTACGGGTACCTCAGACTACATCAAGTAAACTTTTAGAGGACATTGGCGAGTAAGCCTAACCTAGAATCTTGCATCAAAACAGGTTAAAAACATTTTCCGGCTTTTTAAGATCAGTAATTTACGGGTACCTCAGACTACATCAAGTAAACTTTTAGGGTATATTAGCGAGTAAGCCTAACCTAGAATCTTGCATCGAAACAGGTTAAAAATATTTTTCGGCTTTTTGAAATCAGTAACTTACGGGTACCACAGACTACATCAAGTAAACTTTTAGGGGACATTGGCGAGTAAGCCTAACCTAGAATCTTGCATCGAAACAGGTTAAAAACATTTTCCGGCTTTTTGAAATCTTAAATTTACGGGTACCTCAGACTACATCAAGTAAACTTTTAGGGGATATTAGCGAGTGAGCCTAACCTAGAATCTTGCATCGAAACAGGTTAAAAACATTTTCCGGCTTTTTGAAATCAGTAATTTACGGGTACCTCAGACCACATCAAGTAAACTTTTAGGGAATATTAGCGAGTAAGCCTAACCTAGAATCTTGCATCGAAACAGGTTAAAAACATCTTCCGGCTTTTTGAAATCAGTAACTTACGGGTACCTCAGACTACATCAAGTAAACTTTTAGGGGACATCGGCGAATAAGCCTAACCTAAAATCTTGCATCGAAACAGGTTAAAAACATTTTCCGGCTTTTTGAAATCAGTAATTTACGGGTACCTCAGACTACATCAAGTAAACTTTTAGGGGACATTAGCGAGTAAGCCTAAACTAGAATCTTGCATCGAAACAGGTTAAAAACATTTTCCGGCTTTTTGAAATCAGTAACTTACGAGTACCTCAGACTACATCAAGTAAACTTTTAGGGGACATTGGCGAGTAAGCCTAACCTAGAATCTTGCATCGAAACAGGTTAAGAACATTTTCCGGCTTTTTGAAATCAGTAATTTACGGGTACCTCAGACTTTATCAAGTAAACTTTTAGGGGACATTAGCGAGTAAGCCTAACCTAGAATCTTGCATCAAAACAGGTTAAAAACATTTTCCGGCTTTTTGAAATCAGTGACAGACGGGTACCTCAGACTACATCAAGTAAACTTTTAGGGGACATTAGCGAGTAAGCCTAACCTAGAATCTTGCATCGAAACAGGTTAAAAACATTTTCCGGCTTTTTGAAATCAGTAACTTACGGGTACCTCAGACTACATCAAGTAAACTTTTAGGGGACATTAGCGAGTAAGCCTTACCTAGAATCTTGCATCGAAACAGGTTAAAAACATTTTTCGGCTTTTTGAAATCAGTAACTTACGGGTACCTCAGACTACATCAAGTAAACTTTTAGGGGACATTAGCGAGTAAGCCTAACCTAGAATCTAGCATCGAAACAGGTCAAACTACTTTTGTAGAAAAATATTGTTTTGGGGTTTTTAGGAATGACATATATTTATTCTATTATTTATTTACATGACATGGTTTAAATACAACATTTTTATTTCTTTAAGTTATATTTTTATTTAAAATTTAGCGTTTTCTTTAGCAACATTGTTCACAATTTGTCTTAAATTCGAGTCTAAATATTGCGTCCAGCTAATAAATTTATAAAATAATATACTACCATACACCACAGAGTTGTAATATTTAATGCTAAAGTACATTGGAATATATACTTTCATTACGTAGTTTGCCAGAATTTTCAAATTTTTGGATGGCTTATTAGTAGTTACATATAACTGAAGTAACCTACTAGCCTTCGTGAGCCAACGGGAATGTGCTATTGGCCCTGGTTTCATGTTAGCTAAGTCTGTCGATACTTCTCCAGAAGCAACTGCTTTAGCTATTTTGATTAAATAACTTGAGTCAGTTGTCGATTCAGCAGGACTTATATCAGCCAAATTTTCAAGTAGGATTGTTTCAAAGTCTTTTACCGGCTGGAAGTATATAGGAAAAAATAAATTATATTAAATTTGAACATAGGGTATTAAAAAATAGTAAATATGTTATAACTCACCGGTATATTTTCGCATGTTTCAATTTGTTTGTTTAATATTCCAGTTTTTGTTTGTGGTCCAGTGGTCAATGATTTTTCCAAATAGTTAAATAAATGGCGAAGTGAAAGTTCGTTAAAGTGGAGAAGACACACAAACCAATGCAGTGGCCTGTTTAACTGAATTTCAAATCGACGTAAAATCCCATTTTTTAAGCCTGTATTTGCTGGTTCACCATTGCAACATATGCCTATCAAAGAATCGAGAGCTATTCCTTTATCGGCGAAAAACTCGTTCAATTTGATTACTTTACTTTCCGAATCTTCATTTTCCAATTTTGTGTAACCCAACAATCGGCTATTCGGTTCCTTTAAAATAACTAAATGCGCTTCTTTAATCATTCGTGGGTGAAACTTTTTATCGATTTTTTCCATGGTAATAGAATCATTTTTTCGGCTGTCGAATGAAAATGCTATTAATTCAGAAGAATCATATCGTTTGTGTAGAGCTTGCCTATTTTTCTGCCTCTCACGAACGCTTTTATTTTTATCCATAATGACAGGATTGCCCCAATCATCCGTTACGCCCAGGTCACGCAGGATTGCTATCTCTATTGCTATTGCGATAGAGGACCAACTCTATCAGAAATTGCAAATCTGTCGCACATTAAGGCATAGCTTGGAGCCTTATATCTTCGACTATATGGACCACGTTTTATATGAGAAGTATTTTGTGAACTTTCCGAACTGCTTTTAAAATCAAAACCAACATCTGGAGTATATGTCTCACCTGGAGTAATATTGCTAGTTATTGTAGATTCTGATACTTTATCTTCAATTTTTATAATATATTCTGGTATCGTAGATTTCCTCTCATTATGTTGATCCATCATAAACGCTGGTAAATGTTCTGGAACCAGTCCACAAGAACACAGTATTTTTCGCAAATCGCATTTGCATTTTCCAATATAAAATAATTCTTTCGTGGATTCTACAAACTCCTAAAATGATGCTTGGGTAGACTTGCTTTTATTTGTACTTTTATATTTATCAATCAATCGGTTCAATTTTCTAGCGATACTTCGTTTCTCCATAATTGGAATATCAATTTTTTCTCACGTCTGAATCAATTTCGTTACCACATTTGAAGTAAATGTTTTATATGAAAACATTTTATTTTGTTTTTTTTTTTGATTTTTCCGCCAAATAAAAATAATACCTGATAACTTCCATAATTGTCGGAAGATTCACTCCTGTAAATTCTTCTGCTGGTCCAAATGTAATTTGATCATGCGAGTGCATATGATTCAAATTACTGGCACTTGCGCCTGAATTTAAATAAGAACTCGCCATTGATACTTGACGCCCTAGTGACGAACTGAATGAACATTTATGCGGAATTGTCACATTAATATATTATTTTCGAAATTTCTAGAATTAAAATAAAAAAATACAAGCGCACTCTGATGGAAATAAATAACAACAAACTAAACCCGATTCAAAAACCCCAGCACAAACTCTTAATAAAAATAAAACTCACAATTTGAATTATTCACATGCCTAAATTAATACATTTACTTATTAAAAACAGTATTTTATTGAAAATTTTGCTGGCTAAAAAGTTATTTGCGATATATGGTTTGCAGTCAAAATTCATTTAAATAACACATATATTTCATATAAAAGGTGCCCATATCGCTTAATTTTACTTCTATAATGAATTGGCCCTCCCTATCCAGTGGTTTCTTAGAAAACTGTGGTTAAATATACGGGTTTTACTAAGAAATATCAATAGGGTGGGCCAATTTTTTGCATATTGAGGCACCTTGCTAATTTAACTTTTTACATTATTTGAAACAATATTGTAAAAAAAAGCATAACCCGCAAATGAATTTAAAGTCGGCGAAAAATTCAAAACATTTTTTAATTTAAAGGAAAAATTGAAAAATCTCATGAAAAATATATTATGACATATATCGAGTTATACATCATTTTATTCGTAATTTTATTCTGCATCTTTCGTACGAACAAAGTTTTTTTGTATCTTTTACCGTTTAGATAGTATAGAGCAATCTGTGTAGTTGTTAACTTGTCAAAATGCAAAGTGCGGATAGGTTAGAGCAACACTCCTCACGATTCGATATTTCTCTGAAGAAAACATATAAAGTATTATACATCATTAGAAAGGTCTCAAAATTCTTAGTTCTTTTTCTATATATCACAACTTCGAATTTCGCACGGTGTGGCCTACAGGCGAGTTGCCGTCGTGAAAATTCGGGAAAATCGGAAAATCTAGAGAAAATTATATGAACACACCTAACCATTTATATACCATTTTATTCGTAATTTTATTCTGCATCTTTCGTACGAACAAAGTTTTTTTGTATTTTTTACCGTTTAAGAGAAAATCGAGGAAAACTGGTGTGAACATTTATTGTAAAATTAGAAAATTTAAACAAATAATTAAAAAAAATAATATAACTATATATAAATTTGTATTATATTCATTGAGATCTATAAAAATCAATAAATACATATTTTTATACAAAAGTTTAAAAAAAAAACAAAAAAACACCTAAAAACTCAATAATTAACTATAATTCATATTATCCATATATATAAAACTGTTTGAACATCTAACAAAATTTTCGAAAAAAAAATTTCTATCATAAGGGTTCACAGTTCAAAATTTTCCCAGACTTTTGTCTTGACGATTCACACCGTAACCCGGAGCGACGCCTCGCCGCAGGTCAAAATCACGTCGCTTGGGACTCAGTCGAATACTTACGCTGTGGCCGCGCGCCTTATATAGGGGGATAGGTCGTGTCGAGTGCGATGCGAGCAAGCTCAGGCTAAAGTACGCTATGTTGTTCAGGCGGGTACGGATATCATTCCCCGGTGTAGTTTTTACATCGTATTCGATACTTTTAGTCTGTCAATGATATATTAGCGTAACTTTTATTAATAATGTTGTGAGTATGTGAAGTGTGGCAGAACCACCAAAGCTTCTCGCACCGAGGATCATTCGTTTTATGAACGTTTGATCGGTGCGAGTTGAAATTATTTGGGTCTGCGGACCGCAAATATAAAATCTATATATTTTAATAATATAGGATTTTACAAATTGACTACTACTACTACTATACTAAATATAAATATAGATATAGATATAA